>NC_141879.1:209533712-209836742 GCF_056163025.1 Triticum urartu | reverse complement strand
GACCACCTCATCAGTAGTAGTAGTCCACCATGTAAATATAGTAGTCTGAGCACTTTTGCGATAGTCAGATCGATTGTATGCCCCTTGTTTGATTGAATGAAGTGAATTGTTTGTTTTTGCCTCATGTGCACATGGGTAGTGTTTTCTCTTTAGACCCCCTCTATTCTTACATCTCATCTTTTCTAAACCCTCAGATGCCTCCGAGACGTGACCCCGGATTTGCCTTTCCACCGGAGCTCACCCAGTTGATCCAGCAGCAGAACACATTGATGCAGTTGCTAGTCCAGAATCAGAATCAGGGGAACAACAACAACAACCCACCACCACCACCACCACCTGTTGACCACTTAGCCCATTTTCTTAGGCTGAATCCGCCGATGTTTTCCAGTAGCACCGAGCCGATAGTAGCAGATGATTGGCTCCACAAGACAGCTAGAGAGTTGACCACAGCAGGATGCACATATGCGGAGAAGGTGAAGTTTGCCGCACACCAGCTTGAAGGACCCGCAGCATCATGGTGGGAGAATTTCACAGCCACTTTCCCAGTCGACACTTTCACATGGGACCAGTTTCAGCAGGCTTTTCATACTGCACATGTTTCAGCAGGAGCTATGGCCATGAAGAAGCGTGAGTTTTGCAACTTGCGCCAAGGAGGATGGACAGTTGGCCAGTACGTGGAGGACTTTAGTAAGTTAGCACGTTATGCCCTAGATGACGTCGCTACGGATGCAGCTAAGCAGGAGAAGTTTCTAGAAGGACTGAATGATGAGTTGAGCATGCAGTTGATGGTAGCAACCTTCAACAACTATCAGGAGTTGGTAGACCGTGCTCTTATGATTGAAGGCAAGCAGCAGCAAATTGAGAATCGCAAGAGGAAGTATGGACAAGGAAAGTACAATTCAGGAGCTCAGCACAAGCCACGTTTTACCCCTAGACCGGGAGGACATTTTCAGCAAACCCATGGAGGAGGTAGCTTGCACAATCACAATGGCACCACGAATG
Source organism: Triticum urartu (assembly GCF_056163025.1). Lineage (NCBI taxonomy): Eukaryota > Viridiplantae > Streptophyta > Magnoliopsida > Poales > Poaceae > Triticum > Triticum urartu. The sequence continues at coordinate 209,835,740 of NC_141879.1, read as the reverse complement.
GAAATGGGAATGGAGGAAGCAACGGCCAGAATCGCACCAACCCATCAACCCCAGCCAAGAAGGACCTAAGCCAAGTCACTTGCTTTAAGTGCCAAAAGACCAGACATTATGCCAATGAATGTCCTGAAGGCCAAAATGGCAATGGAAGTTCTGGGGAAGAAGCCGAACCCTTTCAACAGGGGACAGGTGAACCACGTTAGCGTGGAGGAAGTTGAAGCTCAGCCCGATGCAGTAAAAGGTAAGTTTTTGGTTAAGTCATTTACTGCACTCGTTCTTTTTGATACTGGTGCATCGCATTCATACATCTCAAGGGGATTTGTGGATAAGTATAACCTATCAACCCAAGCCCTTAGGTCACCCATGTTAGTAACCTCGCCTGGAGCAGAGTATGTGGCTAGTCTATGGTGTGATCGGTTACCATTAAGGATTGGTAACTATGTTTTTCTCTCAGACCTAATAGTATTGGAATCTCAAGGATTGGATGTGATATTAGGCATGGATTGGTTATCAAAGTATGAAGGGAATATTGAATGTGCTAGTAAGTCAATTTTGCTTACCACACCAGAAGGGAGAAGGATCAAGTATGTATCCCGGCATGTGCCAAAGAGGACTCAAGTAAATTGCCTAACAGGAGTTGTGCAGGAGGAAGTACCAGTGGTAAGGGATTTTCGTGAAGTATTTCCAGAGGAGTTGCCAGGCATGCCACCGGATAGAGACATTGAGTTTTTGATTGAGCTATTGCCAGGCACAGGGCCAATATCAAAGAGACCATATAGGATGCCAGCAAAGGATTTGGTGGAAATTAAGAAGCAGATTAAGGAGTTACTGGATAAGGGATATATTCGCCCAAGTTCTTCGCCTTGGGGATCGCCAATACTACTAGTGGAAAAGAAGGATGGATCGTTAAGGATGGTTGTTGATTATCGAGGATTGAATGAAGTAACGATCAAAAACAAGTACCCACTACCAATGATCAACGATCTGTTTGATCGATTGCAAGGAGCTAAGGTATTTTCCAAGATCGATCTGCGATCAGGATACCACCAGTTGAAGATTCGAGAACAGGAAATTCCGAAGACAGCTTTTACCACCAGGTATGGGCTGTATGAGTATACCGTTATGTCATTTGGTCTGACTAACGCACCTGCCTATTTTATGAACATGATGAACAAAGTGTTTATGGAGTTCTTGGATAAGTTCGTCGTAGTGTTCATTGATGATATCCTGGTTTATTCGAAGAATCAAGAGGAGCATAAGGAGCATTTGCGTTTGGTACTTGGAAAGCTCAGAGAACATCAATTATATGCCAAGTTCAGCAAATATGAGTTTTGGTTGAAGGAACTAGGATTCCTCGGACACGTTATATCTGGAGAAGGTATAGCAGTAGATCCCACTAAAGTTAATACCGTGACCAAGTGGGAAGCCCCAACAACAGTTGGAGAGATCCAGAGTTTTCTTGGACTCGCAGGATACTACCGGAGATTTATTGAAAATTTCTCAAAGATTGCGAAGCCTATGACGGAGTTGTTGAAGAAAGATACCAAGTTCATATGGATGGAGGAGTGTGAGGCTAGTTTCCAGGAGTTGAAGAAACATTTGGTTACCTCACCAGTGTTGATTTTGCCAGACCAGACCAAAGATTATGAGGTGTATTGCGACGCTTCACGTCGAGGACTTGGAGCAGTGCTTATGCAGGAAGGGAGAGTTGTTTCATATGCCTCAAGACAACTGAAGCCTCATGAGTTAAATTATGCCACGCATGATTTGGAGTTAGCAGTCGTAGTGCATGCATTGAAAACATGGAGGCATTTCCTCATTGGAAATCATTGTGAGGTGTACACGGATCATAAGAGTTTGAAGTACATTTTCACACAGAAGGAGTTAAATCTCAGACAAAGGAAATGGTTGGAGCTCATCAAGGATTATGATATGAAATTGCATTATCACCCCGGAAAGGCTAATGTAGTAGCTGACGCATTAAGCCGTAAGAGCCATGTCAATACGTTAACGATGGGAGAAATACCCAAGGAGTTAGCAGAAAATCTTCGTGAACTATGTGTGGAAATAGTTTCGAGAGGCTATGTAGCCGCATTGGAGATTCAGTCAACTTTGATGGATAGAATCAGGGAAGCTCAGAAAACTGACAAAGAGATTGCCGCTATAAAGGAGAAATTGAGCAAAGGAAAAGCTAAGGGATTTCGTGAGGATGAGCACGACACCCTATGGTTTGAAGACCGCGTTTACATGCCCAATGACCCGGAGATCAGGAAGTTGATTTTGCAAGAGGCACACGATTCACCATATTCAATTCACCCAGGAAATACCAAGATGTATTTGGATTTGAAGGATATTTTCTGGTGGACCGGAATGAAGAAGGATATTGCGGAGTATGTAGCAGTTTGTGATGTATGTCAAAGAGTAAAGGCAGAGCATCAGAAGCCAGCGGGATTGTTACAACCATTGCCGATACCCGAATGGAAGTGGGATAAGCTAGGCATGGATTTTATCACGGGATTGCCCAGGACTCGTTCAGGCTATGACTCGATTTGGGTTGTAGTTGATCGATTGATGAAAGTAGCTCATTTCATCCCAGTAAAGACCACTTACAGCAGTGCTAAGTTGGCAAAGATATACATGACCAGGATCGTATGTCTGCATGGAGTTCCAAGGAGTATCGTATCAGATAGAGGAACCTAGTTTACCTCAAAGTTTTGGAAGCAGTTGCACGAAACTTTGGGAACCAGGCTAGAATTCAGTACAGCTTTTCATCCATAGACAGATGGACAGACCGAGAGAGTAAATCAGATTTTGGAGGATATGCTAAGAGCTTGTGCGCTAGATTACGGATCTAGTTGGGACGACAATTTGCCATATGTAGAGTTCTCTTACAACAACAGTTACCAAACTAGTTTGAATATGGCCCCTTTCGAAGCCTTGTACGGAAGGAGGTGCAGGACACCGTTGTCATGGGACGAAGTTGGAGACCGCCAGTTGTTTGGACCTGACCTGATTAAAGAGTCTGAACAGAAGGTGAAGTTGATTCGCGATAGGCTCAAGGTAGCCCAGTCCAGACAGAAAAGTTATGCAAATTCTAAATGCAAGGAGACAGTTTACGAAGTCGGAGATAGAGCTTATCTTCGAGTATCTTCACTTCGAGGAACAAAGCGTTTTGGAGTTAAAGGGAAGTTAGCACCACAATTTGTAGGACCATATCGAGTTTTGGAGCATATGGGAGAAGTGGCCTACAAGTTGGAATTGCCCGAAGGATTGTCAGGAGTTCATGATGTGTTCCACGTTTCTCAGTTAAAGAAATGTCACACGAAGATGGCTGACATACCTTTGAGAGACACAGTGCCTTTGGAAACTATTCAGTTGGATAACGATTTGACCTACGAGGAGAAACCAATTAAGATCCTCGAGTTTGCCAGCCGAGTTACCCGCAGCAAGGTTATCAAGTTTTGCAAAGTTCAGTGGAGCAACCACACAGAGGATGAAGCCACCTGGGAATGAGAGGAAGATTTGCTCAAAGACCACCCTCACCTATTTTCTAGCCAACCCGAATCTCGGGGCGAGATTCATCTTAAGGGGGGTAGGTTTGTAACATCCCAAATTTCCAATTTGGAATGTTATACATTAGATCATCAATGCATACCATATTTTATTTTGCATTTTGGTTGATCCTAGAAATTCTACGCAACTCAATGACCCACTGAGAGAGTTGGGGATTTCTTTATTTTCATGTTTGAGTTTTCTCAAATTTTGAGAATAGGATCATTTGATTTTATTTATTTTATCATCAATTATTTCTATTACAAAAATATGAGAGAGGGAATAAAATGACTTTCCCAAAATAAAGAAATATTGAGGATTTAATAATAAAATCAAATAAGATTTTATTTCGGAGTTTTTCGGTGTTTTATTTGAATTTAGGAAAAATGTGCGTTTTTCAAAATTGCATTTAGGTCCCAAATAAATGTTCACCTTGTGCGGCTTGATTTTAGAAGCCCGTGAAAATTTATTTCGGAATTTTTGGAGTCAGTTTAGTATTTCTTTTTATTTTTCTTCTGCGCGTAAATTTTTTTAAAAAAAAATGAACCGACCTACGGGCCGTGTCCGGCTAGGACTCCGGCCCGAGGTGGCTTTATAAGCCGGCCCATCCCCGGGGAACCCTAGCCCCAGCCGCCTGACCCCGCACCAGCCGCCCGACCCCGTCGTCGCTGCCGCTGCACGCTCGCCGAGGTTCGCCGTGCCTCGAAATCCATGCCCGGTTTTTTTATTTTTTTTCGAAAAACCGTTCGGTTTTTCTATCGGCTTTTTTTAGATTCGGTTTTTTAAATAGATCGGTTTTTCCGGTTTATTTAAATAGTGAGCATTTGTCCGTTCGTTCGTTCTAGCGAACGTTCATCGTTTTTCTTTTTCTCGGATTAAATCCGTGATTTTTCTGATCGCGATTCCTGATCCGATTTTCGTTTTAGTATAACTTTTCCCTCGTTTATCGGAATCAGGCGATTCAAGCGCCTAGAGTCTCGTCTCGAAACCCTCTATCCGTTTCACCAACTTAAACAAGATTTTGCTACTGTAAAATTTTCCCTAGATCCAGATTAGTAGAACAAAGTTGTTTTCTTTCGCCGTTTGACTTTCGTCGCTTCGTTCGATTTGATTATTTTTGCCAACCGGAGTTCTTAAGTTGAACCTTCTGGTTAGATCTCTTATTTGAGTTTTACCTGTGCATTAGATTAGTACTTATTGTATGCTTCTTTGTTTGTCTGCGATAGAATACCCAGAGTGCGCCGCCTGTTACTTCGAATCGTTAGGTTTCCCGGATCATCAGCAAGGCAAGTAACACTTTGATCATACCTTTTCTACTACCCAGTTTTTTTGCATTAGATCAATCCTCACACATTGCATGGTTAGGATCTAATTAAATTGTGGGATGGGAAGTAGATGAGGTAGTACCTATTACCTGTTTATTATCAAACCTTTGGGAGTTACTTCTACGTTTGCTTATTATGCCATGCTATGCTAGTAGACGTGGATTGGGTGAGTGATATCCATGACAGATGTGAGTTTGTTAATTAATGGTTTATCTAAGGTGGCAACTTAAACACACATCTGGGTGGATTGAGGCACCTGGGTATTCCAGGACTTGCCTGTTTTCTTTTGGACTGCCACCCAGGCTCAAAGGGATCATGAGACTATTCATACTAGAAACTTCCGTGTGCAGCCACAAGCTATTATGGGCTCTAGCATAGTTGACTAAGTTGTGCGAACTCTTACGGTGGTAGACTAGCAGATGTAAGGGATGTAGGTGGTACGGTCTACCCGATCGTAAGGTGCTAGCGCTTCTGAAAGACTATGTCTTGGTCATCCGTCTTCTCAAACACCATGAAGTGCGAGAAACCAAATGGAGGCGATCGAGTCTTGTGGGGAAAAGTGCGCAAACCTCTGCAGAGTGTAATAAACTAATCATGGTTAGCCGTGTCCCCAGTTATGGACATCTTGAGTATCTAGTACTTGGATTATCATGTGAATCTCAACATGTTACTCTAAATTAATTTTGTTGGGTTATGTTTAATGATGATGCTTAATTGGGATTGAGAATGCTGTCAACCATTCTCAATGTTTATCAACTACCATAATAGTTAAATAAATTTTATTCCTTTGTAGTAGGGAAAAATTAGCTTTACGCAAAACTGTAACCATAGAGCTTTCCACCAGCCAAATATGCATATAGTATAGCTGTTCCATTCCATTATTCTCTATGTGTTACATTGCCAGCATATTCCATGTGCTGACCCGTTTTCGGGCTGCAACGTTAATGTTGAAGACTTTTCAAACGACGATTAAGGAGTTTTAGGTCGTGGTTCTATACTCAGTGATGCCGTTGGAGTTGATGGACTCACTTATCTTCCAAGCCTTCCGCTGTTATCGTTATTAGATGGCCTTAAGCCATATTTATTGTAATAAGTTCTCTTTTGAGACACTCGATGTAATAAGTGTGTGATTGCTACTCTGCTATAAATCCTCCGAGTACTGTGTGGTGTTAGCATTACTGATCCAGGGATGACACCGGAGCACAGAGATCAGACTGTTTGAGGTCCGGTCGCTACAATTGTATATGATGCAACCAGATGGTTTTGTCAATCAGAAAAGTGCTAAAAATGTGCAAGCTCCAGCGATCCATCTATGGACTAGTGCAAGCATCTCGGAGTTGGAATATACGCTTTGATGAGTTGATCAAATCATATAATTTTATACAGACTTGCGGTGAAGCTTGTATTTACAAGTAAGTGAGTGGGAGCACTACAACCTTTCTGATAAGTATATGTGAATGACATATTGTTCATCGGAAATGATGTAGAATTTTTTGGAAAGCATAAAGGAGTTTTTCAAAGAGAGACCTCGGTGAAATTGCTTACATTTTGAGCATCAAGATCTATAGAGATAGATCAAGACGCTAGATAAGTTTTTTGAAATGAGTACATACCTTGACAAGATTTTGAAGTAGTTCAAAATGGAACAGTCAAAGAAGGAGCTCTTGCCTGCGTTGCAAGGTGTGAAGTTGAGTAAAGACTCAAAACCCGACCACGAAAGAGAATAGAAAGAGAATGAAAAGTCATTCCCTATGCCCCAATCATAGGTTCTATAAAGTATGCTATGATGTGTACCAAACCTATTGTGTACCTCAACATGAGATTGTCAAGAGGGTACAATAGTGATCTAGGAGTGGATCACTCAACATCGGTCAAAATTATCCTTAGTAGAATAAGGATATGTTTCTCGATTATGGAGGTGACAAAAAGTTCGTCGTAAAGGGTTAGGTCGATGCAAGCTTTGACACTGATCTGGATGACTCTAAGTCTCAATCTAGATACATATTGGAAGTGGGCAATTAGCTAGAGTAGCTTCATGCAGAGCATTGTAGACACAGAAAATATGCAAAATACATACGGCTCTAAAAGTGACAAACTCGTTGACTAAAATTCTCTCACAAGCAAAACATGATCACACCTTAGTACTCTTTGGGTGTTAATCACATAGCAATGTGAACTAGATTATTGACTCTAGTAAACCCTTTGGGTGTTAGTCACATGGCGATGTGAACTAATCACATAAAGATGTGAACTATTAGTGTTAAATCACATGACGATGTGAAATAGATTATTGACTCTAGTGCAAGTGGGAGACTGAAGGAAATATGCCCTAGAGGCAATAATAAAGTTGTTATTTATGTTTCCTTATATCGTGATAAATGTTTATTATTCATGCTATAATTGTATTAACCAGAAACTTAGTACATATGTGAACACATAGACAAAACAGAGTGTCCCTAGTATGCATCTCCTTGGCTAGCTCGTTAATCAAGGATGGTAAAGTTTCCTGAACATAGACATGTGTTGTCATTTTATGAACGGGATCACATCATTAGAGAATGATGTGATGGACAAGACCCATCTGTTAGCTTAGCATAATGATCATTTAGTTTTATTGCTATCGCTTTCTTCATGACTTATACATATTCCTCTGACTATGAGATTATGCAACTCCCGAATATCGGAGGAACACTTTGTGTGCTATCAAACATCACAACATAACTGGGTGATTATAAAGATGCTCTACAGGTGTCTCTGATGTTGTTTGTTGAGTTGGCATAGATCGAGATTAGGATTTGTCACTCCGAGTATCGGAGAGGTATCTCTGGGCCCTCTCGATAATGCACATCACTATAAGCCTTGCAAGAAATGTGACTAATGAGTTAGTTACCGGATGATGCATTACGGAATGAGTAAAGAGACTTGCCGGTAACGAGATTGAACTGGGTATGATGATACCGATGAACAAATCTCGGGCAAGTAATAGACCGATGACAAAGGGAATGACGTATGTTTTTATGCGGTTTGACCAATAAAGATCTTTACAGAATATGTAGGAGCCAATATGAGTATCCAGGTTCCTCTATTGGTTATTGTTCGGAGATGTGTCTCGGTCATGTCTACATAGTTCTCGAACCCGTAGGGTCTGCACGCTTAATGTTCGATGACGATTTGTATTATGAGTTATGTGATTTGATGACCAAAGTTTGTTCGGAGTCCCGGATAAGATCACAGACATGACGAGGAGTCTCGAAATGGTCGAGAGGTAAAGATTTATATATTGGAAGGTTATATACAGACATCGGAATGGTTCCGATAAGGTTTGGGGATTTATCGGAGTACCGGGAGGCTATCAGAACCCCCCCCCCCCGGAAAGTTATTGGGCCATAATGGAGGATAGGAGACAAGCCACGTGAGGAGGCGTGATACACCTCCATCGTATCTACTTTTCCAAACACTTTTGCCCTTGTTTTGGACTCTAACTTGCATGATTTGAATGGAACTAACCCGGACTGACGTTGTTTTCAGTAGAATTGCCATGGTGCTATTTTTGTGCAGAAATAAAAGTTGTCAAAATGACCTGAAAATCAATGGAGAATTATTTTGGAATATATAATAAATATTGGAAGGAAGATGCACGTCAGGGGGGGCACCTGTCCACGAGGGTGGGGGCGCGCCCTACCCCCTGGGGGCGCCCCTGCCTCGTGGGCCCCCTAGCGCTCCACCTACCTCAACCTGGACTCCATATATTCACTTTCGGGGAGAAAAAAACTAAGGAGAAGGATTCATCACGTTTTATGATATGGAGCCGCCGCCAAGCCCTAAACTCTCTCGGGAGGGCTGATCTGGAGTCCGTTCGGGGCTCCGGAGAGGGGAATCCGTCGCCATCATCATCATCAACCATCCTCCATCACCAATTTCATGATGCTCACCGTCGTGCGTGAGTAATTCCATCGTAGGCTTGCTGGACGGTGATGGGTTGGATGAGATTTATCATGTAATCGAGTTAGTTTTGTTAGGATTTGATCCCTAGTATCCACTATGTTCTGAGATTGATGTTGCTATGACTTTGCTATGCTTAATGCTCGTCACTAGGGCCCGAGCGCCATGATTTCAGATCTGAACCTATTATGTTTTCATCAATATATGAGAATTCTTGATCCTATCTTGCAAGTCTATAGTCACCTATTATGTGTTATGATCCGTTAACCCCGAAGTGACAATAATCGGATACTTACCGGTGATGACCGTAGTTTGAGGAGTTCATGTATTCACTATGTGTTAATGCTTTGTTCCGGTACTCTATTAAAAGGATGCCTTAATATCCCTTAGTTTCCAATTGGACCCCGCTGCCATGGGAGGGTAGGACAAAAGATGTCATGCAAGTTCTTTTCCATAAGCACGTTGACTATATTCGGAATACATGCCTACATTACATTGATGAATTGGAGCTAGTTCTGTGTCACCCTAGGTTATGACTGTTACATGATGAACCGCATCCGGCATAATTCTCCATCACCGATCCAATGCCTACGAGCTTTCCATATATTGTTCTTCGCTTATTTACTTTTCCGTTGCTATTGTTATCATCACTACAAAACACCAAAAATATTACTTTTGCTACTGTTACCTTTTACCACCGTTACCACTACTATCATATTACTTTGCTACTAAATACCTTGTTGCAGATATTAAGTTTCCAGGTGCGGTTGAATTGTCAACTCAGTTGCTAATACTTGAGAATATTCTTTGGCTCCCCTTGTGTCGAATCAATAAATTTGGGTTGAATACTCTACCCTCGAAAACAGTTGCGATCCCCTATACTTGTGGGTTATCAAGACTATTTTCGGGCGCCGTGCCGGGGAGCATAACTCTATTCTTTGAGTCACTTGGGATTTATATCTGCTTATCATTATGAAGAACTTGAGAGACGCTAAAACAATAATTTATCCCTCAACTACGAGGGGAGGTAAGGAGCTTACATCTAGCTCTGCACTTGATTCACCTTCTGTCTTGAGTAAGCTTGCGACACCTATACCTGCTTCTGCTATTAATTCAGATATGTTGCATGTTATTGATGATGCGACTTCTGCTATGCATGATACTTATGATGAAACTACTTCTATGCTTGATACTACTGTGCCACTTGGTGAATTTCTTGATGAACAACTTGCTAGGGCTAGAGAGAATGAAATTATTGAAACTGATAATATTGATGACAGTGATGATGAAGACTCTCCCCCTAGATATGAATTACCTGTTGTGCCTGAGGGCTATGTTATGGATGAAGAAACTGCTAGATTTTCTTGCTTGCAATGATAGGAGTGATCTTAAGAAACTATTAGCTAAGCTGAAACAAAAAACTCTGAATGCTAGAATGAAATATGATCCTGCTTATGCTACTTCACCTATCTTTGTTACTGATAAGGATTATGATTTCTCTATTGATCCTGAGATAATTACTTTAGTTGAATCTGATCCTTTCTATGGTTATGAATCTGAATCTGTTGTGACACATCTTACTAAATTAAATGATATAGTTACCCTGTTCACTAATGATGAGAAAACTCGCTATTATTATATCCTTAAGATATTTCTGTTCTCATTAAAGGGTGATGCTAAGATATGGTTTAATTCCCTTGAACCTGGTTGTGTGCGTAGTCCCCAGGATATGATTTATTACTTCTCTGCTAAGTATTTCCTTGCTCATAAGAAACAAGCTGCTTTAAGGGAAATATATAATTTTGTGCAAATTGAAGAAGAGAGTCTCCCACAAGCTTGGGGGAGGCCTCTCCAATTACTTAATGCTTTGCCTGATCATCCTCTTAATAAAAATGAAATACTTGATGTCTTTTATAATGGACTAACCGATGCTTCCAGAGACCACCTGGATAGTTGTGCTGGTTGTGTTTTCAGGGAAAGAGCACCAGATGAAGCTGAAATTCTATTGAATTATATGCTGACTAATGAAAATAATTGGACACTTCCTGATCCAATTCCTGAACCAACTCCTAAGCCAACTCCGAGGAAGAGGGGTATTCTATTTCTCAGTCCTGAAGATATGCAAGAGGCAAAGAAATCTATGAAGGAAAAAGATATTAAAGCTGAAGATGTTAAGAATTTACCTCCTATTGAAGAAATACATGGTCTCAATTTACCGCATGTTGAAGAAATACATGGTTTTAATCCATCACCTATTGAAGAAATACATGGTCTTGATAACCCGACACAGGTAGTAAAGGTAAATTCTCTCTATAGATATGATAAAGCTGAAATCTCATTTACTAAGTTTGCTAGCCCATGCTTGGATGAGTTTGATGACTTTATGGTTAAACAAGAAAACTTCAATGCTTATTTTGGTAGAGAATTAAAACGCAATGCTGATCTGCTTGAACACTGGGTGATTATATGGCTAATGTTAAAGGTGAACTTAAACTTATTAGTAAACATGCTTCTATGGTTACCACTCAAGGAGAACAAGTACTTAAAGCTCAGAATGATTTGCTCAATGAATTGAATAGTAAGAAAAATGATAATGTTGTCAGAGTTATGACTAGAGGTGGTAAAATGACACAGGAACCTTTGTATCCCGAGGGCCATCCTAAGAGAGTTGAGCAAGATTCTCAGAGAACTAATATTGATACACCTAGTCCTTCTAAAAGGAAGAAAAATAAAAATGATAGTACTTTGCATGCTTCTAGTGAACCTGTTATTGACAGACCTAAGAATCCTAATGATATTTCTATTTCTGATGCTGAAACACAATCTGGTAATGAACATGAACCTAGTAATAATGTTAATAATGATGTTCATGTTGAGGCTCAACCTAGCAATGATACTGATGTAGAGATTGAACCTATTGTTGATCTTGATAACCCACAATCAAAGAATCAACGTTATGATAAGAGAGAGACTTTGTTGCTAGGAAGCACGGTAAGGAAAGAGAACCATGGGTTTAGAAACCCATGCCTTTTCCTCCTAAACCATCCAAGAAAAAGGATGATAAGGATTTTGAGCACTTTGCTGAAATGTTTAGACCTATCTTCTTGCGTATGCGTTTGACTGGTATGCTCAAAATGAATCCTTATGCTAAGTATATGAAAGAAATTGTTACAAATAAAAGAAAGATACCAGAAGCTGAAATTTCCATCATGCTTGCTAATTATACTTTTAAGGGTGGAATACCAAAGAAACTTGAAGATCCAGGAGTACCAACTATACCATGCTCCATTAAAAGAAACTATGTTAAAACTGCTTTGTGTGATCTTGGAGCCGGTGTTAGTGTTATGCCTCTCTCTTTATATTGTAGACTTGATTTGAATAAGTTGACTGACGGTGTCCTGGACTAGGGGGTACTCACCACGTCATCTCCCGATCTGTTAGATTGGGCCGAGGACCCTCATGGCCGTATACTCATGGGCCAGTTTCGACAGCTGCCGCCTACAAGGAAGATTCCACAAGACTTGGCGATCAAGAGAAGGACTTCTCCCCACCGGCGTATTCGGCTAGGACTCTTGTTATCCTAGGCCTCTGGTGCATTATATAAACCGAGGCCAGGCTAGTCGATAGATATATACAACAACAATCATACCATAGGCTAGCTTCTAGGGTTTAGCCTCTCTGATCTCATGGTAGATCTACTCTTGTACTACCCATATCATCAATATCAATCAAGCAGGACGTAGGGTTTTACCTCCATCAAGAGGGCCCGAACCTGGGTAAAACATCGTGTCCCCTGCCTCCTGTTACCATCCGCCTTAGACGCACAGTTCGGGACCCCCTACCCGAGATCCGCCGGTTTTGACACCGGCATTGGTGCTTTCATTGAGAGTTCCGTTGTGTGATCAGCAAAAGGATCAATGGCTCGTCTGCAGGTCAACTGCGATGCCGGCATCTTCATCGCCGGCTCGACTGGTCACCTTGGCTCGACCGAGAACCGTGCTCCATCTCTGATCGTCATGTTCGGACGAGGGCCTTCATCAACATCAAACTCCAATCTCTATCAAGATCATGGAGGAATCATCCATGGAGCTCGGGGGCTCAACGTCAACATTGCCCTCGAGCGACCGTGCTGTTTTTCCGAACAGCAAACTTGTATCTACTGCCACCACTTCTTAGAGCATCGCTTTGACGATCACTTTGGTGGAATTGTGCGTAATTGAGTCTACAACAGTCATGCAAAATTTTGTCGAGTTCCGATGGAGGAATCTCCGACAATCTACGATATACCAGAGCCCTGTCAAATCTGGACGGGAATCTGGACGAGTTTAGGGCGTAGTCTCCAGAGCCAAGCTCGGAGGTCCTTTGGAATATCCAATCGTTCATCTACTGCGGAATTCCCATATATACCACCCCTCCAAATTTCAGCTCGATCCGGCGGTTCAAACTCCGGGAACCTTCCGATGAGTGGATCAATTTTCGGATTCATTTTCTGCGCGAATACGGATCCGACCCGAATTCATGTTTCTTTATGAACGTGACATTGGACAACCTTTTTAGAGGAATTATCTTCTAGGGTATTGTGCGTTGTTTTTAAACACGTGCCCGTAAATTTTTAAGCCTCCCCCGAGGTCGCCTTCATCATCATGCTGGTGTCAAACCAGTCCGGCGATATTGCTCCAGGGCTGCGGACCTGCGCTAGACACGTCGTCACTTTGTTGAGCCGAGCTCAACTTCTTCGGATCATCATCTCGGCAAGCCGAACAAGAGTCCAGCATCGTGAAGGATAAATCATCACCAACATTGCCGCCCCACGGATTACACGGAGCGGGCATACTGGCATCGCCGCACGGTCACTTCATCAAGCCGGCATCGACCACGTCATGACCTGCATCGGCAGGGCCGCACTATTGCTTCTTCAAGCTGGTGTCCATCACGCCGACCTACTTCGACTCATCGGCTGACATTGAGGCTTCGACATCTCGGCTAGACCGGGGGCTTTGCCATCTCTTCATCAACCTACTCCGGACACTTCGACGTCACTAGCTGACCAGCTCCGTCACGTTAGCTGGACCAAGGGCTATGCCTCGGCGAGCCAACCTTTGCCAGCGTTGCCATGCCATCGTTTTATCGCCCATTAGGCAATGGGTGTGCGGATCGAATCCCAATTTTGGGAACCACCTTCCATCGGATTGCTACAACAAATAAACCAGGTGCTATTAATCCCAGTATTTTTTGCTTGTTTGGGTTCATTTTTCCCAAGGAATTATTACTCTGGTTTGTCCATCATATGTACACAGGTCTATCAAATGGTGGCCGCATTAACGACAGTCGCATGATGGTTCGGTCAGTTTCCGTACATAGTCCGACGAACGCCGCATCCGGAGCTCGGACCGACCTGTGAATTCAGGCTTTGCCACGCCTTTACCGCATCACGCCGACGCCCTGCATCGACATTGACTTCGGCGCCAGGCCATATTTCTTTTATTACTCACTTTGCATAAATTATTTATTATGCAACGATTTTTTTAATTATCATTATTACTATTATCTTCGGTTTGCACTATTTTTTGTCCACAGGAAAATGATCCAGAGACTTCGGCGTCACTCTGTCGGTCTGCATTGACCGTGCTATGTCACCACTTCGGCGTGTCAAGCTCTCCGCTTCGCCACCTCGGGACCGGCTTGGGGGATGGAACCTTGTCCCGCATCAAGCTCGGACCGCATTATCAATACCGAACACATTAACTAGCTAAGTCGCTTTCATGCTCAAAGCTTTAATTTCTAACTTGTGTTCGGTTCGACCAAGCATTATACTTTTTTGGAAAAAAGTTGCTTGTAAAAAATTTTCCTTGTCCAAACTTTGTTTGTGACGCATAAATTCAAATACCCAATTCATTTGGGGGCTTCCTTCATGAAGCTTTTCCTCTTGCATATGATTATACTTGTACGGCTTTGTTCCTTGTTCGTGTATTACGCCACAATATGCACCATATTGACTTAAGCGATTTGCAAGCTGGGTTGCCTCGCTCCTGTGTTTACCCCTATGTTCCCGATTGTTAGGCTAGGGAGTAAAGGGAGCACCTCTACGATTGTCACGATCTGGTCATCCGAGCCGGACCTCAGACTAGGCGAAGCCGAAAGCTAGCGCTCTTATAGTTTTCAATGATGGTCAGCACACAACGGAACTCATGAGTACAAAAAATCTATTGCACAAGTCTCATAATAACAATGAGCACCGAAGAAAGGTATCGGTGGGGGTACTATTTTCTTCGAAGATTCTTCTTACACTTCGCAGTAATATAGCATAAGTTCCCTGAGCGCGCTTTGTCTGTTACAGCCTTATGGCCTGATTGCTTGGTTATTGGAAACACCGCCGATATTCTCGACAGATGGAGTACATAACACTTTTCGATCCTTGACCGAAGAGGGAGAAGCCGACGGTCGGTTAAGACGGGTTTAAGGTTCGGTTGAACATAGATATGATATAAGTACTTCGGTACATGCAATCATTCTTTTACCCAAGTCACTTGGGGGCTCTTAAATTTATATGAGCCGTTCTTCTTCTTAGTCGTTGCAAAGTTTTTTTTTATTATTATTATCTATCACTCCTTTTTCGACACGGGCGTGTGGTCACTAGCCGGGGAGCCTAATTTCTCTCTCAAAGCCGCTAGAGTTTAGTTTGCTAAACTGGCGTAATGAGAAGTACTCCGCCCTCGGGATAGGAGGTTGAAGCTGTAGGCTGACCCGCTTGAAGTCTTGAGATAGGATGTATCATGTTAAAGCACGACAGAAGCACTTCTTTTGATAAGGCCAATTTGCGGATTGGCACCGAACACTTGATCTTGTTCGGACGTCAAGTTTTTACTGACGTTTTTTGTTTTTCCAAGCTTATGGAACTTTTAAACTATTTGTGTGTTTTTAGCACAAGTCTCGCAGTGCAACGCCGGACACCTTTAGAGATTCGGCAAAAACATTCTCGGATATTGCTATATATGCATCGGTTTCGAATTATGTCTTCGGTCAATAGTTGGGTTGCCCGGCTCCTTCGCTTGCCTCCTACGTTCCGCTTTGTTCGGCTAGGTGTGCAAAGGGAGAACCACTGCGATTGTGCTTCTAGCTCACATGGTTAAGCACCTCAGTGGAGAAAGCCGAAAAGTGACTGTCACAATAAGCGTAAACTGGTCAGCGACCCGATGATGGTGTTAAATGACGGGCCATTCATAACAATGACCGAAGTATTTACGGCTTGAACTCGACTGTCGCCGAACACTACCGGGGGCTATTAACTGGCCTCCCAAACTAAATCCTCGATATTTTGCTCTTACATGGGAGCTGAGGTTTCATGATCATGCTTAGCATGACAACCCAAAGAAAGGAACTGATAGCGGGACTATTTTCTTTGGAAGACATTTCTTATGTTAAACAGTAATATAACATATCTCTCTGCGTACCTTTGTTTATAAAACTGTATGGCCAGATTGCCTTGTTTGTCGTAAATCTTTGCCCTCATAAAGGCTTTATAAAGTAAGACAAACACTCCTTGGCTACTGGCCGAGGAGGTGGAAGCCGATGGTCGGTCAACAAAGTTTCGTACAATGCGGATCCGAGAATTAAATGACGTAAAGTACTCGGATACATAGCGTCATTACACATAATTTGTGATATTACTATGGATATCAATCCTTAATTTGGCCACCCGTGCCCGCATTAAGGCTCGGGGGCTACTGGGCTTCATGCTTATTATTTACAAATATTAAAGGGGCATATCGATCCCCTGATCTGGTGTTGCCACCCGACCAGTGTCTCGGGGGCTACTGCATTGCCTGTCCAATGCAGAAAATTTTATGTGCAATATAGTTTCCGAGGAGATTTTGATCCTCAGGTTGGTCGGCCGCACCCAACCTGAGTCTTGAGGACTGAGCATGCCGCTTTTGTGTCCCGAAGTATTCTGCCGAGCTAGGACTTGATCCTCAGGCCGATTTTGCAAATCAACCTGAGTCTCAGCGGCTACTAGGATCAGCGGTCTTATGGCATCCTTCATGTGCATCTCGGGTTTTAGACCGATACACACCTTGAGGGCTACTGCTATATATCTCGGCAGAGAACAAATTGCACCAATAAAAAATATTGACAAAAAATCGGCCCATAGTCGGGGTGGTGCACCACCTCGGAAGCAGTCCGGCATAAAGCTCGGGCGCTAGTGGCTGGCTCCATAGAGGGCATTTCCGGCATTAAGCTTGGCTAAATTCCTTCAACTTTTTTGAACCAAGGTGATATGACACCTCGGATATAGTCCGGCATTGGAGCCTGGACACAGTCCGGCGTTGGAGCTTGGATATATTTCGGCGTTGGAGCTCGGATATATAGTCCGGCGTTGGAGCTCGGATACAGTCCGGCGTTGGAGCTCGGATATAGTCCGGCGTTGGAACTCGGATACATAGTCCGGCGTTGGAGCTCTGATACATTCCAGTGTTAGAGCTCAGAAGCGGTCCGGCGTTGGTGCTCGGCTGCAAAAGATACCTCGAATGTAGTCCGGCGTTGGAGCTCGGACGCAAGAGGACGCTGCCGCCCGGGAACAATTTCAAACCCGAGGTGTGGCATAAAAATAACAAGGCATTGATAAAGGCCGGAAACTTACAGGGGCTACTCGGATACCCGACGTGTAAACTCGTCGAATGCATTTTGGCGATCCTCAAGATCGAAGATGAGAAGATTTGTTGAACTATTTTTCAAGACCGACAACCGAAGATGAAGAACAGTTCGGAAGAATCGAAGAGCGTCCCTAACTTGAAGACCGGTTCAGGGGGCTACTGACGGTGTCCTGGACTAGGTACTCACCACGTCATCTCCCGATCTGTTAGATTGGGCCGAGGACCCCCATGGTCGTATACTCATGGGCCAGTTCAGACAGTTGCCGCTTACAAGGAAGATTCCACAAGACTTGGCAATCAAGACAAGGACTTCTCCCCACTGGCGTATTCGGCTAGGACTCTTGTTATCCTAGGCCTCTGGTGCATTATATAAACCGAGGCCAGGCTAGTCAATAGATATATACAACAACAATCATACCATAGGCTAGCTTCTAGGGTTTAGCCTCTCTGATCTCGTGGTAGATCTACTCTTGTACTACCCATATCATCAATATCAATCAAGCAGGACGTAGGGTTTTACCTCCATCAAGAGGGCCCAAACCTGGGTAAAACATCGTGTCCCCTGCCTCCTGTTACCATCCGCCTTAGACGCACAGTTCGGGACCCCCTACCCGAGATCCGCCGGTATTGACACCTACAGAAATATCTTTGCAAATGGTTGATAAATTAACTGCTATACATGTCGGTATTTGTGAGGATGTGCCTGTTGTGGTTGCAAACGTGACTATTTTGACGGACTTTGTTATTCTTGATATTCCCGAGGACGATAGTATGTCTATTATTCTTGGAAGACCCTTTTTGAATATTGCAGGGGCTGTTATTGATTGCACCAAAGGCAATATCACTTTTCATGTTAATGGTAATGAGCATACGGTACACTTTCCGAGGAAACTACCTCAAGTCCACAGTATCAATTCTATTGGAAAAATTTCAACAATTACTACTGGAGGTTTTGAATTTCCTCTTCCTACTGTCAAGAAGAAATATGATATTCTTATTATTGGGAATGTGCATATCCCCGTTGAGGTAACCTAGTGTTATTCGAAAATTCTCCGGTTCCATGTTATTCCGAATGAGTTTGTTAACAAGACCTAATCAACCTTGTTAGTGGATTCCTTTTGATGAGAATGAGATGGATGAATTTAGAAAACACAACTCTCTGTACCCTCCTTTTACTTTATGTTATTTATATTAAATAAACCAAAAATAGTAATTTTTGTCTGTTTTCTGAATTATCAATGCAATAAAAAATACCTCGAAAATAAAGGTTCCCCAAATGCCCTGAAAATTAAATATGTTTTCTCTAGAATATTTGAGAATATTTGGCACTGAGAACACAGCAGGGGGAGCAAGCACCTGGCCACGAGGGTGGAGGGCACGCCCCCTGCCTCGTGGGCTCACGGTGCCTCCCCTCCACTTATTCCAACTACCACATACTCCTTCTTCCTCCCACAAACACCACTAACCAGCTCAAACCCGAGTCCAAGCTCATTTTGCTGCCATTTTCGATCTCCTTGCTCAAAGCACCTCTCACAAAACTGCTTTGGGGGATTGTTCCTTGGTATGTGACTCCTCCAATGGTCCAATTAGTTTTTGTTCTAGTGCTTTATTCATTGCATTTTTTTGCTGCTTAGGTGACCCTGTTCTTGAGCTTGCATGTCAAATTTATATGGTCAAAAGTAGTTTTGATACATGATATTGCCTCTAGGCACTTGTAGGAGTAGTTGCTATCAATATTGTTGAGTTTGGTTCACTTTTATTTTGAAGTTACTAAAATTTCAGAAATTTTTCAGCGGAATAAATATGTTTAGGAAAATGTACCAAGGTGGTCCTTCAAGGAAGCAAGGACCCAGGCTCGCAATGCGCGATGCCGATGAAGAACCGCCGAGGGAAGCTCAAGTGCGGGCTTGTGAATGGCCTTCAGAGGACTTTATGGATCGAGCAGGAATCAATGAATAATTTAACTCATATGTGCGTAATGCTGATCTTGAGAGCTTCGAGGCAGACAAATGCCGCCAGTACCACTATCTCACTGATTCCTTTGTGAGGAGGTTTGAATTTTCATCATCACGCAATTCTCAAACTGTCCTGTTTGATCTCTACAAAAATTCTTATACTATGGACTTAGAGGATTTTAACACTGCTTGCAAACTTCCACAATGGGGTAGTCCTACTAAACCTTGCAAATCTGAATTTAGAGATTTTCTTGCTAGTATAACTATGGGGGAATCTAGAGACATAACACAAGCTACCATAGGGAGCATTCATTTTCCTTCTATACATTATTTTGCTCTCTTCATAGGTAGGTGAATAAATGGTAAGGATGAAGCATGTCACATGTGTGTCCCTGACCTCAGTGTTCTCAGGAGTGTTGTATTAGAAGATAAACATTATAATTTGGGAGCCATTGTTGCACGTAGGTTGCATAATAATAGATTTAGTGGAGATTTCTTCGGTGGAATTTATGCAACCCGTCTAGCTAATTTTCTTGGTATACCCATACGTGCGTATGATATTGAGTTGCCTCCTGTTTATTTGGATTATGAGGCCATGGTTCGTCATCATTTTGTGGAGAGGAACGATCTGTTCCTCCAGTACTGACTAATCTTTGACAGATGACGCACCTATCATGTCGCCCTCCCTGCTCCTGCTTTCATTGACTTTCAGGCAAAAGGGAGATATGTTATAACCAGGGAGGAGGCGGACGAGTATAAGAGGAGGACAGAGACGGCCCGTCTCCAAGCGGTAGCTCATGAGGCAATAGTTGCTGCATCTCAGTATGACCCCAGCTACAACTTTGGATATCCGCTAGGCCAGCCGTGGCCATAGACCAACTTAGGCCAAAAGCCTAAGCTTGGGGGAGTACGTATTTCTCACCAACATTACATTCACGTTCACACACTCATTGCTAGTTGTCGGTGCTCATACTTTTTCATTGTATCATCCATGCTAGTTTATTTTCCTTTTTATGCTTTCTTCTTGTGTGTTTAATAAACCTTAAGAAAAACAAAAAAATTAGTTGTAGCTTTTAATTAGTTTACTTTTCATGCTTGTAGTAGTAATTAAAAAGAAAACCCAAAAAGATTTCACGTTCTTCTTTTGCTTGTTGGGAGCTTTCCCGTGTAAATAGTTTTATTTCTTTTCTTTCCTTTGGGGGTCGAGAGGAGAAGACCATAATTAAAATGTTAAAGTGGCTCTTATATGCATTATTGTTGATCTGACAAAGAGCCCATATTACCTTGTCTTCTCTCTTGAATTTTATGCTTGCAGATTCCAGCTTAGTCCAATGCACGTGCACTATTATTATTATCCACACAATTCGGTCGTGCAAGTGAAAGGCAATAATGATGATTATATGATGAACTTATTGAGATGAGAAAAGCTGGTATGAACTCGACCTCTCTTGTTTTTTGTAAATATGACTAATTCATCGTTCCTGATTCAGCCTATTATGAATAAACATGTTTGCAATGACAAATAGAGATTATAGTTGCTTATGCCATGCTTGATTAGCTAGGAGTTTATAGTGGTTTACCTTGCGTGCCAACATGCTATTAAAATGGTTGTGATGTGGTATGATAGGGTGGTATCCTCTTTTGAACGATTCGAGTAGCTTGACTTGGCACATGTTCACGCATGTAGTTGAAACAAAATCAACATAGCCTCTACGATATTTATGTTCATGGTGCATTATATCCTACTCAAGCTTGCATTCAGTGTTGATTAATTTTAATGCATGTTCATGACTGTTGTCGCTCTCTAGCTGGTCGCTTCCCAGTCTTTTGCTAGCCTTCACCTGTACTAAGCGGGAATACTGCTTGTGCATCCAATTCCATAAACCCCAAAGTTATTCCATATGAGTCCACCATACCTACCTATATACGGTATCTATCTGCCGTTCCAAGTAAATTTGTATGTGCCAAACTCTAAACCTTCAAATAAATATCCTGTTCTGTATGCTCGAATAGCTCATGTATCAACTAGGGTTGTCCGTATCTTCCATGTTAGGCGGGTTATTCTCAAGAGGAGTGGACTCCGCTCCTCACTCACGAGAAAATGGCTGGTCACCGGGATGCCCAGTCCCATGCTTTATGCAAATCAAATCAAAATAATTGCAAACAAAACTTCCCCGGGACTCTTGTTAGTTGGAGGCACTCGTTGTTTCGAGCAAGCCATGATTGATGCTTGTTGGTGGAGGGGGAGTATAAACTTTACCATTCTGTTTGGGAACTGCCTATAATGTGTGTAGCATGGAAGATATCACCATCTCTTGGTTGTTATGTTGACAATGAAAGTATACCGCTCAGAATATTATTCATATCTATTTCAAAACCGAGCTCTGGCACCTCTACAAATCCCTGCTTCCCTCTGCGAAGGGCCTATCTGTTTACTTTTATGCTGAGTCATCATCCTCTTATTAAAAAGCACCAGTTGGAGAGCATTGTTGTCATTTGCATCCATTACTGTTAGTTTACATTGAGTATGACTTGACTGGATCTCTTTTACCATGAATTACAATGTCTAGTCAGTCCTTGATCTTTAAAGGTGCTCTGCATTTATGTTTTGCGGTCTCAGAAAGGGCTAGCGAGATACCATCTTGTTATATCATATCATGATTGTTTTGAGAAAGTGTTGTCATCCGAGATTTATTATTATTGCTTGCTAGTTGATTATGCCATTGATATGAGTAAACATGAGACCTAAATGTTATTGTGAACATGGTTAGTTCATAATCTTTGCTGCAAACTTGAATGTTGGCTTTACATATTTACAACAACAAGAGCAAACAGAGTTTGTAAAAGTTTTTCTTTATCACTTTCAGTTTATCAACTGAATTCCTTGATGACAAGCAAAGGTTTAAGCTTGGGGGAGTTGATACGTCTCCGCCGTATCTACTTTTCCAAACATTTTTGCCCTTGTTTTGGACTCTAACTTGCATGATTTGAATGGAACTAACCCGGACTTTCGCTGTTTTCAGCAGAATTGCCATGGTGTTATTTTTGTGCAAAAATAAAAGTTCTCGGAATGACCTGAAAATCAACGGAGAATTATTTTGGAATATATAATAAATATTGGAAGGAAGATCCACAACAGGGGGCCCCCACCTGTCCACGAGGGTGGGGGCGCGCCCTACCCCCCTGGGCGCGCCCCCTGCCTCATGGGCCCCCTGACGCTCCACCGACCTCAACCTGGACTCCATATATTCAATTTCAGGGAGGAAAAAACCAAGGAGAAGGATTCATCGCATTTTATGATACGGAGCCGCCGCCAAGCCCTAAACTCTCTCGGGAGGGCTGATCTGGAGTCCGTTCGGGGCTCCGGAGAGGGGAATCCGTCGTCATCGTCATCATCAACCATCGTCCATCACCAATTTCATGATGCTCACCGCTATCCGTGAGTAATTCCATCGTAGGCTTGCTGGACGGTGATGGGTTGGATGAGATTTATCATGTAATCGAGTTACTTTTGTTAGGGTTTGATCCCTAGTATCCACTATGTTCTGAGATTGATGTTGCTATGCTTAATGCTTGTCACTAGGGCCCGAGCGCCATGATTTCAGATCTGAACCTATTATGTTTTCATCAATATATGAGAGTTCTTGATCCTATCTTGCAAGTCTATACTCACCTATTATGTGTTATGATCCGTTAACCCCGAAGTGACAATAATCGGATACTTACCGGTGATGACAGTAGTTTGAGGAGTTCATGTATTCACTATGTGTTAATGCTTTGTTCTGGTACTCTATTAAAAGGAGGCCTTAATATCCCTTAGTTTCCAATAGGACCCCGCTGCCACGGGAGGGTAGGAAAAAAGATGTCATGCAAGTTCTTTTTCATAAGCATGTATGACTATATTCGGAATACATGCCTACATTACATAGATGAATTGGAGCTAGTTCTGTGTCACCCTAGGTTATGACTGTTACATGATGAACCGCATCCGGCATAATTCTCCATCACCGATCCAATGCCTACGAGCTTTCCATATATTGTTCTTTGCTTATTTACTTTTTTGTTGCTATTGTTATCATCACTACAAAACACCAAAAATATTACTTTTGCTACCGTTACCTTTTACCACCGTTACCACTACTATCATATTACTTTGCTACTAAATACCTTGCTGCAGACATTAAATTTCTAGGTGCGGTTGAATTGTCAACTCAGCTGCTAATACTTGAGAATATTTTTTGGCTCCCCTTGTGTCGAATCAATAAATTTGGGTTGAATACTCTACCCTCGAAAACTGTTGCGATCCCATATACTTGTGGGTTATCAAGGCGCGCGCCCCCTTTCCCAAATCGAATTGGACTAGGGGAGGGGGCGTGGCCCCCCCTCTTTCCTTCTCTCTCTCTCTCTCTCCCTTCCCCTTTCCCTCTCTGGTGGAAGGAAGGGGGCGAATCCTACTTGGACTAGGAGTCCAGGTAGGACTCCCCCCTTGGCGCACCCTCCTTGGCCGCTGGCCTCCTCCTCCCCCTCCTTTATATATGTGGCGAGGGGGCACCCCAAAGCACAACAGAAAATCTCTTAGCCGTGTGCGGTGCCCCCCTCCACAGTTTGACACCTCAGACATATCATCGTAGTGCTTAGGCAAAGCCCTGCGCCAGTAAATTCATCATCACCGTCACCACGCCGTCGTGCTGACAGAACTCTCCCTCATCCTCAACTAGATACAAGAGCTCGAGGGATGTCATCATGCTGAACGTGTGCTGAACACGGAGGTGCCGTACGTTCGGTACATGGATCGGTTGGATTGTGAAGACGTTCGGCTACATCAATCGCGTTACTAAATGCTTCTGCTTTCGGTCTACGAGGGTACATGGACACATTCTCCCGTCTCGTTGCTATGCTTCTCCTAGATAGATCTTGCGTGATCGTAGGAATTTTTTTGAATTACTATGTTCCCAAACAATTCTTTGGGCCGACCATGATGGAAAAATGTGGTTGAAGCGAGGGCGAGGAAAATATCAGGGAGTTCCCAGTTACTGTGGGCGGTCGGGGCCGAACGATGCACGGAGGTTTGCGCGTTTCTCTCGTACACGTGCGAGGAATTGCGCTCTAACTGAGCCCAAGCAAGGCGTTGGGCTCTAACGGAACCCAAGCGGTTGCACTAGCTATATTACTGAACCCCGATCGATCCCTTGCTATTAACTGAACCCGAGTGATTCCGTCGCTACTGCTGCTAACTGAAGCTGCCTCTTGATGAACAGTGAGCGTTGTTGGGGGGGTTGGATGAACAGTTCCCGATGGGTGGTGGATGAACAGGACTCCGTGGAGGGCTGGATGAACAGGACCCTGTGGAGGGATGGATGAACAGTACTGGGTGGATGGCCGGATGAACAGTAGCCCGTGGAGGGGGTGGTTGAACAGGACCCCATGGAGAGGGCTGGTTGAACAGTAGCCGGTGGAGGAGCGGTGGAGGTTGGATGAACAGGAGCCCGTGGATGAACATTCGTAGGTGGAGGATGGAGGAGGTCAACGGTGGATGAACAGTAGCCCGTGGAGGCTGGAGGAGGTCGGCAGTGGAGATGAACAGTATCCCGTGGAGTCCCGTTTTGCAGTACACCACACGTCTCCCGATGAACATGACCCCCGTTTCGACCGTAGCGCTCCAACACAAATCCGTTTCCTCCATTCTGTGGTACGCCACACCCCTCCCGATCAACAGGACCCCGTTTCGATCATAGGAGGTCCAAGAGAAGTCCGTTTCCTCCATTTTGCGATATGCCAGACCCGTCCCGATGAACAGGATCCCGTTTCGACCATGGCCGGTTGAACACAAGGCCGTTTCCTTCGTTCTGCGGTACGCCAGGCCTCGTTTTGATCGGCTGTTCTGTCCAAGCCGGTTGGCTCCCGATGTACACGATGACACAGTTTCTCCATTCCGACCTAGCCATGTACACGAGCCCTGGCCGTACGTATGTGCGAGTAGGCATTCCAGACTCCGCCCATATGTACGTACGTGGCCGTATTTACTTTCTTGCATCCTGGTTGTACGTACGTGTACATGCTAAGTGTGCGCCTCTACTACGACACATGCCCTTCCTTACTCGCCCACGGTTCATCGCTGCAGCCTGTAGATAGACTGATCGACTAGTATGTACGTACACATTCACGACCAAAATGGCAATGCTACGTACGCTTCGACCAGGTGGGTCCCGATTGTCAAGGAGGATAAGGAGGCCCTTCCTTGCTTGCAAAGAAGTAGCTGGTGGGTCCAAGCAGTTAGGGGGCGAATCATTTTTTTGCCCGTAATATGGACGCACTTCCTTGCATGCGAAGATGTAGCTGGTGGATCCCAGCAGTCAGGGGGAATTGTTTTTTTCGTGAAATACGGTGGCTAGTCTGGCGGGTCCCAGCTGTCAGGTGGAGGAATCATTATTTTCCGCGTGATTAGGATGCATTTCCTTGTGTGCGGCCGTGGACCCAGCTGTCAGCCTCTCCACGTACAGTCCACTTCCGATGGATGTCGTTCGTTGACCACGTTGACCATGGCACGCCGAGAGCACCAGTACGACGGCGAGGCCTAGGAAGGGGACAATGCGGAGCCGGGGAAGACGCGGCAGTGGATGCCCACGGGGAGAGGAGTACGAGGGTTCACTGGTTCGGTTGTGATGTGAGGTTGCCATCGCCGCAGGGCCTGGCCAGCGGTGGGAGTAGTAGGGGGCGGTGAGGCCTCAGCGGCAGCACAGCCGGCCACTGGAGGCAGGAGCAGGCGGTCTCGCCGGTGTTGGTTTGGGTGGCTGGTGCAAGAAGAGCAGTGATTGAAGAAGCAGCAGGACCATTCGATTCAAATCCAACGGTCACTGCTGCTAGAATCGTTTGTTGACTAAGTTGACAAAGCCCTGCGTACGCGTCAACCTAGTAGGCCCACAGGTCAGCCTCCAAACCAGTGCACCCCAAATGTTAGTGGAAGGAATCATTTTTTCCGCATAATGATGAGACAGTTGATTGCATGTGGCCAGGCCAGCGGAGGGAGTAGGGTGGGACGGTGAAGCCTGCGCGGCATCACAGAGGGCCACAAGAGAAGGGAGCAGGCAGTCCCGCCGGTGCTGGTTTAGGCGGCTGGAGCAGGTAGATCAGAGATTGAAGAAGCATGTCGACCGTTAGATGGACATCCAACAGTCACTTCTCCTAGAATCGTGTGTTGACTGACAAAGCCTTGCGTAAACAAGTCAGCCTCGAAATCTCTGGCGTGTACAACCCATTTTCTATTACTTTTATAATTTTTACTCATTTGCTAATTCATATGGAATTTATAGCAGCCCATTTTCCATTTTTAGAATTGTTGCCCATTTTCTGGTCAGTACCAGGGTTAAAAAATTGAACTAAAAATTTGCGAAATTTTGAAAATTCGCAAATTTTTGTTGGGGAACAAAATATTCTTAATCAAAAAATTAGTAGCCATACTAAAACAAAATTAAAAATAAATTAGTACTATGTCATGTTAAAATCCAATGAAATATAAAATATCGGTGAAGAACAAAAACAAAAAAAGAAACTAATTTCCCATTTGCTATATTTTTTTGGAATTTTCAACCCCGTTGGTATTACTTTTAACAGATAATGACCATACTCTTTGGCCAGGCCGGAATGCATCCCTCCTCGTCTTCAAAGATTTGCAGCACAGTAAGTCAGAGAAAACAAATAGGCCTAGCTCTTGGGTGTTCTTCAAAAAGAAATAGTGGGCTACCTATTTTCCCAAAGAAAAAACTGCTAGGCTGGTCATGTTGTTAGACGGGCCACAGAGACCGCACAACCCAGTTTATAGCCTGCTCCTCCGACCAAATCCTCAAAAAAAAGTTGTGCAATTCTGTCATTAATTGACTATATGTTGAAAATGATGTGGGTCCCAGATATGAGCAGGGTGGATTTGAGTAAAAAACGAGGGGTGCATCTGAGTAGTAAAAGAGGCGCTTGCTTGTGTTCGGGAGTGGACTTGGTGGGTCCATATTGTCATACTCACAACTACAGTCCTCTCTCGATTCACTATGTTGACAGGGCCGGACGGCGGTGCCGCGCCGAGGGCACCAAGGAGAAGGATAAAGTGTTGTCGCCAATGTGCTAGGCTGGGTTGGACATTCTTACTGAAAAAAATGGACCGGAACTATCTACGACGTTGACTATGATTTGCATGGGTCCGCTGGTTGCAGGAAGAAAATGGTGGGAGAAAGAAGACTGGTCGCTATCTTTGCCTAAGAATAATATCGACAGAATGTAATGACACTATCATAGGAAATAATATCCTCCCGTTAAATCATGAATTTAAAGAACTGGTGCATGAGCATTTAGCTTTATTTATTTACTTATTTATGTTTAGGGGACCATGAGCATGTACCTAGGCCGAATTCATGTGAGAGCCTCCCTTCCAGTTAATTATGGGCTCCCCTATTGGGCCTTCATCAGTGGGTTGCATGTTATCGACAAGTGGAAAATGTGTTCCGTACCAAAAATAGTATGCGCTATGTACGATATGGGGCACTAAAGGATCGGACCATGCAACGACTTCCAAAACATTGTGTTTGTCGTTCTAACAACACATTTATTCAACCAACAAATGAAATATACTACTGATTGTACATTGAAAACAGCAGCAGCAGGAGCATCCAGGGCTGGGGGTGCAACAGAAGCAGTAAGTAGGCCAGAAGAGCAAAGACACAGCTCTCTCTTCCAAACCAAACATCGGCCATCATTACAAAAGGGCTACCAAAAAGAACAAGTGTATGCATCAAACTAAATAAAGATCCTACTACACCAAGTGTACGCATCTAACTAACTGGCTGAGTTAGACGTCACTATTTATTAAGCTGTGGAGATTGGCTGACGGCTTGAACTAGATAGGTGCCTGACGGGGGAAACTCGATCCAGCAGGTCAAAGTATGATACTTGCGACCCTCTCTCCAACTTTGGGCTGCAGAGTGTGGCGGTACATATTAGGGTATGGTGCATGCAGAGACGCATGGTACGCTGTGTACACACAGTTTTGCCTGATGAACGAAACCGCGCTGCCATCATGATCCTTGCCGTCGGTTATCTCCTGGTTAATCGGATAATTCAGTCCGAGAAACAGAGAGCGTGTACCAAGGCTACTTACCAGCCTCCAGTCAAAAATCCTAAAGGCCCAGAGAAGCTGGGATCCTGCTCAAAGACCTTGGAGTGACTGTGATTGTATTCCGTGAAACAACACGTCCGGTACGTGCGAACAATCATCAATCGTTCGCCGCCGTCTGATCGAGCCAGGAACCACCTGCAACTGCCATGCTGCTTTTCTTTGGAAGGTTCTGGGATTAGGAAGGGTAGGGACACCAGGCGGCCTACAACATCATATCAAATTGGAGTCAAATAAAAAAGGGCACTTAATGTAGTCAATCTCAAGAACAACATGTTATGAGCATGAATATTTTTTAGTAAATGTTGACAGTAATATAAGCAAGCCATCATGATATCATAGGAAAGTAACATACTGCTGTAACAGCCATTTGTAGCGATGACTGGGGTAGGCCAGCAATACGTCCAGCCATAGAAGGAGTCGACAGCGTAAATGAAGCCCTTGTGTTCAATGGCATCAGAGAACCAGGGAGGATGTATGATCCTCCAATGGACGTGCAGATATATCCAATTACCGTAGTGACCTGTCAGATAGGCGAGACCGCGGTTGAAGAACACAATTAGCCTGGAGTCTTCATATTTCGCAGATCTTGCGGGCACTTGGCAGATTACAACCTTGAGCAAATCAAACTTGGTATCATGTTGGCTACTGTAAGATTCCGAGTATTCGGGGCCATGGTGCCAAAGCAGTGCAGTGTTAATCGAAGGAAGGGGGGTCAATCACCGTGGATAGATCTCCACGAGCATCCAGCTGCCGTGACCGATGACGAGCACCATCCAAGACGTGTTGACGACGACCCAGTACATACGTTAATGTAGTTGCGGGTGACGGGGATCGGATCGCAGTCAAGGGGGTTGATGCTCGCCACCCTACAATCGTTATGCTACGTGACACGCCATTTCTGAAGATCGGGCGGTATCAGCAAGCAAGGAGCTGGCTTAAAAAGCTCCGGCCTGAGGGGTTTGAGTAAACGGTACAGCCCCGACGAGCACGCGGCGAGCAGCATGGTACTGAGATTATCCACACATGAAACAATGAGCTTGATTACCTCTATAGGGAGCGAATTCCAGCCACTCTTTCAGCAGACACTGCTCGGTTCTGCCATTGTTAGTGCTTGGATTTCAGAAGAGGGGGGAGGCGCCTTAGCGGGGATGTAAGATTGGACGATTATGTGCGGACAAAGATGGAGAAGCGAATATGTGCTGCGGGAAGTGGACAGGTGATGATGACTACAACACGCCGCTTGACTTACGAGACACATACCAGCAACATAGGGTCATATCGATGCCAGACAACTTGCTTGAGTGATCACAATAGTGGTACTGCCTACAGTACCTACTACTATGCCCTTGTAGTGGAGTAGGACTCTGCTCTACTACTAGCAACGGAGGAGTAGTATATTCTAATCTAAAATAGTTACAAACTTCAATGCCCAATGTGGGACAACTACGAACCACCATCGGTGCTAACTCCAAGCCCCAACAAATGTTCGCTGGGAGACACAACAGTTCCAAACGCCCGTGGTGCAGTTACAATACGTGTGTAAGGGTGGCGGTTTTGTCAAATACTATGGCTTAAAATAGGACATCGTCGGATGGAAATCTGACGGTTACGTGGGGTTCGCCAGGATTGAGCTCGTGGCAAACAATCACCAGATATCATTACTAAAAAATGTCAAAACACCTGGGGCTATAACTTGCACCGGCTAACCACTAACAATGATACTAACATAGTTGTAAAATGGTCAAAGACCGTGTCTACGTGGTGTTTGGAATTATATGCAAAAAAAAATAGCAAGATGCTCGAGCATTGCACGAAACATCAAGATGCATTTTTTTACAGAACACATGTTGTGATTGACCCATGCAGGAGTAATCCCATGTGTAAAAACTAATGACATCTCGACAATTTTATCGGAAAAATGGTATCTCGACCATTTCATCGAAAAAATGATATCTCGAGAAAGATAATAGATAAGGTGAGGAGGAGTGGGGCATGGTGGTGACTGGTGGTCGGACTGGGCGGAGGCACGGGGATGGACGGCGCCGGCAGCGGCCACCATGCCAGATTGTTCCAGAGACTTCCTTTTTTAATTGCTCAGCAATGAGGTTGTGGGAGATAAGGATGAACAAGGCAAGGCCTTATTTGTAAATGTGGAGAGAGCTGTGGGTATGTTTTTTAAAATTGTCATAGTTTGCTTTCTATCTGTCAGATATAGATCAGGCGGTCTATATTATAAGATGGAAGGCACACCATCATCACCAACTCGGTTTTTTCTCTACTCCTACTCCTATAAAAGACTCACCTGGTGATGATGGTGTGTCTGCCATCCACCTTTTCTGACCATTAGATCGGCATCTAACGGTTGTGATGTAAGTTGTGGCCTTTCGCAACAATTCCCACTTCTCTGCTCCAGTTTACACAAAACCCCTTAGTATCTTGAAACCAACCACATTCCTCCCTTACCTCATCAAAACAGCCCAAAGAATATATTTGGAGTGAAACATAAGATATTTTTAGTGATATGTATATCAATAATAAACTGTTTTCTTTCAAATTCGTGAATATGTATTATTCTACTTTGGATCTGTTGCAATGGACGGGCTCATTGCTGTAAAGTTTATCTCTTGCATCGTCCGCAACGAACACCTGGTGTACTGGTCCGGGTCGGATGCTCGTAGCGCGATGACCTGAGTTCGAATTCCGTCCTAAACTTTAGCTTTTTATATTATTTTTAATATATACTTCTTTCTCTACTATACTAGCTGTGGAACCCACATAGTACTTAGAATACAAGATTAAGGATGGATTTGTTTCTTTTTACCTTTCTGTACAAATCTGTAGCCAGCCTGCAAGTCATGTACATTGTACTGACAGTGGAACCCACGGAGTACTTAGAATACAAGATTAAGGATGCAATTAACTTTTTATAGAGGGAGCATCATACACACAATTAACTCAAATGGATTGGACGTGACTCTATTATTCTCCAACGGCAATCGGCAAATTTCCTCCTGATATGTCTCCAACGTATCTACTTTTCCTAACGCTTTTCCTCTTGTTTTGGACTCTAATTTGCATGATTTGAATGAAACTAACCCCGGACTGGCATTGTTTTCAGCAGAACTACCATGGTGTTGTTTTTGTGCAGAAATAAAAGTTCTCAGAATGGAACAAAACTTTGTGAGGAATTTTTATATAATATATAAGAATTTCTGGAGCCAAGACCTACCGGAGAGGGGCCCCTGGGTGGGCACAACCCACCAGGGCACGCGCCCCTCTCTAGAGTGCCCCGGTGGGTTGTCCCCACCTGGTGGCCCCACAGACCCTGAAACCGATGCTATAAAATCTTATTTTTGGAGAAAAATCAGGGAGAAAGAATTATCACGATCCACGAGACGAAGCCGCCGTCACCTCCCGTTCTTCATTGGGAGGCCAGATCTAGAGTCCGTTTGGGGCTTCGGAGAGGGGGATCTTCATTTTTCATCATCACCAACCCTTCTCCGTTGCCAATTCCATGATGCTCCCCACCGGGAGTGAGTAATTCCTTCATAGGCTCGCTGGTAGGTGAGGAGTTGGATGAGATTCATCATATAATTGAGTTAGTTTTGTTAGGGCTTGATCCCTAGTATCCACTTTGTTCTTAGATTAATGTTACTATGACTTTGCCATGCTTAATGGTTGTCACTTTGGGCCCGGGTGCCATGATTTCAGATCTCAACAGTTTATGTTATCACCATTATATCCATGTTCTAGATCCGATCTTGCAAGTTATAGTCACCTATTAAGTGCTATGATCCGGCAACCCGGAGTGACAACAACCGGGCCCACTCCCGGTGATGATCGTAGTTTGAGGAGTTCATGTATTCACTATGGGTTAATGCCTAGTTTCGGTTCTCTATTAAAAGGAGGCCTTAATATCCCTTAGTTTCCAATATGGACCCGCTGCCACGGGAGGGTAGGACAAAAGATGTCATGAAAATTCTTTCCATAAGCACGTATGACTATTTACGGAATACATGCCTACATTATATCGATAAACTAGAGCTAGTGCCGTATCGCCCTAGGTTATAACTGTCTCATGATGAATATCATCCAACAAGTCACCGATCCAATGCCTACGAATTTATCCTATATTGTTTTTGCTAAGTTACTGCTGTTATCATCACTTTTACACTTGCTACCAAATTACTGCTATCATTGTTACTGTTACCGTTGCTGCTATCACTACTATCAAAACTATCATATTACTTTGCTACTGATTACTTGCTACAAATAATTAATCTCCAGGTGTGGTTGAATTGACAACTCAGCTACTAATACCTTCAAATATTCTTTGGCTCCCCTTGTGTCGAATCTATAAATTTGGGTTGAATACTCTACCCTCGAAAACTGTTGCGATCCCCTACACTTGTGGGTTATCAAGGCCTTTTTCTGGCGTCGTTGCCAGGGAGCATAGCTATATTGGTTGAGTCACTTGGGATTATTATCATATTATCACTATGAAAAATCGGAAGGATGCTAAGACTAAGATATTTCCCTCAAAGACGAGGGGAGGTAAGGAACTGCCATCCAGTTTTGCTTTAGATTCACCTTCTGTTATAAGTAAACTTGCAACACCACCACATGTTATTAATTCGGATATGTCACAAGTTATTGATGATGCTACTTCTGCTATGGATAATGCTTATAATGATGGTAGTACCTTGCTTAATGATGATGTGCCACTTGGTGACTTTCTTGATAAACAAATTGCTAGAGTTATACAACATGATGTTGTTGAATCTGATGATGAACTTGAAACTAGATCTCCTGAAACACCTACTAGAACTAGCCCTCCTAGATATGAATTTCCTAAAGTACTAGAAGGTTATGTTATGATTGAGGAGAGAACTGGAGATATTGTTGCTTGCAGAGATAGAGATGATCTAGATGTTGGGGAACGTAGTAATTTCAAAAAAAAATCCTACGCACACGCAAGATCATGGTGATGCATAGCAAAGAGAGGGGAGAGTATCGTCTACATACCCTCGTAGACCGTAAGCGGAAGCGTTATGACAATGGTTGATGTAGTCGTACGTCTTCATGATCGACCGACCCCTAGTACCGAACGTACGGCACCTCCGCGATCAGAACACGTTCAGCTCGGTGACGTCCCACGAACTCAAGATCCAGTAAAGCTTCGAGGGACAGTTTAGTCAGCACGACGGCGTGATGACGGTGATGATGATGCTACCGGAATAGGGCTTCGCCTAAGCATCGCCCCTCCCCCTAGTCCAATTCGGACTAAGCCTTGGGGGCGCGCAACCTCCCCTCTCGCTTTCCCTTAAAGCCCAATAAGGCCCATATACTCCCCGGCGAATTCTTGTAACTCTCCGGTACTCCGAAAAATACCTGAATCACTCGGAACCTTTCCGATGTCCTACGTCTCGGCCATTTCGAGACTCCTTGTCATGTCCCCGATCTCATCCAGGACTCCAAACTACCTTCGGTACATCAAAACACATAAACTCATATTACCGATCGTCACCGAATGTTAAGCGTGCGGACCCTACGGGTACGAGAACTATGTAGACATGACCGAGACATGTCTCGGTCAATAACCAATAGCGGAACCTGGATGCTCATATTGGCTCCTACATATTCTACGAAGATCTTTATCGGTCAAACCGCATAACGGTATATGTTGTTCCCTTTGTCAACGGTATGTTACTTGCCCGAGATTCGAGCGTCGGTATCTCAATACCTAGTTCAATCTCGTTACCGGCAAGTCTCTTTACTCGTTTCGTAATGTATCATCCCGCAACTAACTCATTAGTCACAATACTTGCAAGGCTTATAGTGATGTGCATTACCGAGAGGGCCCAGAGATACCACTCCGACAATCGGAGTGACAAATCATAATCTCGATCTATGCCAACTCAACAAGTACCATCGGAGACACCTGTAGAGCACCTTTATAATCACCCAGTTACATTGTGACGTTTGGTAGCACACAAAGTGTTCCTCTGGTATTCGGGAGTTGCATAATCTCATAGTCACAGGAACATGTATAAGTCATGAAGAATGCAGTAGCAACAAACTAAACGATCATCGTGCTAAGCTAACAGAATGGGTCAAGTCAATCACATCATTATCTAATGATGGGATCTCGTTAATCAAATGACAACTCATGTCTATGGCTAGGAAACTTAACCATCTTTGATTCAACGAGCTATTCAAGTAGAGGCGTACTAGTGACACTCTATTTGTCTATGTATTCACACATGTACTAAGTTTCCGGTTAATACAATTCTAGCATGAATAATAAACATTTATCCTGATATAAGGAAATGAATAATAACTTTATTATTGCCTCTAGCGCATATTTCCTTCAGTCTCCCACTTGCACTAGAGTCAATAATCTAGTTCACATCTTTATGTGATTAGTTCACATCTCCATGTGACTAATACCCAAAGGGTTTACTAGAGTCAATAATCTAGTTCACATCGCTATGTGATTAACACCCAAAGAGTGATCATGTTTTGCTTGTGAGAGAAGTTTAGCCTATGGGTCTGCAACATTCAGATCCGTATGTATTTCGCAAATTTCTATGTTTACAATGCTCTGCACGGAGCTACTCTAGCTAATTGCTCCCACTTTCAATATGTATCCAGATCGAGACTTAGAGTCATCTAGATCGATGTAAAAAACTTGCATTGACGTAACTTTTTACGACGAACTCTTTTATCACCTCCATAACCGAGAAATATTTCCTTAGTCCTCTAAGGATAATTTTGACCGTTGTCCAGTGATCTACTCCTAGATCACTATTGTACTCCCTTGCCAGAATCATGCTAAGGTATACAATAGGACTGGTAAACAGCATAGCATACTTTATAGAACCTATGACTGAGGCATAGGGAATAATTTATCATTCTCTTTCTATTTTCTACTGTGGTGAACTACTTTCCAATAAGGGAGAAGGTACATTTACCTCGTCAAGTTCTACTTTCCACCCACTCACTTCTTTCAAGAGAAACTCCTTCTCTAGAAAGGAACCATTCTTAGCAATGAATGTCTTGCCTTCGGATCTGTGATAGAAGGTGTACCCAACAGTCTCCTTTGGGTATCCTATGAAGACACATTTCTCCGATTTGGGTTCAAGCTTATCAGGTTGAAACTTTTTCACATAAGCATCGCGACCCCAAAGTTTAAGAAATGGCAACTTTGGTTTCTTGCCAAACCACAGTTTATATGGCGTCATCTCAACGGATTTAGATGGTGCCCTTTTTAATGTGAATGCAGTTGTCTCTAATGCATAACCCCAAAACGATAGTGGTAAATCGGTAAGAGACATCATAGATTGCACAATATCTAATAAAGTACGGTTACAATGTTCGGACACACCATTACGCTGTGGTGTTCCAGGTGGCGTGAGTTGCAAAACTATTCCGCATTGTTTCAAATGAAGACCAAACTCATAACTCAAATATTCTCCTCCATGATCAGATCGTAGAAACTTTATTTTCTCGTTACGATGATTTTCCACTTCACTCTGAAATTATTTGAACTTTTCAAATGTTTCAGATTTATGTTTCATCAAGAAGATATACCCATATCTTACTCAAATCATCTGTGAAGGTCAGAAAATAACGATACCTGCCGCGAGCTTCAACACTTATTGGACTGCATACATCAGTATGTATTATTTCCAACAAGTCTGTTTCTTGCTCCATTGTTCCGGAGAATGGAGTCTTAGTCATCTTTCCCATGAGGCATGGTTCGCAAGCATCAACTGATTCATAATCAAGTGATTCTAAAAGCCCATCAGCATGGATTTTCTGCATGCGCTTTACACCAATATGACCTAAACGGCAGTGCCACAAATAAGTTGCACTATCATTATTAACTTTTCATCTTTTGGCTTCAATATTATGAATATGTGTATCACTACGACTGAGATTCAATAAACCATTCACCTTGGGTGTATGATCATTGAAGGTTTTATTCATGTAAACAGAACAACAATTATTCTCTGACTTTAAATAATAACCGTATTGCAATAAACATGCAAATCATACTCATGCTTAATGCAAACACCAAATAACATTTATTTAGGTTCAACACTAATCCCGAAAGTATAGGAAGTGTGCGATGATGATCATATCAATCTTGGAACCACTTCCAACGCACATCATCACTTCACCCTTAACTAGTCTCTGTTCATTCT
This sequence comes from Triticum urartu, assembly GCF_056163025.1. Lineage (NCBI taxonomy): Eukaryota > Viridiplantae > Streptophyta > Magnoliopsida > Poales > Poaceae > Triticum > Triticum urartu. The sequence goes on along the minus strand of NC_141879.1, from coordinate 209,798,948 downwards.
GCAACTCCCGTTTCGAGTTACTAATCTCAGCAACTGAACTAGTATCAAATACTGAGGGGTTGCTATAAACACTAGTAAAGTACACATCAATAACATGTATATCAAATATACCTTTGTTCACTTTGCCATCCTTCTTATCCGCTAAATACTTGGGGCAGTTCTGCTTCCAGTGACCAGTCCCTTTGCAGTAGAAGCACTTAGTCTCAGGCTTAGGTCTAGACTTGAGCTTCTTCACTTGAGCAACAACTTGCTTGTTGTTCTTCTTGAAGTTCCCCTTCTTCGCACTTTTCTTGAAACTAGTGGTCTTGTCAACCATCAACACTTCATGCTTTTCTTGATTTCTACCTTCATCGATTTCAGCATCACGAAGAGCTTGGGAATCGTTTTCGTTATCCCTTGCATATTATAGTTCATCACGAAGTTCCAGTAACTTGGTGATAGTGACTAGAGAACTTTGTCAATCACTATCTTACCTGGAAGATTAACACCCACCTGATTCAAGTGATTGTAGTACTCAGACATTCTGAGCACATGCTCACTAGCTGAGCGATTCTCCTCCATCTTGTAGGCAAAGTGCTTGTCAAAGGTCTCATACCTTTTCGACATGGGCATGAGTCTGAAATACTAATTTCAACTCTTGGAACATCTCATATGCTCCGTGGCGTTCAAAACGTCTTTGAAGCCCCGATTCTAAGCCGTAAAGCATGGTGCACTAAACTATCAAGTAGTCATCATATCGAGCTTTGCCAAAAACGTTCATAACGTCTGCATCTGCTCCTGCAATAGGTCCGTCACCTAGCGGTGCATCAAGAACATAATTCTTCTGTGCAGCATTGAGGATAATCCTCAGATCACGGAGCTAGTCCGCATCATTGCTACTAACATCTTTCAACTTATTTTTCTCTAGGAACATATCAAAAATAAACGGGGAGCTACATCGCGAGCTATTGATCTACAACATAGTTATGCAAATACTATCAGGACTAAGTTCATGATAAATTAAAGTTCAATTAATCATATTACTTAAGAACTCCCACTTAGATAGACATCCCTCTAATCATCTAAGTGATCGCGTGATCCAAATCAACTAAACCATGACTGTCGGTGTCAAAACCGGCGGATCTCGGGTAGGGGGTCCCGAACTGTGCGTCTAGGCCGGATGGTAACAGGAGGCAGGGAACACGATGTTTTACCCAGGTTCGGGCCCTCTTGATGGAGGTAAAACCCTACGTCCTGCTTGATTAATATTGATGATATGTGTAGTACAAGAGTAGATCTACCACGAGATCAGAGAGGCTAAACCCTAGAAGCTAGCCTATGGTATGATTGTATGTTATGGTTGTTGTCCTACGGACTAAAACCCTTCGGTTTATATAGACATCGGAGAGGGTTAGGGTTACACAAGGTCGGTTACAAAGGAGGAGATATCCATATCCGTATTGCCTAGCTTGCCTTCCACGTCAAGTAGAGTCCCATCCGGACACGAGACAAAGTCTTCAATCTTGTATCTTCATAGTCTAACAGTCCGGCCAATGGAGATAGTCGGGCTGTCCGGAGACCCCCTAATCCAGGACTCCCTCAGTAGCCCCTGAACCAGGCTTCAATGATGATGAGTCCAGCGCGCAGTATTGTCTTCGGCATTGCAAGGCGGGTTCCTTCTCCGAATACACCATAGAAGAATTTGAATATGAGGATAGTGTCCGACCCTGCAAAATAAGTTCCACATTCCACCGTAGAGAGAATAATATTTTCACAGATCTAATTTGCTAACTTATTTTGGCAGCATGACGTTATGTCATGGCCCGGTGATTATTCGAACCGTTTCTTTTAACCAGCCTCGCACATAACGCGAGGCAGTTTCTTGACACGTCTTGCCGAAGCGGAGATCGTGTTCCCCCAATTACGGTATTCTCATTAATGCGGTCGTGGGTAACCCAACCGTGTCTAGGACTCCTAGATTATTGGCAAGCCCTAAACGACCACGGAGAGGACGCTTGATATTCACCCTCTTTATAAAGGGACGAGGTTTTCACCTTTTCTCTCTCGTGCTCAATCGAACCCTTCTCCCGCCTCGAGTTCTAACACCCAAAGCCCAAGTTAGGTGCTCCGGATCTTCAATCATGTCCGGATCCAGCCTTCAAGGCCGATCGATGCCCTCCTCCGTTACAGAAGAGGACATTAAGAAGTTGAGGGAGGCCCGATACCTGACCGCCGAGGTTTCGCATCGGCTGCCTGCTCGAGGGCAGGTCGTCCCCACTCCTGAACCCAACAAGAACATTGTGTTCGTCTCCCACTTCCTCCAAGGTCTAGGCCTCACTCTGGATCCTTTCGTCAGGGGTTTGATGTTCTATTACGGGCTAGATTTCCACGATCTAGCTCCGGACTCCTTTCTCCACATCTCGACATTTATTGTCGTGTGTGAGGCCTTCCTCCGCGTTACCCCTCACTTCGGCCTGTGGCTCAAGACCTTTGAAGTAAAGCCGAAGATGATCGAGGGGCAACAGGCAGCGTGTGGAGGTGCATCAATAGGCAAGATGGCAGGAGCTCCATGGCCGAAAGGTTCCTTTCCAGAGGTGTCCAAATTATGGCAACGGGAGTGGTTTTACATCACGGCCCCCCGAAGTGCCAAGTGGGCAGCTGCCCCCGCATTCCGCTCGGGCCCCCCACCACAACTGATGTCATGGATTAGCAGAGGTCTGAGCTGGGGTCCAGCCAAGGACGTGCCTATACTGCAAAGCCGCATTCGAGATCTCTTCGAGGGAGATTTTAATTTGGCTGTGGTAATACAAGTTATGCTGGTTCGTCAAGTCCAGCCTTGCAGACGCCGGCCCCTTCGCTTGTGGGAGTTCAACCCAGAGGGACCACGTGCCATTCAAAGTTTCCTCGGCCTGACGCACGAGGAGATGTACAAGTCATTCTTCGGACCTCAAGTAGAGTGTCCGGATATTACCGAGGACGTGGGCCTGAGCTGTAACCGCGCCGCCGAACAAGTAAGAAACCCTCTGGCCGAACACACTGTCTTTTTATTCGTTACGAAGTTATTTCTGAGAGTTCGCTTTTTGACCAGGACTGGCTAACAAAGGCGAAGATGATTCGGTGTTTGGCCCCCCTCCCTGAGGGTTTGGAAAATCCGGTATTGGAAAAGATGCTAGAGGTCGCACATTGCCCAGAGCCCTTGAAGGAAGATACCGGGGGGGATAATATGGGCGGAAGCGGGCCCCCGTCGCTGCCCGTTCCAACCGAGGGAATGAGCGTCTCCACGAAAGTGGACAACTGGGCGAGGAAAAGGACTGCCTTTGAGGATCCGGAAGCCGAAGCCTCCAAACGGGAGAAGAAGTCTCCCACAGAGGGTCCCGCCTTGGGGGGTGCTTTTGCCGCACAAAGTCCGCGGGGGGATCAGCCCTCCAACGAGTCGTAAGTGATCCCAAACTACTTTAATAGTAAAGGTATGCTATCTTTTTTCTGAGAAAATAACCACCGCATATATCTTGCAGTTCAGGCCTTAGCCCCTCTCAGATGAGCTCGTCTTCGGGGGATCTTCTTCCAGAGATGATGGAGAGCGAAACGCCTCCCCCGGACTCCTCCGCTCCAGAAGCGGGCGACCCCGAAGTGTCGTCACGGAGGGCCTCTCCGGATCCGGTGAGGCCAGAAGATAATCCCATAGACCCCCGAACACCCCAGTGTCCGGCTCCCGAAGAGAGCAGACAAAAGTGTCCGGCACCGTCTGGTGTGCGGTCGGACGTTTTGAGGGAGTTGGGGGGCGAGCGGCCATCTCAGAAGAACACCGTACGCTGATGGGTACGGTGATGGAGAGAATTTCGTCCGCCGAAAGCGGATTATGTGAAGCCTTTATGAGTCTACTGCCAGGCTTTGAGGTACGTGAGATAATATGTGATAGTATTGCACATGTTAGGTGTGCCTTGTGTAGATAGTAGCCCCTGAGACTCTGGTTGTCGTCGAGAATGGCGGCGACCATAGGATCATATTCCCAGGCAATAACCAGACTGCCCCTATGTGCAGGTGGTGGAAGCTCCGATGGCTAGCCGGACTAGTGAGTTTGCCAAATTAAAACGGCAACTGGATGCGGCGGACGCCGACATCGAGCTTGTTAACAAGAGGCTTAACGAGGCGCAGGGTAAGTGTTATTATCTAGTGGATGCCACATAGTAAGAGCAGCATGATGCCAGTATCTTTAATATGTTGTGACTGCAGATGGAGCTGCCACCGTGGAAACCTTGCAGGCAGAACTTGCCCGAGCCAAGGAACAAGCAAGGATTAGTGATGCGGCTGCTTTGAAGGCGGCCGAAGAGTTGAAAGCCGAGAAGGCCGCACATTGCGAGACCCAAGAGAAGATGGCCAAGATGGCCATGGAATTAAAAGACACTGCCGACCGTTGCCAGGTATTTGAAAAAGAAAACCGAGCGAAGGCAACGGACCTTGAGAAGGCCACGGCGGCGGACAAAGACACCCGTTCTGCTATGAGAGCGAAGAAGGACGAGCTGCGGGAAGCCGAGGATATTGCGGCTGGGAAACCCTTTATGTTACGGAGGAAGTTCGGAGATCCACGGTATGCCCCTCTAGATCGGCTGTGGAGTTCGGCAAATGCGTATATGGATTTGGTGGTGAGTGTTGCCGATGCTGCCAAGTACTTCCAAGGTCAGACAGATCGTGAAGTGGACAAGCTGTTATGGTCGCAATTCAACGTTCCAGAGCGTCCGCTTTCATTAACTGACCAGCTAGCCGAATGGGCCGAACTGAATAGGTTGTCCGGACTTGCCATGAGGTCTGTTATGGATCAGCTATGGCCGGAAAAGCAAAAGCCGGATAGCTATTTCAGCTTAGTGTAGCAGTTCCTTGGTGCGGTGCCGCGCATTAATGCGATGAAGAGGTCAGTGTGCATAGAAAGCTCGCGGATGGCCCTTTCCCGTGTTAAAGCATACTGGGCGGAGATGGACGCTACCGTTGTCGCGGCGCAGGGTTCGGCCATAGGCCGAGTGACTGCCGAGCATTATTTCGAGGAGGTTCTCGAGGGTGCTCGTTTGATAGAGGCCCAGTGCTCGAAAAATATTATGTTTGAGTGATATGTATTCTCATTGTAAACACAATGCTTTTATGAAGTTTTTATAAGGCTATGTTTATACTTTTGCCTGAAAGTAGTATGGTGCCTCCTGTGCGGCCGTTTATGTATACATGTGTATAACCTGAAAGATTGCATCCGTCGGCTTCAACCCCCACGCATATAATGCGGAGGTGCTCGCAAAAAACGCGTGTTCACACTTAACCCAACGTCTTGGTCCTAATAAGGAGGTGATAGCGCAGCGAGCGAGGGAACCGGACTATAATGCTTTAACACTTTCACTTAGCCATAGGAGTTTGACAGTGGGGCTACTAGATAGCCCCTGGTGGCTCCACACTCTCCCAATCGTGGGGTGCGTACATGCCTGGCTGGAATATGACCCTTCGTTAAGGCGGAGGAATTCTAACATTCCGATAGGTCATCGAGTGGTTGACCAGTCTCACGCTATATCATGACAGTCAGTTTTCGGCTTTCTCTACTGAGGTGCTCGTCCGGATGAACCAGGGCACAATCGCAGTAGTTCTCCTGGTGCTACCTTAGCCGATAAAGCGGAACGTAAGGCACCAAAACACAAGATCCGGGCAAACCCAACATTTGACCAAAGACAATGATTCGGAGCTGATGCATATAAGGCCAAACTCGTGACGCCGAACACTCCCTAAGGTGTTCGGTCTTTATGGTATGAATCGGGCCTGAATAGTGCCCTTTGTAAGAAGCCCCTTGTGTCCAGGTACGTGCATTATTCTGACATGGCCACATGCCAAGACGTCAGCATCCTTCTAAACTGTGCTGAGAATTCGGTGGATATGTATCAACAAGAGACAGTAAAAAAGGTTTACGCAGGGTCTTAATCTAAAAAGAATCCTTGGAGCGGGTCCCTGCTGCACGTCTGCGCCTGTGTCTCCGTTGTGCCGTATCCTGGACGGGTGTAGCATGACGATCATCTGTAAAAGAGAGGAACTTAGGTGAAAAAGTTGCCGTGCAAAAAGGTAGTTTTTAAAGAAACCATGTATAATTCAAGATGAGTAAAAATCGCCACTTGTCTGCGCGCGTTGAGCCCCTTGTATTTGTAATAGGGGTGTGACCATTGATCCGGTATGAATTGCCTATAGTTGCGCTGGACTCGTCTAACCGTGTCCGAGGTCTTGATGACCTGTTGAATGCTTTAGTTGGTGAGGCCATTTGTAGGGGGCGGCTGCCAAGGCAGCCGCACGCTCTTCGGCGCGCAAAGATCGCGTAATACTTCTGTTCACTGTAATAATACCACGTGAGCCGGGCATCTTGAGTGTGAGGGAAGCGTAGTGCGGTATTGCATTAAAGCGAGTGAAAGCTTCACGTCCGAGTAGTGCTTGATATCCACTTTGGAATGGAGCGATGTGGAAGGTTAAATGTTCGCTACGGAAGTTATCGGGGAAGCCGAATATAACCTTTAGTAGCAGGGAGCCCGTGCAATGAGCCCCTGGGCCTGGCGTTACTCCTTTAAAGGTAGTATTGCTATGGCAAATTTTTGTTGGATCTATCCCCATTTCGCGGATTGTATCCTGGTATATCAGGTTTAAACTGCTGCCACCGTCCATCAGGACTCGTGTGAAGTGGTATCCGTCAATTATTGGGTCTAATACCAGGGCAGCCCATCCTGCACGCCGGATACTTGCTGAGTAATCACGATGGTCGAAAGTGATCGGTTGGGACGACCAGTGGCAGGACTCCGCGGTGATAGGCCTTTGGGCATATTTTTCTGGGAGTGCCTTTTTGTTTCTTCCCTTGATCACGTGTAACACGTTTACTGTTTTGACTTCTGGTGGAAATTTCTTTTGTTCCCTAGTGTCTTGCTTGAGAGGCTCATCCTCGTCTTCGCTTGGTGTATCCTCCCCCTTGTGTACGGCGTTGACCTTGCCGGACTGCTTGAAGACCCAACATTCTCTGTGGGTATGATTGGCTGGTTTGCCAGGGGTGCTATGGATCTGACATATTTGGTACAGAATTTTGTTCAGGCTGGACAGTTCGTCTCTGGCACCTTTAGAGGGCGGCTTTTGCTGACCTGGCCGAGAGCTTTTGAATCCGGCGTTTACTGCCGTGCTCTTCGTGTCGTCTTCTTTATTCCGGCGTTTGTTATTGTTGTTGCGCCATGATTTCCCGTTTCCATCTCTAACTTCAGATATACTGGGGTCGCTGGTGCTGCATCAGGCTAGCCAGCTGTCCTCACCCGCGCAAAAGCGGGTCATGAGGCTTGTTAATGCTGCCATTGTTCTCAGCTTTTCTTGGCCGAGGTGTCTGGCGCCATTCGTCACGGACGCTATGCTTAAAAGCTGCCAAGGCTTCGGTGTCTGGACAGTCGACAATTTGGTTCTTTTAGTAAGAAACCTGTTCCAAAGCTTTCGGGCTGACTCTCCGGGCTGTTGAGTTATATGACTCAAATCATCCGCGTCTGGAGGTCGGACATAAGTCCCTTGAAAATTTGCCCGAAAAGCGTCTTTGAGCTCTGCGCAGCTTCCAATGGAGTTTTCGGGGAGGCCTTTAAGCCAGTGAGAAGCTGGCCCTTTGAGTTTGAATGGTAAGTACTTGATGGCGTGGAGATCATCTCCTCGAGCCATATGGATGTGGAGGATATAGTCCTCGATCCAGACCCCAGGGTCTGTTGTTCCGTCGTATGCCTCTATGTTTACGGGTTTGAACCCCTCTAGAAATTCATGGTCCAGTACCTCATTGGTGAAACATAGGGGGTGTGCGGCACCCCTGTATCTGGGTGTACCGCGTTGTTTGGATGTTTGTTGTGTTATATCGTATGCTGGGGCGCGCTTGCGTGGTCCATATATGGATCTGGTTGCGCCGTCCTTTTGGTGCGAGCCCTCGCGTGGATCGTGTATTGTCTTGTGAGTGGCATTGTTTGCCGCTCTATGTTGGCCGTGAGGTCGTCTAACTGGCCAGGTGGCTGTTTTGATTTTTGGTTGTGAGGGGTCTGAGGCCACCTCATCGAATTCAGGTTGCAACTTCCGCTTTGGGTAGCTCTTGGTGGGGCGATTGTCACCGTACTTTGCTACTGTGTTGAGTACTTTACTCCATCTGATTTGGAGTGTGTCCTGCGCAGCCTTGAGCCTTTGCTTCTGCTTTTTCAGACTCCTCGCGGTGGCAACAAGCCTTTGACGGGCGTTCTGCTACTTCGGGTGCCTGTCCGGCGTTGTGTCGTCCGGACTATTATCTTTGATAGAATTGGTTTGTTCGGTTTGATTCTCCGTATTGCCGTGGTCCGGCAGTGGTTCGCCCTGCTCCAACGTTGGGTCTGTATGATTGTTATTTCTGGCGAGGCGGGATTTGGGGCAGCGCCTGTGCCGCCGCTTTGACTGCTTCTCGAGGGAACAAGCCTTCGGTGCGTCCTTCCATTCCTCGTCGTTGTCTTATTTTGGTGTGTCCACCATGTATACGTCATATGATGAAGTGGATGTCCAGCGCCCCGTGGGCGGTGGTTCCTCTTTCCTCCCGCATTGTTGTCCATACCATCGATGTCTTCGGAGTCGAAGTCGAGCATGTCGGTTGAGTCATCGACAGTGGCTATTAAGTGGGTGGTGGGTGGGCGTCGAATTTCTCCGTCGTCCGCATCCCAATCTTGTTAGCCATAATCCGGCCAGGGCTCTCCTGACAAAGAGAGAGAACTTAGTGAATTTAGAATGTCGCCGAAGGGCGAGTGCTGAAAGATATCCGCGGCGGTGAATTCCATGATCGGCGCCCAATCAGATTCGATTGGCAGGGGCACGGATGGTTCGGAGTCCGGAAAAGAGTCCGGCATCTTGGAATCATGGGCTACACAGAGGGTTATGCTGGTGTTTGGCTCGATCGCCATTGAGACTGCAGCCCCTGAGGCGGTGTCTAGCCACCCGTCCTCGATTGGCGCAGTTGGCTCCAGGCTAAGGGTCGGAGCTGATGCGGGCGCGGTCTTTGGGGTACTGTTCGGCGGCAGAGCTAGGTCGTACCCATCACGACAGTGTGGCACGCCCGGCCGTGGCTCGAATCCGTCGAAGATCAAGTCTCCGCGGATGTCGTCCATGTAGTTCAAACTTCCAAATTTGACCTGACGGCCAGGGGCATAGCTTTCAATCTGCTCCAGATGGCCAAGCGAATTAGCCCGCAGTGCAAAGCCACCGAATACGAAGATTTGTCCGGGGAGAAAAGTCTCGCCCTGGAACGCATCGCTATCGATGATAGTGGGAGCCATCAAGCCTAATGGAGACGACACAGAGGAACTCTCAATAAAAGCACCAATGTCGGTGTCAAAACCGGCGGATCTCGGGTAGGGGGTCCCGAACTGTGCGTCTAGGCCGGATGGTAACAGGAGGCAGGGAACATGATGTTTTACCCAGGTTTGGGCCCTCTTGATGGAGGTAAAACCCTACATCCTGCTTGATTAATATTGATGATATGTGTAGTACAAGAGTAGATCTACCACGAGATCAGAGAGGCTAAACCCTAGAAGCTAGCCTATGGTATGATTGTATGTTATGGTTGTTGTCCTACGGACTAAAACCCTTCGGTTTATATAGACACCGGAGAGGGTTAGGGTTACACAAGGTCGGTTACAAAGGAGGAGATATCCATATCCGTATTGCCTAGCTTGCCTTCCACGCCAAGTAGAGTCCCATCCGGACACAAGACGAAGTCTTCGATCTTGTATCTTCATAGTCTAACAGTCCGGCCAATGGAGATAGTCCGGCTATCCGGAGACCCCCTAATCCAGGACTCCCTCGATGACCGATCATCACGTGAAATGGAGTAGTTTTCAATGGTGAACATCACTATGTTGATCATATCTACTATATGATTCACGCTCAACCTTTCGGTCTCAGTGTTCCGAGGCCATATCTGCATATGCTAGGCTCGTCAAGTTTAACCTGAGTATTTCTGCATGTGCAAAACTGGCGTGCACCCGTTGTATGTGAATGTAGAGCTTATCACACCCGATCATCACGTGGTGTCTCGGCACAACGAACTTTGGCAATGGTGCATACTCAGAGAGAACACTTATACCTTGAAATTTAGTGAGAGATCATCTTATAATGCTACCGCCGAACTAAGCAAAATAAGATGCATAAAGGATAAACATCATATGCAATCAAAATATGTGACATGATATGGCCATCATCATCTTGTGCTTTTGGTCTCCATCTCCAAAGTACCATCATGATCTCCATCGTCACCGGCATGACACAATGATCTCCATCATCTTGATCTCTATCAATGTGTCGTCACATGGTCGTCTTGCCAACTATTGTTTTTGCAACTATTGCTATCGCATAGTGATAAAGTAAAGCAATTACATGGCACTTGCAACTTATGCAATAACGAGACAACTATAAGGCTTCTGCCAGTTGCCGATAACTTTAACAAAACATGATCATCTCATACAACAATTTATATCTCATCACGTCTTGACCATATCACATCACAACATGCCCTGCAAAAACAAGTTAGACGTCCTCTACTTTGTTGTTGCAAGTTTTAGGTGGCTGCTATGGGTTGAGCAAGAACCGTTCTTACCTACGCATCAAAAACCACAACGCGGTATAGTGATTGCTTTTTGATCTTCAGAAAGAACCATGTTCATTGAATCCGATTCAACTAAAGCTGGAGAAACAGACACCCACTAGCCACATGTGTGCGAAGCACGTCGATAGAACCAGTCTCGCGTAAGCGTACGCGTAATGTCGGTCTGGGCCGCTTCATCCAACAATGCCGCTGAATCAAGAATCAACTAGTGACGGCAAGCAATATGTATATACCCACACCCACAACTCCTTTGTGTTCTACTCATGCATATAACATCTACGCATAAACCTGGCTCTAATACCACTGTTGGGGAATGTAGTAATTTCAAAAAAAATCCTACGCACACGCAAGATCATGTTGATTCATAGCAACGAGAGGGGAGAGTATCATCTACGTACCCTCATAGACCGTAAGCGGAAGCGTTATGACAACGCGGTTGATGTAGTCGTACGTCTACACGATCGACCGATCCCTAGTACCAAACGTACGGCACCTCCGCGATTTGCAAATGTGCAGATACGTGACGTCCCACGAACACACGATCCAGTACAGCTTCGAAGGAGAGTTTTGTCAGCACGATGGCATGATGATGGTGATGATTATGCTACCGGAAAAAGGCTTCGCCTAAGCACTGCTACGATATAACCGAGGTGGATTGTGGTGGAGGGGGGCACCGCACACGGCTAAAAGATCAACTGATCAACTTGTGTGTCTATGGGGTGCCCCCTGGCCACGTATATAAAGGAGTGGAGGAGGGGGAGAGGCCGGCCCTCCTAGGCGCGCCCCAAGGGGAGTCCTACTCCCACCGGGAGTAGGTTTCCCCCCTTCCATGTAGTAGGAGTAGGAGAGAAGGAAAGGGAAAAGAGAAGAGAAGGAAGGGGCGCCGCCCCTCCCCCTAGTCCAATTCGGACTATGCCTTGGGGGTGCGCAGCCTCCCCTCTCTCTTTCCCTTAAAGCCCAATAAGGCCCATATACTCCCCTGCGAATTCCCGTAACTCTCCGGTACTCCAAAAAATACCTGAATCACTCGAAACCTTTCCGATTTCCGAATATAGTCGTCCAATATATCGATCTTTACGTCTCGACCATTTTGAGACTCCTCGTCATGTCCCCGATCTCATCCGGGACTCTGAACTACCTTCGGTACATCACACATAAACTCATATTACCGATCGTCACCGAACGTTAAGCGTGCAGACCCTACGGGTTCGAGAACTATGTAGACATGACCGAGACATGTCTCCGGTCAATAACCAATAGCGGAACCTGAATGCTCATATTGTCTCCTACATATTCTACGAAGATCTTTATTGGTCAAACCGCATAACGGTATACGTTGTTCCCTTTGTCATCGGTATGTTACTTGCCCGAGATTCGATCGTCGGTATCTCAATACCTAGTTCAATATCGTTACCGGCAAGTCTCTTTACTTGTTCTGTAATGCATCATCCTGCAACTAACTCATTAGTCACAATGCTTGCGAGGCTTATAGTGATGTGCATTACCGAGAGGGCCCAGAGATACCTCTCCGACAATCGGAGTGACAAATCCTAATCTCGATCTATGCCAACTCAACAAGTACCATCGGAGACACCTGTAGAGCACCTTTATAATTACCCAGTTACGTTGTGACGTTTGGTAGCACACAAAGTGTTCCTCAGGTATTCGGGAGTTGCATAATCTCATAGTCATAGGAACATGCATAAGTCATGAAGAAAGCAGTAGCAACAAACTAAATGGTCATCGTGCTAAGCTAACGGAATGGGTCAAGTCAATCACATCATTCTCTAATGATGTGATCCCGTTAATCAAATGACAACTCATGTCTATGGCTAGGAAACTTAACCATCTTTGATTCAACAAGCTAGTCAAGTAGAGGCGTACTAGTGACACTCTGTTTGTCTATGTATTCACACATGTACTAACTTTCCGGTTAATACAATTCTAGCATGAATAATAAACAATTATCATGATATAAGGAAATAAATAATAACTTTATTATTGCCTCTAGGACATATTTCCTTCCCTTCACTAGAGAAATTATTATGCAAGTATAAAGAAAAATCTCTGAACACTAGAATGAAATGTGATCCTAAGTTTGCTACTTCACCTATCTTTATTGATGATAAGGATTATGAATTCTCTGTCGACCCAGAGATAATTACTTTGGTTGAATCTGATCCTTTCCATGGTTATGAAACTAAAACTGTTGTGGCACATCTTACTAAGTTAAATAACATAGCCACCCTTTTTGCTCATGATGAGAAAACTTGCTATTACTTTATTCTCAAATTATTACCTTTTTCATTAAAAGGTGATGCTAAAGCTTGGTACCATACTCTTGCTCTTGGTTGTGTGCGTAGTCCCTAGGATACGATTTATTACTTCTCTGAAATTTCTTGCTCATAAGAAACAAGCTGCCTTATAGGAAATATTTAACTTTGTGCAAATTAAAGAAGAGAGTCTCCCACAAGCTTGGGGGAGGCTTTGCCAATTACTTAATGCTTTGCCTGATCATCCTCTTAAGAAAAATGAAATACTTGATATCTTCTATAATGGACTAACTGATGCTTCTATGGATTTCCTAGATAGTTGTGCTGGTTGTGTTTTCAGGGAACAAACTGTTGGACAAGCTGAAGAATTATTGAATAACATATTGAGAAATTATGATGATTGGACTATTCCTGAATCACCGCCTAAACCCACTCCGAATTTATTCCTGGTCGTTTGGCTTCCCCTTTAATTCCCGCGACCATTATAACCTTAGTCTCTTCAACCTTTCGATCGCGTCCCACAACACAACAAGCACACCCACGACGACACATAGAGAGGGGATGATCAGCGGTGCTCCAATGGAGTCCGGTGAGCATAGAGTGGAGACCCAGGAGAGGTCGAGACAAGTGGTGTACACCATCAACCTGGCCGTGGTGGACGACAACATCAATAGTGTTGAGCAGTTGCTTGCTTGAGACAAGTACAACGTGGTCAGCATCGACCTCCAGTACACCACCGGTCGTCCCCGCATAGATCAGAAGCTTGTCGTCGCCCAGTTGTGGGTGGGCCATCATGTCCTCATCTACCACTACTGCATGGCCACAGAGCCTTGCGATCGTTTCAACAGGTTTGTCAACAGCACCAACTACAAGTTCGCCACGGTGGAAACCATCGATGATGTAAACACGCTCAGTGTTACGGTCTTGGCCTACAAAAACCTTGTCGAAATCTGTGACCACTACAGGGTATGGGCAGCATGAAGAAGGACTCCTTGGTCGAACTTGCCTCGGCCATCATCGACCCCTACTACGAAAAGATGAAGCGGGATGCTCAGAGAACAAGTCCCCTATCCTAGCACAGGGCCTGGATGCGGCAACTGGACGAACCTCACCTCAGGTTCGCGGCTAAGAGTGTGTACACATGCTACGAGATGCACAGACGGATCGTTGACATGAGGAAGTGCCTCGTTACCCAAATCAACGAGCCTGGATCGAGCCACAAGCAGAGCAAGCGTCACAAGAAGTAGATGATGATCAGATGATCATTTATGCTAGTTAATCATGCATGTAATATATAGTTTACTTTATTGGTGTGTGGAAATGTCGTGTGTGTAGTAGCCACCTATGTAATTATGCATTTAATAGTTTACTTTGGTGTGTCCAAATGCCATGGCTGTAGTAGCCACCTATGTAAGTGGATGTTTAATTTGGTTATGCAAGCATGTCCTTATAAGTGTGTGTGTGTGTATGTTGTTCTTCTGTATGCAATCCCATCGCACAACACACACATCTTATTAGCAGCAATCATCTGTATTATTATCGGTCTTCAACACATTTCTGATTACAGACCTGTTTGCCGCGTATCACACACATCTTGTTAAGTTGAACCATTTCTGTTCTCATGTCTCAACGCACACAGTTCATCCGAGTGAACCGCATGTCATATATCACACACACCTTCATCTGGCTGATTGTTTCTTTTGTGTTGCCTAATCACAAACAGTTCATCCGAGTAAACCGTATGTTGTATATCGCACACACCTCCATCTGGCTGCCCGTTTCTTTTGTTCCTCCTCATCGCAAATAGTTAATTGAACTGAACCGTATGCCCTGCATCGCACACGCAACTAAAATCTGAACCATGTTTGATGGCTCCGCCGTCGCAAATGTTTTGCTCCTTTTTGACGGTGTTTTTACGCCACCGTTTGCGATTATGGCATCACACACAGTTTCGTCGAAGGGTCTCTGATCGTAGTGTCGCGTTAGCAGCATCCTGCAGTAGTGTGTGTTTGAAAAACTTTAGAAAAACCAAAAAAATAGTTGTAGTAGTTTACTTTCTATGCATGCTTAGTAGTAGTACTAAAAAGAAAACCCAAAAGGATTTCCTTGTTCTTCTTTTGCTTGTTGGGAGCTTTCCCGTGTAAATAGTTTTTCTCGTTTTTGCTTTTCCCTTTTATTTGCTTGCTCAAGGAAACTAAAAACTCCAAAAATATTTCAGTGTGTTTCTCTGAATTTCTTTTCCTTTTATTCGAGTCTTACCAAGGAGAAGACCACGATGAAAATGTTAAGTGGCTCTCATATGAATAATTGTTGAACTAATAAATAGCACATTTTACCTTGTCTTCTCCTGTTGAATAAAATGTTTTGCAGATTCTAGCTTAGTCCATGGCACTCTTGCACTATTATTATTATTTTTCATGTTGTTCGGTCGTGCAAGTGAAAGGCAATAATGATGATATTCGATGAACTGGCCATGGCAGAGAGAAACTGGTATGAACACGACTTGTTCTGTTTGTGTAAATATGTTTAACCTAGTATCCATGATTCAGCCCATTATGATTAAACATGTTTGCAATGACAATTAGAGATTATAGTTTCCCATGCCATGCATAAGTAGCTGGGAGTGGATAATGATTTATCTTGGATATCAACATAGCGTCAAAATGATTGTGATGTAGTATGATGATATGGTGTCCTCCTCTAAATGTTCAAGTGGCTTGACTTGGTACATGTCCATGCATGCAGTTGAATCAAAACCAACATAGCCTCTATGATATTTATGTTCATGGTGTTCATATCCTACTCATGCTAGTGTCCAATGTTACTTATGCATAATGCATGGTTATGACCATTGTTGCTCTCTAGCTGGACGCTTCTCAATCTAAATTGCTAGCCTTCGCCTGTACTAAGTGGGAACTCTGCTTGTACATCAAAAACCTTGAAACCAAAGTTATTCCAGATGAGTCCACTATACCTACCTATATACGGTATTACCCTGCCGTCCTATGTAAATTTGCATGTGCCATCTCCAAAAACTTCTAAAAAATTATCTGTTTTGTGTGCCTGGATCGTTCATGGAACGACAGGAGGTGGTCGGTATCTTCCATGCTAAGCGGGTTATTCTCAGGTCGAGTGTTTATTCACTCGCCATCGCACGAGAAAAGGGCGGTAATAGGGATTCCCAGTCCCAAACTGCAAAATACAAAAAGAGTTAATCACTCGAACAATCAAACAAAAACTCCCAATGGAGTCAAAACCTTTACTTTTATCGCTTGGGAACCGCCACTAGCTTGTTTAGCATGGGAGATATTGATAACTGATGGTCATGAAGTAAATGAGAAGGGCGCTTGTCTCAAAATATCATTTGTCTCTGTTTTAAAACTTGAGCTCTGGAACCTCTACAAATCATTGCTTCCCTCTGCGAAGGGACTATCTATTTACTTTTATGTTGTGTCATCACCTTCTTATACAAGCGCTAGAAACTGAGAGAGCACAGCTGTCATGATTTATGCATTGTGTGTAGCTACTGTTGGGTGCATCATGACTGGATATTTTCTACCATGAATTACAATGTTTAGTCGCTGCTTGGACTTTGGAGGTGCTCTGCATTTATGTTTTGTGGTCTCAGAAAGGACTAGCGAGAAACCACTATTGCCATATTATATCATGGTTGTTTTGACAACGTGTTGCCGTTTGAGATGTCTTATTATTGCTCGCTAGCTAATTATGTTATTGATATGAGTCATTATAATGTTTAAGAGTTATAGTCGACATGGTTAGTTATAATGTTGGCTGAAAACCTAGATGTTGTTTAAGCTTATTTACGCAAACAAGAGCGAAATAGTTCGTAAAAGTTTTTCTTTTTCACTTTCAGTTTATCAACTGAATTGCTTGAGGACAAGCAAAGGTTTAATCTTGGAGGAGTTGATACATCTCCAATGTATCAACTTTTTCTAACGCTTTTCCTCTTGTTTTGGACTCTAATTTGCATGATTTGAATGAAACTAACCCCGGACTGACGGTGTTTTCAGCAGAACTACCATGGTGTTGTTTTTGTGTAGAAATAAAAGTTCTCAGAATGGAACGAAATTTTGTGAGGAATTTTTATATAATATATAAGAATTTCTGGAGCCAAGACCTACAGAAGAGGGGCCTGATACATCTCCAACGTATCTTGATTGCTCCATGCTATTATATTATCTATTTTGGATGTTAATGGGCTTTTATTATATTTTTCGGACTAACCTATTAACCGAAAGCCCAGACCAAATTGCTGTTTTTTTGCCTATTTTAGAGTTTCACCGAAAAGGAATATCAAACGGAATCCAAATGGAATGAAACCTTTGGGAGCGTTATTTTTGGAACAAACGTGATCCAGGAGACTTGGAGTGGACGTCAAGAAACAATCGAGGAGGCCATGAGGCAGGGGCGCGCCTACCCCCCCTGGGCGCGCCCTCCACCCTCGTGGGCCCCTCGTTGCTCCACCGACCTACTTCTTCCTCCTATATATATCCATATACCCCGCAAACATCCAGGAGCACCACAAAAACCTAATTCAACCGCCGCAACCTTCTGTACCCAAGAGATCCCATCTTGGGGCCTTTCCGGAGCTCTGCCGGAGGGGGCATTGATCACAGAGGGCCTCTACATCAACTCCATGGCCCCTCCGATGATGTGTGAGTAGTTTACTTCAGACCTTCGGGTCCATAGCTAGTAGCTAGATGGCTTCTTCTCCCTCTTTGGATCTCAATACAAAGTTCTCCTCGATTCTCTTGGAGATCTATTCGATGTAATCTTCTTTTGCGGAGTGTTTGTCGAGATCAGATGAATTGTGGGTTTATGATCAAGTTTATCAATGAACAATATTTGAATCTTCTCTGAATTCTTTTATGTATGATTGGTTTATCTTTGCAAGTCTCTTCGAATTATCAGTTTGGTTTGGCCTACTAGATTGATCTTTCTTGCAATGGGAGAAGTGCTTAGCTTTGGGTTCAATCTTGCGGTGCTCGATCCCAGTGTCAGAAAGGGAAATGACATGTATTGTATTGTTGCCATTAAGGATAAAAAGATGGGGTTTATATCATATTGCATGAGTTTATCCCTCTACATCATGTCATCTTGCTTAAGGCGTTACTCTGTTCTTATGAACTTAATACTCTAGATGCATGTTGTATAGCGGTTGATGTGTGGAGTAATAGTAGTAGATGCAGAATCGTTTCGGTCTACTTGTCTCGGACGTGATGCCTATATACATGATCATACCTAGATATTCTCATAATTATTCGCTTTTCTATCAATTGCTCGACAGTAATTTGTTCACTCACCGTAGTACTTATGTTATCTTGAGAGAAGCCACTAGTGAAACCTATGGCCCCCGGGTCTATTTTCCATCATACAAGTTTCCAATCTACTTTATTTTTCTATCTTTTACTTTCAATCTATATCATAAAAATACCAAAAATATTTATCTTATTATTATCATCTCTATTAGATCTCACTCTTGCAAGTGGCCGTGAAGGGATTGACAACCCCTTTATCACGTTGGTTGCGAGGTTCTTATTTGTGTGTGTAGGTACGAGGTGACTCGCGTGTGGTCTCCTACTGGATTGATACCTTGGTTCTCAAAAACTCAAGGAAATACTTACGCTGCTTTACTGCACCACCCTTTCCTCTTCAAGGGAAAACCAACGCGGTGTTCAAGAGGTAGCAAGAAGGATTTCTGACGCCGTTGCCGGGGAGATCTACGCCAAGTCAAGACATACCAAGTACCCATCACAACTCTTATCCTTCGCATTACATTATTTGCCATTTGCCTCTCGCTTTCCTCTCCCCCATTTCACCCTTGTCGTTTTATTCGCCCTCTCTTTCCATTCGCCTCTTTTTCCTTCCTGCCTTCTGTGTGCTCATTCTTTTTGCAATTTGTTGCCATCATGTCTGAAACTGGGGAGGTTATCATTGATAAGGATAATAATATGGAAAACTTTGATGCTATTTATGATTCTCTTAAAAATCCTATTGTTTTTCACACTAAAAAGTTTCGCATTGGTAGCGGTAATATTATTGGGAAGGGAGTTATTCAAGATTTATTTACTTGTGCCGGTGCTTTGCCCACTATGAGTGGATCTATCCTTCATAAAACTAGTAGTCTCGCAGATGCTATATCCTTGCTCATAGTTGAACTCGAGAGACAATTTTTACATATGCACCCTTCCATACAAAGGATTTTCCTAGAATTTTCTAATATTGAGCATTCTTCTGTTAAGCGAGCAGCAACCATCTTTTTAGCTCATGAGTTCAGATTTATAATAAAAGATGCCAATGAAATTTTTGTGCATTATAGGGTGGATGTCGGCTGTCCTCCCATAGAAGCAATTCTTTTCTATCAAGAAGATATTATGCGTTTACGATCTTTAGATCATGTTGCTTTTAATGAAAACCTTAGAAAAAAGGTTCCTACCAATGCTCTTGTTAATAGGATCACTGAACTTAATGATAATTTTGCCATCCAGAACAATGTTCTAGGTTTTTTCCTTGAACAAAGGCTCGTGACTTTTTGCCAAAAGAATGTTTATAATGATGAACTGATTGTGCAATATGAGGGGCCAAAGGAGGAACCAATACCTCCCAAGCTTGATCTTGGGGACTTTTGTCCCATTAAATTTAGCCCTTTTGATTATTTTTGCTTGCCACAAAGGAAGCTTGCTGCTGAAAGTAGGGAGTATGAGATGAGCTTTCGTGATTTATGTTATCATTATCTTGGCAATACCTAGATCTATCCTTGCTTTTATGCCTAGCTAGGGCGTTAAACGATAGCGCTTGTTGGGAGGCAACCCAATTTTATTTTTATTCCTTGCTTTTTGCTCCTGTTTAGTAATAAAAAAATTATCTAGTCTCTGTTTTGGTTGTTGTCGGTGTCAAAACCGGCGGATCTCGGGTAGGGGGTCCCGAACTGTGCGTCTAGGCGGATGGTAACAGGAGACAAGGGACACGATGTTTTTACCCAGGTTCGGGCCCTCTCGATGGAGGTAAAACCCTACTCCTGCTTGATTAATATTGATGATATGGGTAGTACAAGAGTAGATCTACCACGAGATCAAGGAGGCTAAACCCTAGAAGCTAGCCTATGGTATGATTGTTGTTCGTCCTACGGACTAAAACCCTCCGGTTTATATAGACACCGGAGAGGGCTAGGGTTACACAGAGTCGGTTACAATGGTAGGAGATCTACATATCCGTATCGCCAAGCTTGCCTTCCATGCCAAGGAAAGTCCCTTCCGGACACAGGACGAAGTCTTCAATCTTGTATCTTCATAGTCCAGGAGTCCGGCCAAAGGTATAGTCCGGCTATCCGGACACCCCCTAATCCAGGACTCCCTTAGTAGCCCCTGAACCAGGCTTCAATGATGACGAGTCCGGCGCGCAGATTGTCTTCGGCATTGCAAGGCGGGTTCCTCCTCCAAGTACTTCATAGAAGATTTTGAACACAAAGGTAGAGTCCGGCTCTGCAAAATAAGTTTCCACATATTGCCATAGAGAGAATAATATTTACACAAATCTAATATGCTGACATATTCCGTAGCGTGACATCACACCACGGCCAAGTCTTTATTTGAATCGTTTTACTGTCCCACCTCAGCGCGTTTAGCAAGGCGGTTTCCTTGGCACGTCTTGTCAAAGCAGAGATCGTGTCCCCTTATTCCGGGATTCTCATCAATACGGGCGTGGGTAACCCAACCGCGCCATTGATTACGGCGCTTGGGAGATAAGCGAGTTTTACCAGGCTGGTGGGGACGCATAGTCGCGTCCGCCCATATAAGGGGATAAGGATCCACCTTTTCATCCACGCCTTCTTCCTCCTTTGCCTATCCATTTCCGCGCACTCGAGCTCCAGCGCCCAAGTCCGCACACCCCACCTCAACCTTCTGCAGCCATGTCCGGAGCGGGAGGCAAGTGGATGGGCTCCTCTGTCACGGAGGGACACATCAAAAAACTGAGGAAGGCCGGATACTTGTCTAACGACATTGCGCACCGGCTTCCCGAAGAGGGGCAGCTCATCCCCACCCCTAGGCCCCATGAGAGGGTGGTGTTCCTCCCCCATTTCCTCTGTGGACTGGGCTTCCCTCTCCACCCATTTGTTCGGGGGCTCATGTTCTACTATGGCCTGGATTTCCACGATCTGGCCCCAAACTTTGTCCTCAACATCTCGGCGTTTATCGTCGTGTGCGAGGCTTTCCTCTGCATCCGCCCCCATTTTGGCCTATGGCTCAAGACTTTCAATGTCAAGCCAAAGGTGGTGCGCGGCACCCAGGCGGAGTGTGGAGGCGCCATGGTGGGCAAGATGCCCAACGTCCTATGGCTCGAGGGATCCTTCGTGGAGAGCCTAAAGGGGTGGCAATCGGGGTGGTTTTACATCACCGAGCTGTGCGACCCTGAATGGGTCGCAGCCCCCGAGTTCCGATCCGGACCCCCTACGCGGCTCACCTCCTGGAAAGAGATGGGCCTGTCGTGGGGTAAAAAAGGAGAGCTGACCGGACTCCAAACATGCGTCCAAACCCTAGTGGATAAGAAGCTCAAACTTGTCAACGTAGTCCAGGTTATGCTCATCCGCTGGATCCTCCCGTGTCAACAACGGGCTTTCAACCTGTGGGAGTTCGACCTGGCACAGCACCGAACTCTGAGCAGGCTCTTCGACACGACGTACGAAGATGCCTGGAAGGTGCTTTTCAAGGGCGCCGAGGCCCCCGCATCCGCTACCGAGGATCGCGGATTCACCACGCAGCGTCACGCTAGTGCGGTAAGCTGTTTTTACCTTTTACAGGGTATCATTTTTTCATAGTTTGACTCCATGCAGGATCTAAGATCCCTTACCTTTGACAGGATTGGCAGGAGACGTCCAGAAAGATCAACTGTCTGGCTCCTTTGCCCGAAGGCCCAGCGGACGCTCGCTTGGCGAAGCTGCTGGTTCCGGCACCCTATGTGGTGCCGGAGAAGAAGGCCAAGAAGAAGGCCACGGGGACTCAAAAGAGTGCCCGGCGCCAGGAGGTGTTGGATTCATCATCCGACGACTCCAAGATGCACTCCTCCCTGAAGACGAGGAGGAGGAAGAAGAGACCTCTCCCCCTCCAACGGGGGGAGGGAAGAAAAGGAAGGCTGCCCCAACTGGGGAGGCCAAAGTGTCCAAGAAGGGGAAGACCCTTCCTCCGGACTACTCCACCTACGCCGACGGCGGCGAAGAGGAGTGGCCGCACAGGGCCAAGGCCCTGGCGAGATCGTAAGTATTCGGACACCAGAGCAATTCATAGTGTTCCTTTCTTGCACAGCTCCTCCTTACGCCGAATATGACTATGCAGTCCGCCCAAGGCCGGGCTCGACAACTCGTCGAGCGGCTCCCTGGATTCGTCGGACTAGAATTCACTTCCGCCCGCTACCTCCCCCCACCCTACGGATGACGCCGAGGTGCTGTCCCAACAGGTTCCAAGCCAGGAGGAGGTGGTCCTGGAGGCGCCGCAAGGCAACCTCCCGGACTCCAGGCGCAAAGGGGATAAAACCCCCAAGGGCTCCGAGTCCGGCCTTGAGCCGGACACTGCGCCGGAACCTTCAACGGTTCCGGACTCTGGTAGATAGCCTCCTTCCAAGAGGAGCAAGCCTACCGAGCCGGTGACCTCCGTCCAACCGGAGGCACCGGACAATTTGCTGGAGGTGCTTAACGGCGCCTCCAACAACGAGGAGCACCGCACTATTATGAGTGCAGTGATCCAGAAGGTTCAGTCCGCCAAGAGCGGACTGACTGAAGCCTGTGCCGGCCTTCTAACAGGCTTTGAGGTAAGTAAAGAATATGTTAAAATATTACCGCATAGACAGTAGCCCCTGATGCTCTATTCGGCGTTCGGGAAGAAAAGCCGAATAGAGGATCTAACACTCGCAGGAGTCTAACATAATCAAGTCAATATGCGTATGCAGGTTTCGCTGCTGGCCTCCGCTGCACTGACTGTGGAGGTGGATACGCTGAAGCAAAACCTCGCGCGGTCCGAGAACGAGCTCGGCCATGCCAAGAGGCAACTCGAGGAGAAGGAAGGTAAGTAATACCTTGCGCAAGTATATAGAGAAGATGTGGTTGCAAAAAATGACAGGATCAACGTGCTATTATAGGGGCCACGACCGAGGTGGCAACCCTTAAGAAAGCGCTGTCCGAGGCCGAAAATAGAGTGGTCGTGGAGCGCACAGAGAGAGGGAAGCAGGAGGCGAGGGTGGAGGAGGTGCAGAAAGAGCTCCAGGCTCTCGTGAAAAAACACGAGAGTTTGGAGCTTGACTCAAAGACGCAAGCGTCCAAGCTTGCGGCAGCCCTCGAAAGTGCGAAGTCTGCCAAGGCTGAAGCCCAGAAAGCCCTCCAAGAAATTGAAGCGATGAAGAAGATAGCGGCGGGTAAGGCATTCATTATGCAAAGCAAGCACGTGAAAGTGAATTACTTGTTACTTACCCGAGTCCGGAGCTCTCCAGGAGCATTCGCAGATTTGCCCCGCAGTGCGTCTGATGCCGCCACCTACTACCGAGCCGAGGAGGGGAGCTCGACGGAGAAGGTGTTCTGGTCTCAGTATGCTAAGGCCGGACACCTGGTGCCTTTGAGCGACTTGCTGAAGCAAATGGTCGAGCTCCACAAGGTAGCCGAACAGGCCATAAAGGGCCCCATAGTTCGGCTTTGGCCTGGAGAGGCTCTGCCTGGGAGCTACTTCGGGCTGGTGAGGCGGCTGGTGGATGCCTGTCCACGGCTTGAAGTAATCAAGCGCTCCGTCTGCATCAAAGGTGCCTGTAGGGCGCTTGCCCGTGCTAAAGTGCACTAGGGCAAGATGGATGCGGAGAAGCTGGTGAAGGATGAGCCGCCGCCGGGCAAAGAGCATCGCATCCCAGAAGCGTATTATGAGGGCGTCCTGAAGGGTGCCCACCTTGTAGCGGATGAATGATCCAAAGATGTAATTTTTTAGTAAACTCGCATTTGTGATCCTGTACGCTGAAAACTTGTTCATATGCGCTAAGCAACGCTTTTGAATTTAAAATATTACCTTTTGTGCGGCTGTTTATCAAATTTGAGAGATGGCGAGTCGTCGGCTTCTGCCCCCATGCCACGAGTGTTGGGGTGTTCGGGATAAACATGAGTGCTCTTTTTCCCATTCTTGGGTCCTTCGAGGGAGGCGCTCAACACAACGAACAAGGCAATCAGACTATAATGCTTGAACACTCTCACTTAGCCATAGAATTCTATAATTTTAAATTTCGGCGAAGCCCCTAGTGTTCGGAAGACCGAGTTCAGGGCGCTATCCACGCCTAGGCCGGACAAAGCCGACTCCTCACTCTAAGAGGCATAAGTCTTTAGGGACTCGAAAACCTCTCGAACAGTGGCCAGCTCTCGCCTCATCATGACGGTCAGTTTTAGCTTTCTCTACTGAGGTGCTTAGCCCAGCTCAACTGGGGCACAATCGCAATAGTTCTCCTAGTGCTACCTTAGCCGATATAACGGAACGTAAGGTACCAAAACATAGGAGCCGGGCAAACCCAACTATTGACCCAAGACATGATTCGGAGCCGATGCATATTATGCTATAAGTTCGGGGTGCCGCACTTGTGAAAGTGTTCGGACTTCACACACCGTATTGTGGGGTACTTAAGCCCCTGGCGTATTGGCCGTACCAAAGTGTACGGGTGCAACATGTCATTAATGAACATATATTCGTAAAAAAGAGTAATGTAATAATAGACAGAAGCTATGCATTGTTTATTTAAAAAAGCTGCGATCAAAGCAGAACGATACAAATGGTGCAATAAGCAAAAGATGGGACTATTTAACATGTCCTTTCCAGGCGCGAGCTGCGGAATGGTATGTGAAACAGGTATACTGCTCGTTATAGAGACCACCTTAGAGTTCCGTAGTGCGGCGTAGCTTTCTACTTCCCTGGTTGTATCGTTTGTGCGGCAATTGTACTGCTGGACAAGCCTTCCGAAGAATGGAGTCCTGAAAATAAGAGAAAATTAAGAAATCGGCAGCCCCTAGTGCGGTTTAAGCCGCATTTCGGGCGTGCCGTGATGGTGCCCCTCCCCCTGTGCCCATGGTATTTCCAGAGCGTAGTTATGTACGCGCAACACTGGTTTCGCAAGTTCGCGAGGGCTGGGGTTGGGGCCGCATTGCTACGCTTGCTCGGAACATGCCAGGCGGTCTTGTTGTAGGTTACTCCGGGCGCGCTTGATGGTGTCCAGACGTTTAATGGCCGGACTAGAGAATTGCCTTGAGAGGTTGTTTTGTACTTCCGCTGCGATAGCCGCCGTATGCTCCTCCATTCGGAGAGAGCGTTCGGTGTTTCCATTGACCGTGATGACTCCTCGAGGGCCTGGCATCTTGAGCTTGAGGTATGCGTAGTGCGGCACCGCATTGAACTTGGCAAATGCGGTTCGCCCGAGTAGTGCATGATAGCCACTGCGGAACGGGACTATGTCGAAGATTAACTCCTCGCTTCAGAAATTATCCGGAGATCCGAAGACCACTTCAAGTGTAACTGAGCCTGTACAGTTGGCCTCTACACCTGGTATGACGCCTTTAAAGGTCATTTTAGTGGGTTTAATCCTCGAGGGATCGATGCCCATTTTCCGCACTGTATCCTGGTAAAGCAGGTTCAGGCTGCTGCCGCCGTCCATAAGGACTCTAGTGAGGTGAAATCCGTCAATAATTGGGTCTAGAACCAATGCGGCGAATCCGCCATGACGGATGCTAGTGGGGTGGTCCCTTCGATCAAAAGTGATCGGGCAGGAAGACCATGGGTTGAACTTTGGGGCGACCAGCTCCATCGCGTATACGTCCCTTAGCGCACGCTTCCGCTCCCTCTTGGGGACGTGGGTTGCGTATATCATGTTCACCGTCCGCACTTGTGGGGGAAAACCTTTATGTCCATTGTTGTTCGGCGGCTGGGGCTCCTCCTCGTCATCGCTATGCAGCCCCCTGTCTCTGCTTTCGGCATTTAACTTGCCTGCCTGCTTGAACACCCAACAATCCCTGTTGGTGTGATTGGCTGGTTTTTCGGGGGTGCCATGTATCTGGCATGAGCGGTCGAGTATTCGGTCCAAACTGGACGGGCCCAGAGTATTTCTTTTGAATGGCTTTTTCCGCTGACCGGGTTTAGAGCCTCTGAATCCGGCATTAACTGCCGTATCCTCAGCATTGTCGCCGTTAATGTGGCGCTTTTGCTTGTTGCGACGCGACCTGCCACTGCTGTCCTTGGTATCCGAATTACCAAGGCTCTTGGTCATGTTATTGCTGTGAGCTAGCCAGCTGTCTTCTCCCGCGCAAAAGCAGGTCATAAGTGTCGTGAGGGCTGCCATAGATTTTGGCTTTTCCTGTCCTAGGTGCCGTGCAAGCCACTCGTCGCGGATGTTATGCTTGAAGGCTGCTATGGCCTCTACGTCCGGACAGTCGACGATTTGATTTTTCTTGCTTACGAACCGTGTCCAGAATTGTCTGGACGATTCCTCTGGCTGCTGAATTATGTGGCTAAGGTCATCGGCGTCTGGTGGTCGCACATAAGTGCCCTGGAAATTGCCGAGGAATGCCGTTTCCAGGTCCTCCCAACAACCAATTGATTCTGCTGGCAAACTGTTAAGCCAATGCCGAGCTGGTCCTTTAAGCTTGAGTGGGAGGTATTTGATGGCATGTAGGTCATCACCGCAGGCCATGTGGATATGAAGGATATAGTCCTCGATCTATACGCAGGATCTGTTGTGCCATCGTATGATTCGATGTTCACGGCTTTGAAACCCTCGGGGATTTGATGATCCATTACTTCATCTGTGAAGCATAGTGGGTGTGCGGCGCCTCTGTATTGGGCTATATCACGACACAGCTCAAACGAGCTTTGTCTACTGTGTTCGGCCCGGCCGGATTTACTGTATTCGGAGTGACGATTACCGTCTCGTGCCGTGGGGCACCCACACGATCCGTAGATCGATCTTGTTTGCCTTCCCTTGTCCTCCAATATATCTCATAGGTCTGGCGCGTTTTCCCGTGCCTTGGTATTTTTTGAGCGGCACCGGGGTGCGGCTGGAGTGGAGGGCCGAGAGGCCTCTCTGTCGCGGCCACGGGGTGGCTAGTCGGCCGCATCATGCGCTGGTGATGTAGGTTTAGGTGCTTCCTCCTCTAATCGGGGTAGCAACCTGCGCTTTGGGTAGCTCTTGGAGGGGCGTTCAAGTTCATACTCTTCGGCCGCAAGGACTTCAGTCCATCTGTCGGCTAGCAAATCTTGATCAGCTCTAAGCTGTTGCTGTTTTTTCTTGAGGCTGCTCGCCGTGGCCATAAGCCTGCGTTTGAAATGCTCTTGTTCGATGGGATCCTCCGGCACGACAAATTCATCGTCGTTGAGGCTTGCCTCGTCTTCGGAGGGAGGCATATAATTATCGTCCTCGACCTCTCTGTCTGCCGCTCTCTCATGAGGGATGGCTTCTCCATCCTCCTGTGCTGAATCTTGCTGGAGGTGGTTGTCTTCGGCACTGTCCAGGGTGTTATTATCTCCCATGCCGGAATCACCGTTTTTGCTTTGGCGGGATTTAGAGCGGCGCCGCTGACGCCTGCGCTTAGGCTGCTTCTTGGAGGGGTCATCCTCCGATGTTCCATCGCCATTGCCTTCTTTTGGGGTGTCCACCATGTATATATCATATGACGAGGTGGCTTTCCAGTGCCCTATAGGCGCTGGTTCTTGATCGTCTCCTGCATCGGCGTCCATACCGTCGATGTCTTCGGAGTCGAAGTCGAGCACGTCGTTTAAATTATCGACAGTGGCTGCGAAGTGGGTGGTGGGTGGGCATCGAATTTCTTTGTCTCCACATCCCAATCCTGCCGATCATAGTCCGGCCAGGACTCTCCTGACAAAGAGAGAGACCTGAGTGAATTCAGAATGTCGCCTAAGGGCGAGTGCTGAAAGATGTCTGCGGCGGTGAACTCCATGATCGGCACCCAATCGGATTCGATTGGTAGGGGCGCGGAGGGATCGGAGTGCAGAGAGGAGTCCGGCATCTTGGAGTCACGGGCTTCGCGGAGGGCTGGTGTTCGGCTTGATTGCCGTAGAGATTGCACCCCCGAGGCGGTGTCTAACCATCCATCCTCGATTGGTGTGGTCGGCTCTGAGCCAAGGGTCGGAGCGAACACAGGTGCGGCCTCCAGGGCACTGTTCGGCGGCAGAGCTAGATCATGCCCACCGGGACAGTGTGGCGCGCTGGGCTGCGGCTCAGATCCGTCGAAGATCAAGTCTCCGCGGTCGTCCGCTGTGTAGTTTAAACTTCCAAATCTGACCTGACAGCCAGGGGCGTAGCTTTCGATCTGCTCCAGATGGCCAAGCGAATTGGCCCGCAGTGCAAAGCTGCCAAATACGAAGATCTGTCCGGGGAGAAGAGTCTCACCTTGGATCGCATCATCATTGATGATCGGAGGAGCCATCGGGCCTAAAAGTGATGACACAGAGGAACTCTCAATGAAAGCACCAATGTCGGTGTCAAAACCGGCGGATCTCGGGTAGGGGGTCCCGAACTGTGCGTCTAGGCGGATGGTAACAGGAGACAAGGGACACGATGTTTTTACCCAGGTTCGGGCCCTCTCGATGGAGGTAAAACCCTACTCCTGCTTGATTAATATTGATGATATGGGTAGTACAAGATCCTAGAAGCTAGCCTATGGTATGATTGTTGTTCGTCCTACGGACTAAAACCCTCCGGTTTATATAGACACCGGAGAGGGCTAGGGTTACACAGAGTCGGTTACAATGGTAGGAGATCTACATATCCGTATCGCCAAGCTTGCCTTCCACGCCAAGGAAAGTCCCTTCCGGACAAGGGACGAAATCTTCAATCTTGTATCTTCATAGTCCAGGAGTCCGGCCGAAAGAATAGTCCGTCTATCGGACACCCCCTAATCTAGGACTCCCTCAGTTGTGTTTTTGTGTTTAATTAGTGTTTGTGCCAAGTAGAACCGTTGGGAAGACTTGGGGAAAGTCTTTTTGTTCCTGCTGTAAAAAAACAGAAACTTTAGCGCTCACGAGAATTGCTGCCATTTTTATTGGAGATTGCTATTTAGTTAATTCTTTGTGCATATGATTAATAGATAAATTCCTCATGTCCAGCAATTTATTTTAGAATTTTTGGTTTTCCAGAAGTTTTCGTTAGTTACAGATTACTACAGACTGTTCTGTTTTTGACAGATTCTGTTTTTCGTGTGTTGTTTGCTTATTTTAATGAATCTATGGCTAGTAAAATAGTTTATAAACAATAGAGAAGTTGGAATACAGTAGGTTTAACACCAATATAAATAAAGAATGAGTTCATTATGGTACCTTGAAGTGGTGTTTTGTTTTCTTTCGCTAACGGAGCTCACGAGATTCTCTTGTTAAGTGTTGTGTTGTGAAGTTTTTAAGTTTTGGGTAAATATTTGATGGATTATGGAACAAGGAGTGGCAAGAGCCTAAGCTTGCGGATGCCCATGGCACCCCAAGGTAAAATACAAGGACACCAAAAAGCCTAAGCTTGGGGATGCCCCGGAAGGCATCCCCTCTTTTGTCTTCATTCATCGCTAACTTTACTTGGAGCTATATTTTTATTCGCCACATGATATGTGTTTTGCTTGGAGCGTCTTGTATGATTTGAGTCTCTTCTTTTTAGTTTACCACAATCATCCTTGCTGTACACACCTTTTGAGAGAGAGACACATGAATTAGACTTTATTAGAATACTCTATGTGCTTCACTTATATCTTTTGAGCTTTATAGTTTTTGCTCTAGTGCTTCACTTATATCTTTCAGAGCACGGTGGTGGTTTTATTTTATATAAATAATTGATCTCTCATGCTTCACTTAAATAATTTTTAGAGTCCTTTAGAACAACATGGCAATAATAAAAACTTTCGTATAAGTGCATTGAATAATAAGAGAAGTTTGACACTTCATGATTGTTTTTGAGATATGGAGATGGTGATATTAGAGTCATGCTAGTTGAGTAGTTGTGAATTTGAGAAATACTTGTGTCGAAGTTTGTGATTCCCGTAGCATGCATGTATGGTGAACCATTATGTGATGAAGTCGGAGCATGATTTATTTATTGATTGACTTCCTTATGAGTGGCGGCCAGGGACGAGCAATGGTCTTTTCCTACCAATCTATCCCCCTAGGATCATGCGCGTACTACTTTGTTTCGATAAATAATAGATTTTCGCAATAAGTATGTGAGTTCTTTATGACTAATGTTGAGTCCATGGATTATACGCACCGTCACCCTTCCACATTTGCTAGCCTCTCTAGTACCGCGCAACTTTCGCCTGTACCATAAACCCACCATACACCTTCATCAAAATAGCCACCGTATACCTATTATGGCATTTCAATAGCCATTCCAAGATATATTGCCATGCAACTTTCCACCGTTCCGTTTGCTATGACACGCTTCATCATTGTCATATTGCTTTGCATGATCATGTAGTTGACATCGTATTTGTGGCAAAGCCACTGTTCGTAATTTTTTCATACATGTCAGTCTTGATTCATTGCATATCCCGGTACACCGCCGGAGGCATTCACATGGAGTCATATTTTTGTTCTAAGTATTGAGTTGTAATTCTTGAGTTGTAAGTAAAAATAAGTGTGATGATCATCATTATTAGAGCATTGTCCCAGTGAGGAAAGGATGATGGAGACTATGATTCCCCCACAAGTCGGGATGAGACTCCGGAAGAAAAATAAAAAATAAAAAAGGCCAAAAAAAGAAGAAGGCCCAAATAAAAAATAAAAATAAATAAATAATGAAATGAGAGAAAAAGAGAGAAGGGACAATGTTACTATCCTTTTTCCATACTTGTGCTTCAAAGTAGCACCATGATCTTCATGATAGAGAGTCTCTTATGTTTTCACTTTCATAAACTAGTGGGAATTTTACATTATAGAACTTGGCTTGTATATTCCAATGATGGGCTTCCTCAAATTGCCCTAGGTCTTCGTGAGCAAGCAAGTTGGATGCACACCCACTTAGTTTCTTTTGTTGAGCTTTCATACACTTATAGCTCTAGTGCATCCATTGCATGGAAATCCCTACTCACTCACATTGATATCTATTAATGGGCATCTCCATAGCCCGTTGATACGCCTAGTTGATGTGAGACTATTTTCTCCTTTTTTGTCTTCTCCACAACCACCATTCTATTCCACCATAGTGCTATATCCATAGCTCACGCTCATATATTGCGTGAAGATTGAAAAAGTTTGAGAACATCAAAAGTATGAAACAATTGCTTGGCTTGTCATCGGAGTTTTGCATGATTTAATATTTTGTGTGATGAAGATAGAGCATAGCTAGACTATATGATTTTGTAGGGATAACTTTCTTTGGCCATGTTATTTTGAGAAGACATGATTGCTTAGTTAGTATGCTTGAAGTGTTATTATTTCTATGTCAATATTAAACTTTTATCTTGAATCTTTCGGATCTGAACGTTCATGCCAAAATAAAGAAAAATTACATTGAGAAATATGTTAGGAAGCATTCGACATCAAAAATTATGTTTTTATCACTTACCTACTCGAGGACGAGCAGGAATTAAGCTTGGGGATGCTTGATACGTCTCCAACGTATCTATAATTTTTGATTGCTCCATGCTATTATATTATCTATTTTGGATGTTAATGGGCTTATTTTTACACTTTTATTATATTTTTTGGGACTAACCTATTAACTGGAGGCCCAGCCCAAATTGTTATTTTTTTGCCTATTTTAGAGTTTCGCCAAAAAGGAATATCAAACGGAGTCCAAACGGAATGAAACCTTCGGGAGCGTTATTTTTGGAACAAATGTGATCCAGGAGACTTGGAGTGGACGTCAAGAAACAATCAAGGAGGCCACGAGACAGGGGGCGCGCCTACCCCCTTGGGTGCGCTCTCCACCCTCGTGGGCCCCTCGTTGCTCCACCAAGCTACTTCTTCCTCCTATATATATCCATATACCCCGCAAACATCCAGGAGCACCACGAAACCCTAATTCCACCGCCACAACCGTCTGTACCCAAGAGATCCCATCTTGGGGCCTTTTCCGGAGCTCCGCCGAAGGGGCCATTGATCACGGAGGGCCTCTACATCAACTCCATGGCCCCTCTAATCATGTGTGAGTAGTTTACTTCAGACCTTCGGGTCCATAGCTAGTAGCTAGATGGCTTCTTCTCTCTCTTTGGATCTCAATACAAAGTTCTCCTTGATTCTCTTGGAGATCTATTCGATGTAATTTTCTTTGGCGGTGTGTTTGTCGAGATCCGATGAATTGTGGGTTTATGATAAAGTTTATCAATGAACAATATTTGAATCTTCTTTGAATTCTTTTATGTATGATTGGTTTACCTTTGCAAGTCTCTTTGAATTATTAGTTTGGTTTGGCCTACTAGATTGATCTTTCTTGCAATGGGAGAAGTGCTTAGCTTTGGGTTCAATCTTGCCGTGCTCGATCCCAGTGACAGAAAGGGAAACGACACGTATTGTATTATTGCCATCGAGGATAAAAAGATGGGGTTTATATCATATTGCATGAGTTTATCCCTCTACATCATGTCATCTTGCTTAAGATGTTACTCTGTTCTTATGAAGTTAATACTCTAGATGCATGCTGGATAGTGGTCGATGTGTGGAGTAATAGTAGTAGATGCAGAATCGTTTCGGTCTACTTGTCTCGGACGTGATGCCTATATACATGATCATACCTAGATATTCTCATAATTATTCGATTTTCTATCAATTGCTCGACAGTAATTTGTTCACCCACCGTAATACTTATGCTATCTTGAGAGAAGACACTAGTGAAATCTATGGCCCCAGGGTGTATTTTCCATCATACAAGTTTCCAATCTACTTTATTTTGCTATATTTTACTTTCAATCTATATCATAAAAATACCAAAAATATTTATCTTATTATTATCATCTCTATCAGATCTCACTCTTGCAAGTGGCCGTGAAGGGATTGATAACCCCTTTATCGCGTTGGTTGCGAGGTTCTTATTTGTGTGTGTTGGTACGAGGTGACTCGCGCGTGGTCTCCTACTGGATTGATACCTTGGTTCTCAAAAACTGAGGGGAAATACTTACGCTGCTTTACTGCACCACCCTTTCCTCTTCAAGGGAAAACCAACGCAGTGCTCAAGAGGTAGCAGGGCCCCTGGGTGGGCGCAACCCACCAGGGCGCGCCCCCCTCTCCTGGCGCGCCCAGGTGAGTTGTCCCCACCTGATGGCCCCGCAGACCCTGTAACCGACGCTATAAAATCCTATTTTCAGAGAAAAAAATCAGGGAGAAATAACTATTGCGATCCACGAGATGGAGCCGTTGTCACCTCCTGTTCTTCATCGGGAGGTCAGATTTGGAGTCCGTTTGGGGCTCCGGAGAGGGGATCTTCATTTTTCATCATCACCAGCCCTTCTCCATCGCCAATTCCATGATGCTCCCCACCGGGAGTGAGTAATTCCTTCATAGGCTCGTTGGTCAGTGAGGAGTTGGATGATATTCATCATGTAATCGAGTTAGTTTTGTTAGGGATTGATCCCTAGTATCCGTTATGTTCTTAGATTGATGTTACTATGACTTTTCCAAGCTTAATGCTTGTCACTTTGGGCCCGAGTGCCATGATTTCAGATCTGAACCGTTTATGTTATCACCATTATATCCATGTTCTAGATCTGATCTTGCAAGTTATAGTCACCTACTACGTGTTATGATCCGGCAACCCCGGAGTGACAACAACCGGGCCCGCTCCCAGTGATGACCATAGTTTGAGGAGTTCATGTATTCACTATGTGTTAATGCTTTGTTCCGGTTCTCTATTAAAAGGAGGCCTTAATATCCCTTAATACCAATATGGACCTCGCTGCCACAGGAAGGTAGGACAAAAGATGTCATGCAAGTTCTTTTCATAAGCACGTATGACTATTTACGGAAAACATGCCTACATTATATCGATGAACTAGAGCTAGTGCTATATCGCCCTAGGTTATAACTGTCTCATGATGAATATCATCCAACAAGTCACCAATCCAATGCCTACGAATTTATCCTATATTGTTTCTGCTAAGTTACTACTGCTATCATCACTGTTACACTTGCTACCAAATTATTGCCATCATTGTTACTGTTACCATTGCTGTTATCACTACTATCAAAACTATCATTTTACTTTGCTTTTGATTACTTGCTATAGATAATTAATCTCCAGGTGTGGTTGAATTGACAACTCGGCTGCTAATACCTTCAAATATTCTTTGGCTCCCCTTATGTCAAATCTATAAAATTGGGTTGAATACTCTACCCTCGAAAACTGTTGCGATCCCCTACACTTGTGGGTTATCAAGACCTTTTTCTAGCGCTGTTGCCGGGGAGCGTAGCTATATTTGTTGATTCACTTGGGATTATTATCATATTATCACTATGAAGAATCTAAAGGATGCTAAGACTAAGATATTTCTCTCAAAGATGAGGGGAGGTAAGGGACTGCCATCCAGTTCTGCTTTAGATTCACCTTCTGTTATAAGTAAACTTGCAACACCACCACATGCTATTAGTTCTGATATGTCGCAAGTTACTGATGATGCTACTTCTGCTATGGATAATGCTTATGATGATGCTAGTACCTTGCTTAATGATGATGTGCCACTTGGTGACTTTCTTAATAAACAAATTGCTAGAGTTATACAACATGATGTTGTTGAATCTGATGATGAACTTGAAACTGAATCTCCTGAAACACCTACTAGAACTAGCCCTCCTAGATATGAATTGCCTAAATTACCGAAAGGTTATGTTATGTGTGAGCAGACAACTAGAGATATTCTTGCTTGCAGAGATAGAGATGATCTAGACAAATTATTATGCAAGTATAAAGAAAAATCTCTGAACACTAGAATGAAATGTGATCCTAAGTTTGTTACTTCACCTATCTTTATTGATGATAAGGATTATGAATTCTCTGTCGACCCAGAGTTAATTACTTTGGTTGAATCTGATACTTTCCATGGTTATGAAACTGAAACTGTTGTGGCACATCTTACTAAGTTGAATGACATAGACACCCTTTTTACTCATGATGAGAAAACTCGATATTACTTTATTCTCAAAGTATTTCCTTTCTCAGTAAAGGGTTATGCTAAAGTTTGGTACCATACTCTTGCTCCTGGTTGTGTGCATAGTCCCCAAGATATTATTTATTACTTCTCTGAAAAATATTTTCCTGCTCATAAGAAACAAGCTGCCTTACAGGAAATATTTAACTTTGTGCAAATTAAAGAAGAGTCTCCCACAAGCTTGGGAGAGGCTTTGCCAATTACTTAATGCTTTGCCTGATCATCCTCTTAAGAAAAATGAAATACTTGATATCTTCTATAATGGACTAACCGATGCTTCTAGGGATTTCCTAGATAGTTGTGCTGGTTGTGTTTTCAGGGAATGAACTGTTGGACAAGCTGAAGAATTACTGAATAACATATTGAAAAAATATGATGATTGGACTATTCCTGAATCACTGCCTAAACCCACTCCGAAGAAGAGGGGTATATTGTATCTCAGTCCTGAAGATATGCAAGAGGCAAAAAAATCTATGAAGGAAAAAGGTATTAAAGCTGAGGATGTTAAAATTTTACCTCTTATTGAAGAAATACATGGGCTTAATACACCACCACTACCTAAGGTGGTAGAGGTAAATTCTCTAATGAAATTCAATGATAGTGATAATCCTTACAATATGCATCCTAGTAAATGCCTTTATGAGTTTGAAAATTATATTAGAAAATAAGATCACTTCAATGCAAATGTTATGAAACAATTGAAATGCAATTTTGATATGATAGCTCGCTTGAGTGACTTGTTATTTAGAATCTCAAATGACATTAGAGGAGTTGGAAAACATGCTTCTATGGTACAAACCCAGTTAGAACAAGTTGCTAAATCTCAAAGAGAGTTGCTTGATGAAATGAACACTCACCTAGTGATAATGAAAAAGATAGTGTTGATGTTCATGAAGACACTCAATCAAGTAATATAGAACTACACAATGATGTTGAGATAGAACCACCTGTTGATCTTGATAACCCACAACCTAAGAATAAAAGGTATGATAAAAGAGACTTCATTGCTAGAAAACACAGTAAATAAAGAGAACCGTGGGTTCAAAAACCTATGCCTTTTCCACCCAAGTCAACTAAAAAGAATGATGATGAAGAATTTGAACGCTTTGCTGAAATGCTGAGGCCAGTCTTTTTTCATACTCGCTTGACCGATATCTTGAAAATTCCTCCTTATGCAAAGTATATGAAAGACATCATCACCAATAAGAGAAAAATACCGGAAGCTGAAATCTCCACTATGCTTGCTAATTACACTTTTAAAGATGGAGTGCCTAAAAAACTTGGAGACCCGGGAATACCAACTATACCTTGCTCTATCAAAAAGAATTATGTGAAAATTGCTTTGTGTGATTTAGGAGGTGGTGTTGGTGTTATGCCTTTATCTTTATATATAAGACTTTACTTGAATAAACTCACACCTACTAAAATATCTTTGCAAATGGCTGACAAGTCAACTGCGGTATCTGTGACGATGTGCCCATTGTTGTTGATAATGTTACTATTTTGACTGACTTTGTTATACCTGAGATGCCCGAGGACGACAACATGTCGATTATCCTTGGTAGACCCTTCTTGAATACTGCAGGGGCTGTTATTGATTGCAATAAAAGCAAGGTCACTTTTCATATCAATGGTAATGAACATACGGTGCACTTTCCGAAGAAACAATTCCAAGTGAATGGTATTAATGTTATTGAAAAATCTCTGACAATCACTATTGGAAGTTTTCGAATACCTCTACCTACTATCAAAAAGAAATATGAAATGCTTATTGTTGGGGACATTCATATCCCCATTGAGGTAACTTAGTGATTTAAGAAAGTTCTTTGGTTTCATGCTAATCGAAAGTGGTTGTTAGTAAGACTTGATCAACCTTATTAATGAATCATTTTTGAACGGTATGAAGTTGATGAATTTAGTAAGCACTACCTCCTGTTCCTACTTTTTGTTTCCTGTTTTTATTAGTTAAATAAAATAAAATGCCATGTTTTGTCTGTTTTCTGGATTTCCCGTGCAATAAAAAAATGACCCAAAAATAAAAGTTCTCGGAATGCCTTGAAAATTTAATATGATTTTTTCTGAATGTTTCTGAATTTTTGGTGCAAATAACATCAGAGGGAGGTGCACCAGGTTGGCACAACCCACCTGGGCGCGCCAGCACCCCAGGCGCGGCCTTGTGGGTTGTGGTCCCCACATGGGCCCTCTCACTTATCTCTTTATCCCACATCATCACTTACTTCCAGAAAAAATCTCCATTGCTCTCTCTCCCGTGTTCTTGCTCTCAAACCCGCGGATTTCGATCTCTTTGCTCGAAGCTCCATTTCCGAAACTATTTTGGGGGATTGTTGCTTGGTATGTGACTCCACCGTTTGTCCAATTAGTTTTTGTTTTAGTGGTTTATATTTTGAATAATTAGCTACTCTTGGTGCTGCTGTAGATGAGATTGCATGTTGAATTCTTAGTGTTCTAAGTAGTTTGAATGCTTGCTTTGGCCTCTATGTATCCCTATGAGTAATTGCTACCACTCTTACAAAGTTTTGTTGATAAATTTTTGTCACCCAAAATTTTTATTTTTAGAATATTGTACACGGACATGAATATCTTTAGGAAGTTTGGCTCTAAGAAGAACTCCAAGGGTGTGATTGGGCACTCATCTGATAGTGATCTCCATTCTTAGAGGTTGGCGGAAGTACGGCTGTGTGAATGGCCGCACACCCCATTCCTGCAAGAGGCTAGAATTCTTCAGGAGTTCACATAATATGCTGCTAATGTTGGCCTCACCGACTTGATCACAGATGAGTGTGACCAGCATCAAATCCTCGCAAACATCTTTGTTCAAAGTTTTACTTTCTTGCCTAGGAATAATCCTCCTGAAGTGAGCTTTGATTTATATGCTGAAAACCATCAGATACCACTTACTGAATTTTGTGACATATGCATGATCCCTTCTGATGGGAGCTTAGCTGAGCCTAGGCCGGCTGGGTTTGAGGACTTTTATCGCACTTTGACAGTGGGATATGAGAGAGGAGTGTCAGCCACCACGGCTGCTAGCATACACTTTCCCGCCGTACATTATTTTGCCCTATTTGTTGCTAAGTGCTTGCTTGCTAGAAAGAAAGTAGGTGCGCTCAGCGCACCAGACTTTGTTGTTTTACACCGAGCACTAGAGGGCGATAACACTCATAGCTTGGGAGCTATTGTGGCTCATCGCCTCCATCTTAATAAATCCCAGGGTGAAATACATGATGGGATTTTTGCCACTCGTTTGGTGGCTCACTTCGAGGTTGAGATACGCCCTCACAATTACCCTCTGACCAAGGTTTATCTAGACTGTGCAGCCATGGAACACCATCAATTTCTTGCACAAGATTATCCTAACATTCATATTCCTTATAACCTAGTCTTTAGCGCTAAAACTCGTGATATTATCCCGTTGCCTGCTCCTGCTTTGTTTGATTCTGTTGCCAGGGCGGATATAGGATTATGCCTAAGGACATCATCGCTTACCAAAACGCTCAGGCTGCTGCAGAGGCAGTGGAGGAGCCTCCGCAGTGGGATCAGTGGATGCCCGCTCCTCAGCACCCCTACTACCCTCCAGGCTACTGACCAACTACCAAGTTAGGCCAAAAGCCTAAGCTTGGGGGAGTACGTGTTTCTCACCGGCACTATATTCATGTCCACTTATTCATTTGTCGGTGTTCACACTTTTTCATTGTATCATCCATGCTTAGATTTATTTTTCTTGCTTTCTTCTTGTGTCACTAGTACAGCGAGGTGCTAAACAAACGGTTTTTAACCCCTTTCCGCGACGACATTTGGAACCGTCGCCAAGTGAGTGTGGGCGATAGGGGGTCCTTCCCGCACGACCTAGAAACCGTTGGGGATATGCCCTCCTGGCACACACGCTCGACAAAATGAGGTCGTGTGCGACCGGCAAGCACTCAAATATAGAAATACGTACAGTAGTGCTAAAAATACAAGTATACAAGCAAAATCATTTATGGTCGTAAGTACATCCCACACAGTCAGCCAGCGCTAAACGTTTTAGTTCGTATATACATCCCACACAGTCGCTCCAAGGAAAACATTTCTGTTTGCAAGTACATCGCACACAACTTTCCCGGCGTTTGTGATACCGTTTCCATTGCACACGGTATTAACAATTTTATCGTTTGTGTTATTGAATTCATCACACACGGTGCCTAGAAGAAACTGTGTGTCAAGGGCTGTCCATCACACATAGTTTTTATGTGGTAAACGTTTGCGCCAGGTGGCCTAACGCAAATAGTTTTCAAGAGGATGTCGTGTGTGGTTGTTCATTAATCTAACACGGTTTATTCCTAGAACTGTGTGCATTATTGAATGCATCACACATGGTGTTTTCTCAATAACCGTTTGCAATAGAAAACCCCAATTAGCAGGCTAATTATCCGATTATTCATAATCCATTTATTAATCTAATTGACATTTCATATTAAGCACACAATATATTTCATTTTCATAATTGAAATACATCAGAGCACAACATCATATAGCTTCAGCACTCAGCTACCCCATTACACAACTACACTAGGACCAAGTTTCACATTCAACATCTATAACCTTTCGAAATTAGCATCATAGACGGTACATAGGAAAAAATGTATCTCATCTGGAAAACTGCTGAAGCAGAAGGCGAATATTGAGCCTTCATTGATGTTGAGGGTCTTTGTAACTTTAGGCCAGTGCCTATGGATGATTGACCGTCCATCCTTCGTCCTCTTCAAGAACACTTCAATATTGAAACATGGGTGTTGTATGAATACCTTCCTCGCCTCCTGACCATATAAGTGGTTTGAGAGGTAATCATCAGTGAACTACTTTGGAAAGGCCTGAAAACAAGGATGTGCATAAATATCTTCTCTATATTGGAAATGGGGCAAAAGAATAA
Source organism: Triticum urartu (assembly GCF_056163025.1). NCBI lineage: Eukaryota > Viridiplantae > Streptophyta > Magnoliopsida > Poales > Poaceae > Triticum > Triticum urartu. Next base: position 209,758,974 of record NC_141879.1, on the reverse strand, counting down.
AAAGGCAAGGTATAATAGTTAGTACCATCCTGTAGTGAACTGATGTCTTCTTCATTGTGCAGACAAAGATCTTGTTGTTTTTTTGTCGATAATTTCTTTATCCTAATAATCTTTCTGAGTTCCTTGACTTGACTGATATTCATGGGCAACTTATTTCCCCATATGCAAAAATGGTCGAATAGTGGGTCAAAACCTCTGACAGCAGGAACTACATGTGCAAGACCAAATTGTTAAAAACCTAAATATTAGAATGGTTCCTGCAATTGCACAATAATGTGCTATTAGACACCGGACCATGCACGTGCTAACCTCGATTGTAAACCTCAGTGCTTCCCATTGTTTCCCTGCAACACATATAAGGTAGTTAGTCATCAGGTTAAGTAAGGGTTCGCATGCTCTCAGTAAAATATGTTGATGAAAAATAAGCACATTGCAGATTCATCAGATTAATTCAAGCCACATGGAAAACCCATTTATCCAAACCAAGCATGATTAAGAACTAGGAAATATATCACTTGTATATGTTTCTCATGTATTAAGTGCAGCCAAATTCGATTTATTCCTCACATGCAAAACAATACAAAATTCTACCCATGACAATTGGACATCGCAGTGTAGAATTGAACCAAGCAGTTAGCTAAATACCACAACAAATGAACCAAACATTAACTGAGCACCACATTAAACAATATAATATACTCCTAATAGAAGATCAGACAGTTAACCAAACCAAGCATGCTTAACAACTTGGAAATATAGCAATTGTATTTTTTGTCATTTATTTACTACAACCAAATTCAATTTATTCCTCACATGGTATACAATAACAGAATGCACCCACAACTATTGAACATCGCATTGCAGAATTGAACCAGACAAAACAGTTAACTAAACACCACAACAAATGAACCAAACATTAACTGAGCACCACATTGCAGAATATAACATACTCCTAATAGAAGATCGGACAGTTAACCAAACTAAGCATGCTTAACAACATGGAAATATATCGATTGTATTTGTTTCTCATGTATTTAGTACAACCAAATTCAATTTATTTCTCACATGGTGTACAATAACAGAATGCACCCACAACAATTGAACATCGCATTGCATAATTGAACCAAACAGCCAACCGTGTCGTGTCGTCGACGCGCGAGGCATCGATGGTGGCCTCAACGGCGAGGTGCTCCTCCAAGATCTGGGGGTCGCCACGAATGGCAGCCATCGCGACCTCATCCGCGCGTGCGGCCGTGATTTGCTTCTCCGCTACCAAATGGTCCTTGGGATCCTGGCTATACTACGCGCACCATGGCTTAGGGTCATGCTTATTTGGTGGAGGGGTCGGTGATTTGGGTGGAAGGTGTCGCGTCGGTGGTCGGGGCATGTGGGATGTGGAAGGAGAAGGAGGATGGAGGTCGGGTGTGGATTACCTGCCTGGATAGGCGAGGCCGAGCAGCGTGGAGGAGGGTCGCCGGCGAGGAGGCGGCGCTGCAAACAAGGAGTGAAGGTTTCAACTTGGAAAGGAAGGTGGAAACAGGGGAAATGTGGATTTTGGCAAGGGGAGGGGCGGGGAGGTAGATATTTTCGCGGAAGCCGAAAATTTGGAATCACTTTAGCGAAAAAACTGGCACGCAAAGTGTCATCAGACACGGTCCCTTATTCAGAACTGTGTACGATATGTGAACATCACAAACAATTCAGATAGCTTAACCCGTGTGTGTTGAGTTTGAACGTCAAAAATTTTGGTTCAAATTTTCCTGGTTACAGTGGTCATCCACGTCATTGCATAATTTGGGTGCACAAAGGAGACTAACTTCTTAATCGAGCAAGTTCAGTAATTAAACAGAGCTAACTGACCTAAATATTACTCTAAAAAATTAAAGACCGGCGCTCTTAATTAATAATTAAACAAAACAAAGAGTACTACTACGGTTGGTGCTCGTCGATCTCCGCCACCGCCTCCATGTCCAGCTCGTGCCCGACGGTTTCCTGGGGAAGGGGCTCCATGGCATCAATTGCACCATACTTGGCAAGCACCTCTCCATCCGCGTCTGCCATATCTTTGGAATAGGCCACCATGAGCTGGGCGTGGGCAGCCTCGATCTGGGCTTTGGTGGGCTACGTTGTGTCAAGGTATGCTGCGCAGGAACGGACGGCTGCTCGAACTCTCTCGACGATTGCGAACTCTTCGGTCGTGGGTTGCCGACCGTTGTCGGAGAAGCTTTGTTCGATTTGTGCGGTGACCGCCATGAACTAGGCATGGACGGCCTCGACATGGTCGTGGGCGGCCTCCATCAGGGCTAAGGCCGCCGCTGCGGAACGGACAGCTGTTATGCCGTTCTCGCCAGTTGCTATCCCCGAGGCAGATGCTGCCGCCGCCTAAGAAGCAACAGTGGCCGTTTGGGCTGCCTTGGCCGTTCGGACGCAGACTACGGCCGCCCTCACGAATCTTGTTAGCACGCGCCTGGTGGCTGCGACCGCGCTCTCGCCGGAGTGGGCCACCGAAGTTGCCCTCACGACATGGGTCCACGTCCCCATCTTTCACTGGCGATGAATGAACAGTGAAATGATATTTGGGGAGTGAGCTAGTGTGCTTGACACGCCGGCTGTGGACTGTAGCCGATGCACCTTCTCGCGTAAGCCATAGGCGTACTATACACCAACGGTGCTCCAAGATATTTTGTCCTGCATCTCACACGGTTGGTGATAATAAACTGTGTGTGATCTACTTGATTTATCGTCTTGATTTGAATTACGTAATGGGGTCACAGCTACAAAGGATGGTGTTTCAATTGCTAGAACTTTTATCTGCAGTGAACATGCAACTATAGGTGTGTCATCAAAAAAATTGGAATTATTCAGGGTTCATTTGGACGTTTTTATACATTAACTTGGTTTTGTAGGCATTTCAGGTGCATAATTCTAATCTGACCTACATGCACATGCTCCAATGCATATAAACGGGTTGAAAAATCAAATCTATGTCCTTGGTTGCATGCTTAGGTCCCATGCAAAAATGGGAATGAATGTCACACACCCTGCCACCGTCACTCGACCACAAATTTTGAGATACCTGGTTTTAAATTCTAGTAAATCCAAAACTCGTTTGAAATTCATGAAACTAGGCATGCTATCATGGAGCGGCATCAACATGCCATGGTAAAAAAAAATTGTCCCATTTGGGGCAGGTTTGGGTATAAGCTTCTCACAAACCAGAGCTTCTCACAACAAGCGTGATGGTTTTGGTAGGGATGTGCCACCTTTGGGGATGAAACGATATCCATTGCCTCTTATTGCTTTCAAAAAAATTCTAGTGTCAACATAGAACAATAGGAGTGTTGTGTTTAATTTTGGAATTTTTTCGGGGTTCATTTGGACATTTTTATACATTAACTGGGTTTCCTAGGCATTTTATGTGCATAGTTCAAATTTGAACTACATGCACAATCTCTAGTGCATATAAACTAGTTGAAAAATCAAATATGTGTCCTTGGTTGCATGCTTAGGTCCCATGCAAGAAATGGGAATGAATTTCAAACACCCTGCCACCGTCACTCGGCCGCAAACATTGAGATACCTGGTTCTCAAATTCTAGTAAATCCAAAACCCGTCTGAAATTCATGAAACTTGGCATGCTATCATGGAGCCGCATCAACATGTCGTGGTAAAAAAATTCCCATTTGAGGCAGGTTTGGGCATAAGCTTCTCACAAACCAGAGCTTCTCACAACAAGCGTGATGGTTTCGGTAGGGAACGTGCCACCTTGGGGGAAGAAACGATATATGTTCCCTATTATTGCTTTCAGAAAATTTTGAGTGTCAACATAGAACAACAAGAGTGTTGTGTTCAATTTTGGAAATTTTCGGGGTTCGTTTTGACATTTTTATACATTAACTGGGTTTTCCAGGCATTTTATGTGCATAATTCAAATTTGAACTACATGCACATTCTCCAGTGCATATAAACTGGTTGCAAAATAAAATATGTGTCATTGGTTGCATGCTTAGGTCCCATGTAAGAAATGGGAATGAATTTCAAACACCCTGCCACCGTCACTCAGTCGCAAACATTGAGAAACCTGGCTTCTTAAATTCTAGCAAATCCAAAAGTCTTCTGAAATTCATGAAACTTGGCATGCTATCATGGAGCAGCATCAACATGACGTGGTAAAAAATTTGTCCCATTTGGGGCAGGTTTGGGTATAAGCTTCACACAAACTAGAGCTTCTCACAACAAGCATGATGGTTTCGATAGGGAACGTGCCACCTTTGGGGACAAAACGATATCCGTTGCCTCTTATTGCTATAAAAAAATTCGAGTGTCAACATAGAACAACGGGAGTGTTGTGTTCAATTTTGGAATTTTTCGGGGTTCGTTTGGACATTTTTATACATTAACTGGGTTTTCCAGGCATTTTATGTGCATAATTCAAATCTGAACTACATGCACATTCTCCAGTGCAAATAAATTGGTTGAAAAATCAAATATGTGTCCTTGGTTGCCTGCTTAGGTCCCATGAAAGAAATGAGGATGAATTTCAAATACCCTGCCACCATCACTCGGCCGCAAACATTGAGATACCTGGCTTTTAAATTCTCAGGAGCAGCATGAAAGGATCGCGGATTGCCAGAACTTTGTGAGATTCCACCATGCCGTCAACATCAGGATTATGCAAATTCAAGGGAAGCAACAAGAACATCGGGTAACAGATTTCATCTGCTACCCGCACAAATAATTTTTAGTAATATAACACATCTATTACCTAATTATATTGTGCAACACCCATACATCTCTATGTATTCTAGATCGCAACCTGCATCTACGCATATGTAGGATCGAAAGTATGTCTAGAGGGGGGGTTATTAGACTACTTGACCAAATAAAAATCTAGCCTTTTCCCAATTTTAAGTCTTGGCAGATTTTAGCAACTTAGCACTAGTCAAGTAAACAACCTACACATGCAAGTCTAAGAGTATAGCAGCAGAATGTAAAACATTGCACATGAAGGTAAAGGGAGGAGTTTGGAGGGAGAAAACACAATGTAGACAAGGAGATTTTTGGCGTGGTTCCGATAGGTGGTGCTATCGTACATCCACGTTGATGGAGACTTCAACCCATGAAGGGTAACGGTTGCGCGAGTCCACGGAGGGCTCCACCCACGAAGGGTCCACGAAGAGCAACCTTGTCTATCCCACCATGGCCATCGCCCACGAAGGACTTGCCTCACTAGGGTAGATCTTCACGAAGTAGGCGATCTCCTTGACCGTACAAACTCCTTGGTTCAACTCCACAATCTTGACGGAGGCTCCCAAGTGACACCTAACCAATCTAGGAGACACCACTCTCCAAAAGGTAATAGATGGTGTGTTGATGATGAACTCCTTGCTCTTGTGCTTCAAATGATAGTCTCCCTAACACTCAACTCTCTCTCATAGGATTGGATTTGGTGGAAATATGATTTGAGTGGAAAGCAACTTGGGGAAGGCTAGAGATCAAGATTTATGTGGTTGGAATGGAATATCTTGACCTCAACACAAGTGTAGGTGGTTCTCTCTCAAAAAATGTATGATGGAAGTGTAGGCATGTTCTGATGGCTCTCTCCATGAATGAAGAGTGGGTGGAGGGCTATATGGCCTCCACACAAAATCTAACTGTTACACACAATTTACCAAACTCGATGGGACCGAACCAGAAAACTTGGTCAGACCGATTCAGTTCAAAATGTGAACGTTAGGATTTTCGGTGGGACCAATATGTCAACTCGGTGGGACCAATTTCATTAGGGTTAGGGCATAACGTAGTCTCGATGAGACCGATTACACAAACTCGATGGGACCGATTTTGGTAATAAGCAAACAGAGAGTTGGTCAGGCAAACTCGGTGGGACCGATTCGCTCATCTCGGTTGGACCAAAACGTTACGAAGGGGAAACAGAGAGTTTGCATTGCTAACTCAGTGGGACTGATCTCTCATCTCGGTTAGACCGAAACGTTATGAAGGGAAACAAAGAGTTTGCGATCCCATCTCGGTGAGACCGAGATCCCTATCAGTGGGACCAAAGTGACTAGGGTTTTGTGGCAGTGGCTATGCCAACTGAACTCTGTGGCACCGGATGGAAAGTTTTGGTGGGGACGAGTTTGACTTTTGGTTTGGGACATATGTGGATATGAGAAAGTGGTTGACGATTTTGGAGTATATCACTAAGCATTTTGAGCAAGTAACCCATTAAGCAACACCTCATCCCCTTTTAATAGTATTGGCTTTTCCTATGGACTCAATGTGATCTTGGATCACTAAAAGGTAAAATGTAGAGTCTTGAGCTTGAGCTTAAGCCAATCTTTTGTCCTTAGCATTTTGAGGGGTCCACATTTCTAATCCATGCCATGCCAATCATTGAGCTTTCCTGAAATATTTATCTTGAAATAGTATTAGCTCAATGAGCTATATGTTGTTAGGAATTACCAAAACCACCCAGGGATAGTTGCACTTTCAATCTCCCCCTTTTTGGTAATTGATGACAACATATAGATCAAAGCTTTGACAAATGATTATGAGATTGAAATACATCGTCGCTTTGAGAAGTATGTGATAAGCATGAGCTCCCCCTAAATTTGTGCGTTATTTAAAGTTTGTTTATGAATGCAAATGCACAATCGATTAGGATCATGGGTCACCCTTCCATGTCACATACATCTTGGTGGAGCGCTCAAAATGATATAACTTAAAAGCATGCACTCATCACCAAGTAAAGTGAATGATCATATAGAGATATAAAAGATAGTATCATCCAAGCAAGCATTAATGTAGCATATGATCAATCACATGATCACACAAGGACATAAAGTATCTCACACACAGGCATACAATAAAAAGTTCAACCAAAAGGCAAAGAAGCAAAACACTCTCTCGAAGCCTATGATCTATACATATTTCTCCCCCTTTGACAACAAGTTACCAAAAAATTCAAATATGCATAGTGTTATGCGTCTCTCAGGCTTGGTCTTCAGGAGGTGGTGCAGAGAGAACTCCAAGGACGAAGGCATCCGTTGATGTAGTTGGAGCTGGTGGAGTGGCTGTTGGAGGTGGTACTGAGGTTGTGGCTGCTAGTGCTGATGTTGTTCCTCTTGTATCAGGTACATGCAGTGCAGCAGACCTCTGTCCTCTAAGCACTCGTTGAAATGCATCAGTAGTTTCCTTCCCTCTCTTCTCTTCTGCTTCCTCCTGGAGCTGATCAACTGCTGTTTGAATCTTAGTTATCTTCAGATCAAGATCATAAAATTTGGTTTCTACGATCCTCTCCAAGCTCTCCTGGTTTTGAGTCAGGGTGGCCAAGCCCTTCTCAATCCTCAATGTAGACTGGATCAAATGTGCAACTTGATCTTGCTTGCTCTTCAGGAAAACTTGAGATGCCTCTTCAACGCTTGGCATCTTGGCAGCTTTCTCAACCTTTGCTTTGGCTCTCTTGTCATATGCTTGAGTTGATGATGGTTCCTCCTCATTCATGACTACAGTGTTGTCTTCAAAATCAGGATATAAGGGTAGATGCTCCTTATCAAACAGATATGTTCATGTGCCCATCTTGGAGTTGATGAGCTCCTGAATGTGTGGAGCATACCCACAACTTCTCTTCTGGTCAGTGGAACTCCTCTTGATTGTCTCTACAATCAGACTCATGACCTTGAACTTCTGAGAGACATAAAAAAGTTGTAGCAGGTTGATAGAATGCCCTCTGATCATCTTGTGATATCCTGACTTGGGTCGCAATGTGTGCCTAAGGATCCAGTTGATGGTAGGCATACCAGACAACAAGTAATGTACTAATCCAAGCTTGTGAGTCTCCAAAGCTTTATCTGGGATCTCCTTTTACATGTTTGCCATAGAGTTATGGTCTTTCTTCTTCTTGGCATACACATCCAAGTCATCCTCATGTTCCTCTGGGGCATTTATCAGCTTGGCCCATTCTTCAACAGTGGACTGGTACCTAGTACCTTCTGACATCCAAATGATCTTCGCATCTGGGTAAAAGTGAGCAGTGGAGTAAAACTGCATGATCAGCTCATCATTCCATTTTGTGAGCTTCTGTCCAACAAACTCATCTACTCCACATGCTTTGAAGCTGTCATAAACTCCTGGGAAGTGATCTTCATTCTCCTTGATGAATTCCCAATCAACCCACCTCATGTCACACACAATGGGCTTCTTGTCAAGTAAAATAGTTTCACAGAAGTCTTGCCGTTCTTTTGTGTGGAACCTGTAGTCAACTGCAGTCCTTCTCCTCACGGCATAGGGATCAGACTGTCTCCACAATCTCAGTCCAGTATCTTTTCTGATGTGCATGTCTTCAGCCACTGGATGAGTATCATTGTGGTCTGGGATCTTGGGTTTCAAATTTCTCAAAACAAGAGACTCATCATCCTCTTCTTCAGCTTCAGGCACTGGGGCCTTGTTCTTTTCTTCAGCGGGAATACTTATGGCGTTCCTCTTGGGCTTAGGAGGCTTCTGAGCTTGAGCTTTTGGAGCAGCTTTGGGCTTTGATGTTGCAGCCCCCTGACTTTATAGCATCTCCCATAAGCTTCTGAGCTTTGGGTGCTGGAGCATCCTCTTCTTCTTCATCTTCAAAGGGATCTCTCATCATGGAGGGCTTGCCAATGACTCTGGCAATGGTCTTATTGACCCTCTTCTTCCTCTTCTTGCCTTCTCCACCTTCTTTGGGTTCAAGAATGAACTCCATTGTCTCTTGAGTGGAGGCTCTGGCCTTAGATATAGGAATCCTTCTTGCTGGAGCCTTCTTATTCATCCCTGGCTTAACTGTAGCAGCGTTGCCATACTCCTTTTTTCAGCACCTTCTTCTTGGAGCTTACTTCCTCCTTAGTAGCCACATAGTCCTCATCCTCTGAATCTGAGGTTCTCTTATTCCTAGATCTGGTGGCTGCCTTTGGCAAGTTACTTGGAGTGCTCCTGCTGCCATCATCAGAAGTGCTTGAGGGATCTGAAACCTCACTCAGCTGCACATGTTCCTCAGACCTATTCTGACTGTCACTTTGATCAGACATCTTTGCAAACTTACTGACAATAGACCCTGTGAATAGATGTAGATGAGGTAGAGTGGATGAGCATCACAAAGTGCAGAGATTTTGCAAAAGAGATGACTTAAAAACTTAGTTTTAGTTCTCCACAGAAAGCATTTCAGAGCTACCAATTTGTAAACTCGGTGATACCGAAGCAGCTTTTGGAACCTAAACTAGTGAACTCGGTCAGACTGAGTCACAGTTCGGTGGCACCGAGACTGCTAGGGTTTCACAAAGAATCGAACTCGGTCACACCGATTTGCAATTTTCGGTCAGATCGAAAATGCATGTGCTATGGCCTAAGCCAAATCGGTGAGACCGATTTCTACAACTCGGTCGGTCCAAGATGAGTTCGGCGGAGACCTAACCCTAAATTTTCAAATCGAAGTTAACCTAAAGGATGTTTTCAGTGGATAGAGTGTTTGCATACGTGGTAAGGATCATGGCAAAACAATGTGCTATGAATTAGAGGTAAAAGAATAGCACAAAAGGTCGAACCCATACCCTAGTCCGGCGGGGGTTTGCTACAGCGACAACGGTGGGGCAATTTTCCGTTGACGGTGACGGAGACCAGCGGTGGGAGGTCGCTAGCGGCGAGGAGACGGTCCGGAGACCCGAGGAGGCAGAGTAGGACACGCGCGGGGTGAAGAGTTTTGGAGAAATTTCCAAAATTCAACCCTTGAGTATATATAACCCAACACTGTCGGTGTGACCGAGTGGAACAACTCGGTGGCAACGAGATGCAAAATTGCGAGTGGTTACTGCAACTCAGTGTGACTGAAAAGTTCAAATCAGTTGCACCGAGATTGAAAACCTAGATCAACTTAGTGAACTCGGTGTGACCAAAGTGGATGACTCGGTCATACCGAAATGCACAAAGAGGTTTTGGAAGTTTGAGTCTATGACGAATCGGGGACTCCGAGTGCTCCTGACACAGAGTGGTTCGAATCTGACTTAATCAAACTTTGTGATGTAGCATGAATAGAGTTTGAGACGAGAAAAGCATAGATAGCTAGAGGAGGTTCTTAGGCATTCTTGTCCATCCATTTGGCAAGAGAGAAAAAGGCAAACAATCAAAGCAACAAATGGATGTCCTCGAATGAGTAAAATATGCAACCAACATGCTCACACAATAAGATGGCAAATGAAATATGTGACAAAGCATGCACAATCACTCTAGCATATATCAAGAAATTTGTGATGACTAGGTCATCTATATATGAGTATATTGACTGAGGAGTCAAATGAGAACATTTGATCATAGGTCATACTCATCGTTTAAGCACAAGTGGGGTTGCCACTTTTACATAAAGCATTGTTGTGTTCACACCATTAGAGTGCTTTAGCTCAATTGATTAGAGTAAAGCTCCCCCTAGATGTGATATCCCCCCTAAAAGGGATGAACTAACCTTGGGTTTTGTCGATGATGACTTCATGTACGTGTTGAAGATGTAGATGCTCAATGTTGATGCAGATCATTTGGAGCAATCCATTAGAGTGAGTTGCACTTTCAATACCTACACGGGTTAGTCCCACAAGGAACAAACAAGGATATCCATAGACATGGTGTCGGTGGGAAACGACACCTATGGGATCACTGGGATCCCTTCTACGGTTGGCGGGCGCGGGGTTGTGCAAAGAGTGGGTCTGGCGGTCAGCACAAGGATTGTTTACCCAGGTTCGGGTCGCGGAGACGCGTAATACCCTAGTCCTGCTTTGATGTATATTTGAGTGTTTTGGAGTTCTTGAACTAGCTACGGTGTGTTTCCATTTCCAAAGATCTGAATCCCCCTCCAGTATGCCTCGGGCCTCCTTTTATAGACAAAAGGGGTCGCCACAGTGACACACACGAGGTGGAAAGGTGCATCGTGGCTGAGTCTATCCTCTGGCGCCATCGGACAAACGCATTTAATGCGCTGCCGACATGCCCCTCTTACTTTATCGGGGACGGCAAGGAAGCTCGTCACAGTTGTCGCCGCCTCGCCTGGCTCCGACGCGCATCTGAGCTGACGAGGTGTTGTAGCGCCACGTTGGCTGGCTGTTGGGCTGGCGTGATGGCGGAGCCTTCATGAAGATCTGCATGCCACCACGCAGGTGCTTGCTGAGTCGGTGTGGAGGCCGCACGCTGCCACGTAGACGCCTGCCCAGCTGGGTGAGCTAGCACCTACATGGGAGCGGCGGTGGAGTCTTGGCAGACGTGGGCTTGGCTGTGGCCCCGCAGATGTCCTCGGCAAGGGTATTGTCGGGTGCCCGGCAAGGGTCTTGCTGTGGCATCACGGTCGTCCCCGGCAAGGATCTTGCCGAGGGTCTCGTGGATTTCCTTGGCAAGGATCTCGCCAAGGATCGTCGTCTTCTGGTTCTCATATGATCTTGTGTATTTATGATCTCCACAAAGATCTGCATGCCACCATGGAGGTGCCTCCTGAGCCTTGGTTTTGATGTGGCTGATGGCGTCGGAAACTGATGAGGCACGGACTAACGAGATGCTAATTCGCGCGTGTAGATGGCCCGATCTTTCACAACGATGCTTGATCAACAGTTCGTCCCCTTGTTCCTCCTCGCTACCTTCAAGATAATTTTCACCTGTGTATGAAAATACACAAACAAAAATAATGACCCCCTCGGATCAGCACGTAGGCATCGATGTAATGATCAACCCTCCGTCGCTAGTAAATTTCCACGATGGAAAAATCACAAATAATACACAAGATTTGACCGCTCGTAACTCGGACGTTTTTCTATATATCTCATACTCGAAACAAAACTCAAAACTGATCCCCTATACACGGCCGTAGCCTGGCATTTAAATAGCCGACTCACGTCCGTGCCAACAAGAAAAAAAGAACTAACACAAATATCTTCCTAAACAAGTCGTGCAAGACTTGAACTACTTTGAAGGAATCAAAATCTTAACAAACTAGGCAAACCGTGATTACTACTCTATCTAAGAAACCTTCCTAATCAAATATTCTAGTTGACAATCTTGTATGTATGCATGCACGTTTGAGATTGCATGCAAACGCCTTGTTCCACGGCAATCAAAATTGCACCGATCCTGATCCATTCTGGTGGAGTTCTGGGTTGCACCTCTTCTGGTTCTAGTTCCTTGCTCGTCATCGGTTGAATAATGTTGTTGTGAACCCCTAGCACTTGTACATATTTATTTTCATCTCTTATTTTTGGACCACATAATACTCGCAACTTTCCGTCCGTTCCACGGTGAATATTATGTTGCATTGCACTAGGTCTACTCCGACAAGATATATTATAGTTCTTTGTACCATAGTTTGAGCGAGTAATTAAATTACCACTCATCTCTTTCATTGAATTACCGTGTGTCACCATGGTCATATCATCCTCTCGCCCTTGAAGCGAAACCGTCCCTGGTTTCGTGTCAATTTTGTGCACCCCCTTCTCCATAATTTGTAGCTCTATCTTGATTTCCTTCTCTGCCATTGGTTTCAGCATGTGTCGCCTTCCATCATGCATAAATGTGTAAGTGTTGGATTTCCCTGCGTGTACAGCATCATGATCATACTGTCATGGTCTTCCTAATAGTAAATGACACGCGTCCATCGGCACGACATCACAGTCCACCTTGTCAATGTAATCTCCAACTGCAAATGTTATGCGTACCTTGTGTGTGATTTTTAATTTACCGGAATTGTACAACCACTCCATGTGGTGCGGCTATGGATGCCGCCACATGTACAGACCCAAAGCTTCCACTAGATCTTTGCTAATGGCGTTGGTAAAGCTGCCGCCATCAATTATCATCTTCCAAGCATGATTTTTGATCTTACACTGTGTTTTAAAAACACTCCACTGCTGCCCCTTTGCACCACCATCCTCTTGCACCTTATCCACCAAAAGATTCAGCCCCTGTACTGGTGCATTGTTTTCTTCCTTTATTTCTTCTTGTTCTTCCCTTCTTTTCAACAAACGACTTTTCCAATCCTTTGTGAACACATCCACTGGCATAGGAATAAAACAAATTCTTTGACCCTTCCATGAAAAAGAGAGACTATTTTTCTTGACATTCCGAATAGCACCGACGCGTGTGCACCATGGGTTCCCAAGTAGCAGATGGCACGACACCATGGGCACTGGAGAAACGTGAAAAAATTCCGCACAACAATATTTTCCCAAATCAAAAATTAGCAAAATCTGATTCATAATTTTGATTACACCATTGATTCACTTCAACGTGTATGGTCTTTCAAGAGGCGCCATATTCAGCCCCAATTTTTCACCACCTCGATGCTTATCATGTTGACTGCAGAACCTTCATCAATCGTCAAATTGACACACCGATCCTTCACGATGCAACGAGTGTGAAAAAGAACGGCCTCGCCGATGCCTTCTGTTGGAAATGTGCCCTAGAGGCAATAATAAAATGGTTATTATTGTATTTCCTTGTTCATGATAATTTTCTATTGTTCATGCTATAATTGTATTAAGCGGAAACCGTAATACATGTGTGAATACATAGACCACAACATGTCCCTAGTAAGCCTCTAGTTGACTAGCTTGTTGATCAATAGATGTTCATGGTTTCCTGACCATGGACATTGGATGTCATTGATAACGGGATCACATCATTAGGAGAATGATGTGATGGACAAGACCCAATCCTAAGCATAGTGCAAGATCGTGTAGTTTGTCTGCTAAAGCTTTTCTAATGTCAAGTATCTTTTCCTTAGACCATGAGATTGTGCAACTCCCGGATACTGTAGGAATACTTTGGGTGTGCCAAACGTCACAACGTAACTGGGTGACTATAAAGGTGCACTACGGGTATCTCCGAAAGTGTCTGTTGGGTTGGCACGAATTGAGAGTGGGATTTGTCACTCCGTATGACGGAGAGGTATCTCTGGGCCCACTCGGTAAGACATCATCGTAATGAGCTCAATGTGACTAAGGGTTAGTCATGGGATGATGTGTTACAGAACGAGTAAAGTGACTTGCCGGTAACGAGATTGAACGAGGTATTGGGATACCGACGATCGAATCTCGGGCAAGTAACGTACCGATTGACAAAGGGAATTGTATACGAGATTGCTTGAATACTCGACATCATGGTTCATCCGATGAGATCATCGTGGAACATGTGGGAGCCAACATGGGTATCCAGATCCCGCTGTTGGTTATTGGCCGGAGAGTTGTCTCGGTCATGTCTGCATGGTTCCCGAACCTGTAGGGTCTACACACTTAAGGTTCGATGACGCTAGGGTTATTAGGAAGACTTGTATGTGATTACTGAATGTTGTTCGGAGTCCCGTATGAGATCTCAGACGTCACGAGGAGTTCCGGAATGGTCCGGAGGTGAAGATTTATATGTGGGAAGTTGTCATACGGTCACCGGAAAGGTTCGGGGGCATATCGGTATTGTACCAGGGCCACCGGAGGGGTTCCGGGGGTCCACCGGGAGGGGCCACCTCTCCCGAAGGGCCTTATGGGCTGTAAGGGGAAGGGAACCAGCCCCAAGTGGGCTGGGGCGCCAAACCCCAAGGGCCCATGCGCCTAGGGTTGGGGGGAACCCTAAAGGCCCCCCCCTTGGCTTGGGGGGCAAGCCCCCTCCCCCTTGGCCGCCACCCCCTTCCCCCATAAATAGAGGGGCAAAGGGAGGGCTGCACACCCACATCCAAGGCGCAGCCCCTCCCCTCCCCAACACCTCTCCTCCTCCGCGTGAGCTTGGCGAAGCCCTGCCGGAGAACTGCCACTCCACCACCACGCCGTCGTGCTGCTGTTGGAGCTCTCTTCCTCAACCTCTCCCTCCTCCTTGCTGGATCAAGGCGCGGGAGACGTCTCCGTTCCGTACGTGTGTTGAACGCGGAGGTGCCGTCCGTTCGGCGCTAGGATCATCGGTTATTTGGATCATGACGAGTATGACTCCATCAACCCCGTTCTCTTGAACGCTTCCGCTTAGCGATCTTCAAGGGTATGAAGATGCACTCCCTCTCTCTCATTGCTAGTATCTCCTAGATTGATCTTGGTGACACGTAGGAATTTTTTTGAATTATTGCTACGTTCCCCCAACAGTGGCATTTAAGGAGAATAATGGTTACTCTGTTTATTTGAATAATACCTTCAAACATCGCATGCTCCCTCTACCATCGAGATTGGTGTTAAACCGAAATAATTGTTATTTGGTGTTTGCGTTGAGCATAGACATGATTGGATTATGTTTATCGCCATACGGTTATTCATTTAAGGAGAATAATGGTTACTCTGTTTATTTGAATAATACCTTCAATGGTCTTGCTCCTAAAATGAATGGTTTATTGAATCTCGATCGTAGTGATACACATGTTCATGCCAAAAGATATAATATAGTAATGATAGTACCACATACTTGTGGCACTGTCATTTGAGTCATGTTGGTATGAAACGCATGAAGAAGCTCCATGTTGATGGATCTTTGGACTCACTCGTTTTTGAAAAGATTGAGACATGCGAACCATGTCTATTGGTAGACATGCATGAAGAAACTCCATACAGATGGATCGTTTGGACTCACTTGATTTTGAATCACTTGAGACATGCAAATCATACCACATGGGAAAGATGACTGAAAGACCTCGTTTTCAGTAAGATGGAACAAGAAAGCAACTTGTTGGAAGTAATACATTTTGATGTGTGTAGTCCAATGAGTGTTGAGGCGCACAGTGGATATCGTTATGTTCTTACTTCACAGATGATTTGAGTAGATACTGAGTATATTTACTTGATGAAACACAAGTCTAAATTATTGAAAGGTTCAAGTAATTTCAGAGTGAAGTTGAAGATCGTCGTGACAAGATGATAAAATGTCTATGATATGATCATAGAGATGAATATCTGAGTTACGAGTTTGGTACACAATTAAGACATTGTGGAAATTGTTTCACAACTAATACCTCCTAGACCACCATAGTGTGATGGTGTGTCCGAACATCATAACTGCACCCTATTGGATATGGTGCATACCATGATGTTTCTTATCGAATTACCACTATCGTTTATGGGTTAGGCATTAGAGACAACTGCATTCACTTTAAATAGGGCACCACACAATTCCGTTGAGACGACACCGTATGAACTATGGTTTAGAGAAACCTAAGCTGTCATTTCTTAAAAGTTTGGGGCTGCGATGCTTATGTGAAAAAGTTTCAGGCTGATAAGCTCGAACCCAAAGCGGATAAATGCATCTTCATAGAATACCCAAAAATAGTTGGGTATACCTCCTATTTAAGATCCAGAAGCAAAAGTGATTGTTTCTAGAAACGGGTCCTTTCTCGAGGAAAAGTTTCTCTCGAAAGAATTGAGTGGGAGGATGGTGGAGACTTGATGAGGTTATTGAACCGTCACTTCAACTAGTGTGTAGCAGGGAATAGGAAGTTGTTCCTGTGGAACCTACACCAATTGAAGTGGAAGCTTATGATAGTGATCATGAAACTTCGGATCAAGTCACTACCAAACCTCATAGGTCGACAAGGATGTGTACTACTTCAGAGTGGTACGTAATCCTATCTTGGAAGTCATGTTGCTAGACAACAATGAACCTACGAGCTACGGAGAAGCGATGGTGGGCCCGGATTCCGACGAATGGCTCGAGGCCATAAAATCCGAGAGAGGATCCATGTATAAAACAAAGTATAGACTTTGAAAGAACTACTTGATGGTCGTAAGGCTGTTAGGTGCAGATGGATTTTAAAAGGAAGACGAACAATGATGGTAAGTGTCACCATTAAGAAAGCTTGACCTGTCGTTAAGATGTTTCGCGACAAGTTCAAGGAGTTGACTACGATGAAACTTTTTCACTCGTAGCGATGCTAAGAGTCTGTTGGAATTATGTTAGCAGTTACTGCATTATTTATGAAATCTTGCAGATAGGATGTCAAAACATTGTTTCCTCGACGATTTTCTTGAGGAAAGGTTGTATGTGATACAACCAGAAGGTTTTGTCAATCTTGAAAGATGCTAACAAGTATGCAAAGCTCTAGCAATCCTTCTAAGGACTGGAGTAAGCATCTTGGAATTGGAATGTATGCTTTGATGAGATGATCAAGGATTTTTGGTTTATACAAACTTTATGAGAAACTTGTATTTCCAAAGAAGTGAGTGGGAGCACTATAGAATTTTTGATGAGTATATGTTGTTAACATATTGTTGATTAGAAATGATGTAGAATTTCTGGAAAGCATGCAAGGTTATTTGAAAAGTGTTTTTCAATCGAAAACCTGGATTAAGCTACTTGAACATTGAGCATCAAGATCTATAAGGATAGATCAAAAACGCTTAATAGTACTTTCAAATGAATACAGTTGGAGAACGTTGCAGAAAACAAAAAATTTCCTACGGTTTCACCAAGATCCATCTAGGAGTTCATCTAGCAACGAGTGATCGGATTGCATCTACATACCTTTGTAGATCACGCGCGGAAGCGTTCAAAGAACGGGGATGAGGAAGGCGTACTCGACGTGATCCAAATCACCGGAGATCCTAGCGCCGAACGGACAGCACCTCCGCGTTCAACACACGTACGGTCAGCGTAACGTCTCCTTCTTCTTGATCCAGCAAGGGGGAAGGAGAGGTTGAGGGAGATGGCACTAGCAGCAGCACGACGGCGTGGTGTTGATGGAGCTGCAGTACTCCGGCAGGGCTTCGCCAAGCCCTATGGAGGAGGAGGATGTGTTGGAGAGGGAGAGGGAGGCACCAAAGATCAAGGTAAGAAGTCCTCCATCTCCCCACTATATATAGGAGGGCCAAGGGGGGGGTGCCGGCCCTAGGAGATCTAATCTCCTAGGGGGGTGCGGCCAAGGGGAGGAATCCCTCCTCCCCAAGGCACCTAGGGGTGCCTTCCCCCTTTGGGACTCTTCCCTCCTTGAAACCCTAGGTGCATGGGCCTCTTGGGGCTGGTGCCCTTGGCCCATGTAGGCCAAGGCGCACCCCCTACAGCCCATGTGGCCCCCCGGGACAGGTGGCCCCACCCGGTGGACCCCCGGGACCCTTCCGGTGGTCCCGGTACAATACCGGTGACCCCGAAACTTGTCCCGATGCCCGAAATAGCACTTCCTATATATAATTCTTTACCTCCGGACCATTCCGGAACTCCTCGTGACGTCCGGGATCTCATCCGGGACTCCGAACAACATTCGGGTTACTGCATATACATATCCCTACAACCCTAGCGTCACCGAACCTTAAGTGTGTAGACCCTACGGGTTCGGGAGACATGTAGACATGACCGAGATCATTCTCCGGTCAATAACCAACAGCAGGATCTGGATACCCATGTAGGCTCCCACATGCTCCTCGATGATCTCATCGGATGAACCACGATGTCGAGGATTCAAGCAACCCCGTATACAATTCCCTTTGTCAATCGGTATGTTACTTGCCCGAGATTCGATCGTCGGTATCCCAATACCTCGTTCAATCTCGTTACCGGCAAGTCACTTTACTCGTACCGTAATGCATGATCCCGTGACCAGACACTTGGTCACTTTGAGCTCATTATGATGATGCATTACCGAGTGGGCCCAGTGATACCTCTCCGTCATATGGAGTGACAAATCCCAGTCTTGATCCGTGTCAACCCAACAGACACTTTCGGAGATACCCGTAGTATACCTTTATAGTCACCCAGTTACGTTGTGACGTTTGGTACACCCAAAGCACTCCTACGGTATCCGGGAGTTACACGATCTCATGGTCTAAGGAAAAGATACTTGACATTGGAAAACTCTAGCAAACGAACTATACGATCTTGTGCTATGTTTAGGATTGGGTCTTGTCCATCACATCATTCTCCTAATGATGTGATCTCGTTATCAATGACATACAATGTCCATAGTCAGGAAACCATGACTATCTGTTGATCAACGAGCTAGTCAACTAGAGGCTTACTAGGGACATGTTGGTGTCTATTATTCACACATGTATTACGATTTCCGGATAACACAATTATAGCATGAATAAAGACAATTATCATGAACAAGGAAATATAATAATAATGCTTTTATTATTGCCTCTAGGGCATATTTCCAACAGTCTCCCACTTGCACTAGAGTCAATAATCTAGTTACATTGTGATGAATCGAACACCCATGGAATTCTGGTGTTGATCATGTTTTGCTCTAGGGAGAGGTTTAGTCAACGGATCTGCTACATTCAGGTCCGTGTGCACTTTACAAATATCTATGTCTCCATCTTGAACATTTTCACAAATGGAGTTGAAGCGACGCTTGATGTGCCTTGTTTTCCTGTGAAACCTGGGCTCCTTGGCAAGAGCAATAGCTCCAGTGTTGTCACAGAAGAGCTTGATCGGCCCCGACGCATTGGGTATGACTCCTAGGTCGGTGATGAACTCCTTCACCCAAATTGCTTCATGCGCTGCCTCCGAGGCTGCCATGTACTCCGCTTCACATGTAGATCCCGCCACAACGCTCTGCTTGCAACTGCACCAGCTTACTGCCCCACCATTCAAAATATACACGTATCCGGTTTGTGACTTAGAGTCATCCAGATCTGTGTCGAAGCTAGCGTCGACGTAACCCTTTACGACGAGCTCTTCGTCACCTCCATAAACGAGAAACATTTCCTTAGTCCTTTTCAGGTACTTCAGGATATTCTTGACCGCTGTCCAGTGTTCCTTGCCGGGATTACTTTGGTACCTTCCTACCAAACTTACGGCAAGGTTTACATCAGGTCTGGTACACAACATGGCATACATAATAGAACCTATGGCTGAGGCATAGGGGATGACACTCATCTCTTCTATATCTTCTGCTGTGGTCGGACATTGAGCTGAGCTCAATTTCACACCTTGCAACACAGGCAAGAACCCCTTCTTAGACTGATCCATATTGAACTTATTCAATATCTTATCAAGGTATGTGCTTTGTGAAAGACCTATGAGGCGTCTTGATCTGTCTCTATAGATCTTGATGCCTAATATATAAGCAGCTTCTCCAAGGTCCTTCATTGAAAAACTCTTATTCAAGTAGGCCTTGATGCTGTCCAAAAGCTCTATATCATTTCCCATCAAAAGTATGTCGTCTACATATAATATGAGAAATGCTACAGAGCTCCCACTCACTTTCTTGTAAACGCAGGCTTCTCCATAAGTCTACGTAAACCCAAATGCTTTGATCATCTCATCAAAGCGAATGTTCCAACTCCGAGATGCTTGCACCAGCCCATAAATCGAGCGTTGGAGCTTGCACACCTTGTCAGCATCCTTAGGATCGACAAAACCTTCTGGCTGCATCATATACAATTCTTCCTTAAGGAAACCATTAAGGAATGTCGTTTTGACGTCCATTTGCCATATTTCATAATCATAGAATGCGGCAATCGCTAACATGATTTGGACGGACTTCAGCTTCGCTACCGGTGAGAAAGTCTCATCGTAGTCAACCCCTTGAACTTGTCGATAACCCTTAGCGACAAGCCGAGCTTTATAGATGGTCACATTACCATCCACGTCTGTCTTCTTCTTAAAGATCCATTTATTTTCTATGGCTCGCCGCTCAACGGGCAAGTCAGTCAAAGTCCATACTTCGTTTTCATACATGGATCCTATCTCGGATTTCATGGCTTCTAGCCATTTGTCGGAATCTGGGCCCGCCATCGCTTCTTCATAGTTCGAAGGTTCACCGTTGTCTAACAATATGATTTCCAAGACAGGGTTGCCGTACCACTCTGGTGCGGAATGTGTCCTTGTGGACCTTCGAATTTCAGTAGGAGCTTGATCAGAAGTATCTTGATCATCATCATTAACTTCCTCTCTAGTCGGTGCAGGCACCTCAGGAACATTTTCTTGAGTTGCGCCATTTTCCGGTTCAAGAGGTAATACTTCATCAAGTTCTACTTTCCTCCCACTTACTTCTTTCGAGAGAAACTCCTTCTCTAGAAAGGATCCATTCTTGGCAACAAAGATCTTGCCTTCGGATCTGAGGTAGAAGGTATACCCAATAGTTTCTTTAGGGTATCCTATGAAGACGCATTTTTCCGACTTGGGTTCGAGCTTTTCAGGTTGAAGTTTCCTGACATAAGCATCGCATCCCCAAACTTTTAGAAACGACAGCTTAGGTTTCTTCCCAAACCATAATTCAAACGGTGTCGTCTCAACGGATTTCGATGGAGCCCTATTTAAAGTGAATGCGGCAGTCTCTAAAGCATACCCCCAAAAAGATAGCGGTAAATCGGCAAGAGACATCATAGATCGCACCATATCTAATAGAGTGCGATTACGACGTTCGGACACGCCATTACGCTGAGGCGTTCCAGGCGGCGTGAGCTGTGAAACTATTCCACATTTTCTTAAGTGTGTGCCAAACTCGTGACTCAAGTATTCTCCTCCACGATCTGATCGTAGGAACTTGATTTTTCTGTCACGTTGATTCTCAACCTCACTCTGAAATTCCTTGAACTTTTCAAAGGTCTCAGACTTGTGTTTCATTAAGTAGACATACCCATATCTACTCAAGTCATCAGTGAGGGTGAGAACATAACGATAGCCACCGCGAGCCTCAACACTCATTGGACCGCACACATCAGTATGTATGATTTCCAATAAGTTGGTTGCTCGCTCCATTGTTCCTGAGAACGAAGTCTTGGTCATTTTACCCATGAGGCATGGTTCGCACGTGTCAAATGATTCATAATCAAGAGACTCTAAAAGTCCATCAGTATGGAGCTTCTTCATGCGTTTGACACCTATGTGACCAAGGCGGCAGTGCCACAAGTATGTGGGACTATCATTATCAATCTTACATCTTTTGGTATTCACACTATGAATATGTGTAGCATTACGCTCGAGATTCATTAAGAATAAACCATTCACCATCGGAGCATGACCATAAAACATATCTCTCATATAAATAGAACAACCATTATTCTCGGATTTAAATGAGTAGCCATCTCGTATTAAACGAGATCCTGATACAATGTTCATGCTCAAACTTGGCACTAAATAACAATTATTGAGGTTCAAAACTAATCCCGTAGGTAAATGTAGAGGTAGCGTGCCGACGGCGATCACATCGACCTTGGAACCATTCCCGACGCGCATCGTCACCTCGTCCTTCGCCAGTCTCCGCTTATTCCGCAGCTCCTGCTTTGAGTTACAAATGTGAGTAACTGCACCGGTATCAAATACCTAGGAGCTACTACGAGTACTGGTAAGGTACACATCAATTACATGTATATCACATATACCTTTTGTTTTGCTGGCCTTCTTGTCCGCTAAGTATTTAGGGCAGTTCCGCTTCCAGTGACCACTTTCCTTGCAATAAAAGCACTCAGTCTCGGGCTTGGGTCCATTCTTTGGCTTCTTCCCGGCAGCTTGCTTGCCGGGCACGGCAACTCCCTTGCCGTCTTTCTTGAAGGTTTTCTTACCCTTGCCTTTCTTGAACTTAGTGGTTTTATTCACCATCAACACTTGATGTTCCTTTTTGACTTCTACCTCTGCTGATTTCAGCATTGCAAATACTTCAGGAATGGTCTTTTCCATCCCCTGCATATTGAAGCTCATCACAAAGCTCTTGTAGCTCGGTGGAAGCGACTGAAGGATTCTGTCAATGACCGCGTCATCCGGGAGATTAACTCCCAGCTGAGTCAAGCGGTTATGTAACCCAGACATAGTGAGTATGTGCTCACTGACAGAACTGTTTTCCTCCATCTTACAGCTGAAGAACTTGTCGGAGACTTGATATCTCTCGACCCGGGCATGAGCTTGAAAAACCATTTTCAGCTCTTCGAACATCTCATATGCTCCGTGTCTCTCAAAACGCTTTTGGAGCCCCGGCTCTAAGCTGTAAAGCATGCCGCACTGAACGAGGGAGTAGTCATCGGTACGTGCCTGCCAAGTGTTCATAACGTCTTGTTCTGCAGGGAGAACAGGTGCGTCACCTAGCGGTGCTTGTAGGACATAATCTTTCTTGGCATCTATGAGGATGATCCTCAGGTTCCGGACCCAGTCCGTGTAGTTGCTGCCATCGTCTTTCAGCTTGGTTTTCTCTAGGAACGCGTTGAAGTTGAGGACTACGTTGGCCATTTGATCTATAAGATTGTAAAGATTTTAGACTAAGTTCATGATAATTAAGTTCATCTAATCAAATTATTCAATGAACTCCCACTTAGATAGACATCCCTCCAGTCATCTAAGTATAACATGATCCGAGTTAACTAGGCCGTGTCCGATCATCACGTGAGACGGACTAGTCAACGTCGGTGAACATCTTCATGTTGATCGTATCTTCTATACGACTCATGCTCGACCTTTCGGTCTTCTGTGTTCCGAGGCCATGTCTGTACATGCTAGGCTCGTCAAGTCAACCTAAGTGTTTTGCATGTGTAAATCTGTCTTACACCCGTTGTATGTGAACGTTAGAATCTATCACACCCGATCATCACGTGGTGCTTCGAAACAACGAACTGTCGCAACGGTGCACAGTTAGGGGGAACACTTTCTTGAAATTATTATGAGGGATCATCTTATTTACTACCGTCGTTCTAAGAAAACAAGATGAAAAAACATGATAAACATCACATGCAATCAAATAATAATAGTGACATGATATGGCCAATATCACATAGCTCCTTTGATCTCCATCTTGGGGCTCCATGATCATCTTGTCACCGGCATGACACCATGATCTCCATCATCATGATCTCCATCATTGTGTCTCCATGAAGTTGCTCGCCAACTATTACTTCTACTACTATGGCTAACGCATTTAGCAATAAAGTAAAGTAATTTACATGGCGTTTCTCAATGACACGCATGTCATACAAAAATAAAGACAACTCCTATGGCTCCTGCCGGTTGTCATACTCATCGGCATGCAAGTCGTGATTCCTATTACAATAGCATGAACATCTCATACATCACATATAGATCATTCATCATTCATCACAACTTTGGCCATATCATATCACAAAGCACTTGCTGCAAAAACAAGTTAGACGTCCTCTAATTGTTGTTGCAAGTTTTACGTGGCTGAAGTAGGGTTCTAGCAAGAACGTTTTCTTACCTATGTGAAAGCCACAACGTGATTTGTCAACTTCTATTTACCCTTCATAAGGACCCTTTTCATCGAATCCGCTCCAACTAAAGTAGGAGAGACAGACACCCGCCGGCCACCTTATGCAACTTGTCCATGTTAGTCGGTGGAACCGGTCTCACGTAAGCGTACGTGTAAGGTTGGTCCGGGCCGCTTCATCCCACAATACCGTTGAAGCAAGATAAGACTAGTAGCGGCAAGAAAGTTGACAACATCAGCGCCCACAACAAATTGTGTTCTACTCGTGCAAGAGAACTATGCATAGACCAAGCTCATGATGCCACTGTTGGAGAACGTTGCAGAAAACAAAAATTTTCCTACGGTTTCACCAAGATCCATCTAGGAGTTCATCTAGCAACGAGTGATCGGATTGCATCTACATACCTTTGTAGATCACGCGCGGAAGCGTTCAAAGAACGGGGATGAGGAAGGCGTACTCGACGTGATCCAAATCACCGGAGATCCTAGCGCCGAACGGACGGCACCTCCGTGTTCAACACACGTACCGTCAGCATAACGTCTCCTTCTTCTTGATCCAGCAAGGGGTAAGGAGAGGTTGAGGGAGATGGCACCAGCAGCAGCACGACGGCGTGGTGTTGATGGAGCTGCAGTACTCCGGTAGGGCTTCGCCAAGCACTATGGAGGAGGAGGATGTGTTGGAGAGGGAGAGGGAGGCACCAAAGATCAAGGTAAGAAGTCCTCCATCTCCCCACTATATATAGGAGGGCCAAGGGGGGGTGCCGGCCCTAGGAGATCTAATCTCCTAGAGGGGTGCGGCCAAGGGGAGGAATCCCTCCTCCCCAAGGCACCTAGGGGTGCCTTCCCCCTTTGGGACTCTTCCCTCCTTGAAACCCTAGGCGCATGGGCCTCTTGGGGCTGGTGCCCTTGGCCCATGTAGGCCAAGGCGCACCCCCTACAGCCCATGTGCCCCCCCGGGACAGGTGGCCCCACCTGGTGGACCCCCGGGACCCTTCTGGTGGTCCCGGTACAATACCGGTGACCCCAAAACTTGTCCCGATGCCCGAAATAGCACTTCCTATATATAATTCTTTACCTCCGGACCATTCCGGAACTCCTCATGACGTCCGGGATCTCATCTGGGACTCCGAACAACATTCAGGTTACTGCATATACATATCCCTACAACCCTAGCGTCACCGAACCTTAAGTGTGTAGACCCTACGGGTTCGGGAGACATGTAGACATGACCGAGATCATTCTCCGGTCAATAACCAACAGCAGGATCTGGATACCCATGTAGGCTCCCACATGCTCCTCAATGATCTCATCGGATGAACCACGATGTCGAGGATTCAAGCAACCCCGTATACAATTCCCTTTGTCAATCGGTATGTTACTTGCCCGAGATTCGATCGTCGGTATCCCAATACCTCGTTCAATCTCGTTACCGTCAAGTCACTTTACTCGTACCGTAATGCATGATCCCATGACAAGACACTTGGTCACTTTGAGCTCATTATGATGATGCATTACCGAGTGGGCCCAGTGATACCTCTCTGTCATATGGAGTGACAAATCCCAGTCTTGATCCGTGTCAACCCAACAGACACTTTCGGAGATACCCGTAGTATACCTTTATAGTCACCCAGTTACGTTGTGACGTTTGGTACACCCAAAGCACTCCTACGGTATCCGGGAGTTACACGATCTCATGGTCTAAGGAAAAGATACTTGACATTGGAAAACTCTAGCAAACGAACTATACGATCTTGTGCTATGTTTAGGATTGGGTCTTGTCCATCACATCATTCTCCTAATGATGTGATCTCGTTATCAATGACATCCAATGTCCATAGTCAGGAAACCATGACTATCTGTTGATCAACGAGCTAGTCAACTAGAGGCTTACTAGGGACATGTTGGTGTCTATTATTCACACATGTATTACGATTTCTGGATAACACAATTATAGCATGAATAAAGACAATTATCATGAACAAGGAAATATAATAATAATGCTTTTATTATTGCCTCTAGGGCATATTTCCAACAAATACATACCGTGACAAGATTTTGAAGGAGTTCAAAATAGATCAGCAAAGAAGGAGTTCTTGGCTGTGTTACAAGGTGTGAGTATTGAGTAAGACTCAAGACCTGACCACGGCAGAAGAGAGAGAAAGGACGAAGGTCGTCCCCTATGCTTTAGACGTAGGCTCTACAGTATGGTATGCTGTGTACCGCACCTGAAGTGTGCCTTGCCATGAGTCAGTCAAGGGGTACAAGAGTGATCTAGGAATGGATCACATGACATCGGTCAAACTTATCCTTAGTAACTAGTGGACTAAGGAATTTTCTCGATTATGGAGTGGTAAAAGAGTTCGTCGTAAAGGGTTACGTCGATACAAACTTTGACACTAATCTGGATGACTCTGAGTAGTAAACCGGATTCATATAGTAGAGCAGTTATTTGGAATAGCTCAAACTAGCGCGTGGTAGCTGCATCTACAAGATGACATAGAGATTTGCAAAGCACACATGGATCTGAAAGGTTCAGACCCATTGACTAAGAAACCTCTCTCACAAGCAAGATATGAACAAACCCTATGGGTGTTGGATTCATTACAATCACATAGTGATGTGAACTAGATTATTGACTCTAGTGCAAGTGGGAGACTGTTGGAAATGTGCCCTCGAGGCAATAATAAAATGGTTATTATTGTATTTCCTTGTTCATGATAATTGTCTATTGTTCATGCTATAATTGTATTAACCGGAAACCGTAATACATGTGTGAATACATAGACCACAACATGTCCCTAGTAAGCCTCTAGTTGACTAGCTCGTTGATTAATAGATGGTCATGGTTTCCTGACCATGGACATTGGATTTCATTGATAACGGGATCACATCATTAGGAGAATGATGTGATGGACAAGACCCAATCCTAAGCATAGCGCAAGATCGTGTATTTCGTCTGCTAAAGCTTTTCTAATGTCAAGTATCTTTTCCTTAGACCATGAGATTGTGTAACTCCCGGATACTGTAGGAATACTTTGGGTGTGCCAAACGTCACAACGTAACTGGGTGACTATAAAGGTGCACTACGGGTATCTCCGAAAGTGTCTGTTGGGTTGGCACGAATCGAGACTGGGATTTGTCACTCCGTATGACGAAGAGGTATCTCTGGGCCCACTCGGTAATGCATCATCATAATGAGCTCAATGTGACCAAGTGGTTGATCACGGGGTCATGCATTACGGTACGAGTAAAGTGACTTGCCGGTAATGAGATTGAACGAGGTATTGGGATACCGACGATCGAGTCTCGGGCGAGTAATGTACCGATTGACAAAGGGAATTGTATACGGGATTGATTGAATCCTCGACATCGTGGTTCATCCGATGAGATCATCGTGGAATATGTGGGATCCAATATGGGTATCCAGATCCCGTTGTTGGTTATTGGCCAGAGAGTTGTCTCGGTCATGTCTGCATGGTTCCCGAACCCGTAGGGTCTACACACTTAAGGTTCGATGACGCTAGGGTTATTAGGAAGACTTGTATGTGATTACTGAATGTTGTTCGGAGTCCCGGATGAGATCCCGGACGTCACGAGGAGTTCCGGAATGGTCCGGAGGTGAAGATTTATATGTGGGAAGTTGTCATACGGTCACCGGAAAGGTTCGGGGCATATCGGTATTGTACCGGGGCCACCGAAGGGGTTCCGGGGGTCCACCGGGACGGGCCACCTCTCTTGGAGGGCCTTATGGGCTGTAAGGGGAAGGGAACCAGCCCCAAGTGGGCTGGGGCACCAAACCCCAAGGGCCCATGCGCCTAGGGTTGGGGGAACCCTAAAGGGGGCGCCCCCTGGCTTGGGGGGCAAGCCTCCTCCCCCTTGCCCCCCCCCTCTAGATCTCATCTAGAGGGGGCCGGCCCCCTTCCCCCTTCCCCTATAAATAGAGGGGCAAAGGGAGGGCTGCACACCCACATCCAAGGCGCAGCCCCTCCCCTCCTCAACACCTCTCCTCCTCCGCGTGAGCTTGGCGAAGCCCTGCCGGAGAACTGCCACTCCATCACCACCACGCCGTCGTGCTGCTGTTGGAGCTCTCTTCCTCAACCTCTCCCTCCTCCTTGCTGGATCAAGGCATGGGAGATGTCTCCGTTCCGTATGTGTGTTGAACGCGGAGGTGCCGTCCGTTCGGCGCTA
Organism: Triticum urartu; assembly: GCF_056163025.1. Lineage (NCBI taxonomy): Eukaryota > Viridiplantae > Streptophyta > Magnoliopsida > Poales > Poaceae > Triticum > Triticum urartu. The sequence continues at coordinate 209,730,683 of NC_141879.1, read as the reverse complement.
GGATCATCGGTGATTTGGATCACGACGAGTACAACTCCATCAACCCCGTTCTCTTGAACTCTTCCGCTTAGCGATCTTCAAGGGTATGAAGATGCACTCCCTCTCTCTCGTTGCTAGTATCTCCTAGATTGATCTTGGTGACACGTAGGAAATTTTTTGAATTATTGCTACGTTCCCCAACACCTTCCTCCTCCATCAATATGTTCTTGCTCAACATGTTGATGCTCGTCTCTGCAGATTGAATCACCGTGACACTAACCTTTGCTCTGAATACCACTTGATGAGGCACAGACAAGCGAGATGCTAATCCGCGCGTGTAGATGGCCCAATCTTTCACGGCGATGCTTGATCAACAGTTCGTCCCCTTGTTCCTCCTCGCTACCTTCAAGATAATTTTCACTTGTGTATGAAAATACACAAACGAAAATAATGACCCCCTCGGATCAGCACGTAGGCGTCGATGTGATGATCAACCCTCCGTCGCTAGTAAATTTCCACGATGAAAAAATCACAGATAATACATAAGATTTGACCGCCCATAACTCGGACGTTTTTCTATATATCTCATACTCGAAACAAAACTCAAAACTGATCCCCTATACACGGCCATAGCCTGGCATTTAAATAGCCGACTCACGTCCGTGCCAACAAGAAAAAAAGAACTAACACAAATATCTTCCTAAACAAGTCGTGCAAGACTTGAACTACTTTGAAGGAATCAAAATCTTAACAAACTAGGCAAACTGTGATTACTACTCTATCTAAGAAACCTTCCTAATAAAATATTCTAGTTGACAATCTTGTACGTATGCATGCACTTTTGAGATTGCATGCAAACGCCTTGTTCCACGACAATCAAAATTGCACCGATCCTGATCCATCCTGGTGGAGTTCTAAACGTGGGTTGCACCTCTTCTGGTTCTGGTTCCTTGCTCGTCATCGGTTGAATAATGTTGTTGTGAATCCCTAGCACTTGTACATATTTATTTTCATCTCTTATTTTTGGACCACATAATACTCGCAACTTTCCGTCCATTCCACGGTGAATATTATGTTGCGTCGCACCGGGTCTGCTCTGACAAGGTATATTATAGTTCTTTGTACCATAGTTTGAGCGAGTAATTAAATTACCACTCATCTTTTTCATTGAATTACCGTGTGTCACCATGGTCATATCAGAAACCCTTGGGCTCAAGGGTGGCGCGCTCTGCTGGCGTCAGGCAAGTTGCCCCGGCAAGGATCTTGCCAGGGCTACGGAAGCCGCCCCGACAAGAGTCTTGCCGGGGGAGTCCACCTTGCCCTCTTGCTCTCTTTGCGCCCCTGGTCTTCACGTTGCTTTGGCTGTCTTGCGCTCCGGCATCCCTCCTCTGCCCTGCTCAGTGCGGCCGTGGGCGCGCCTCTGACTGCCCGTGCATAAATAAAGGGGTGCAAAAGGAGAGCCCCTACGTTTGTACACCGACAGGAGCCCCCGGGACTGGGCCACACATAAGCACGACACGTTGTTGGACTAGGCCCGGAACGATGCGCGGGCAGGCGGGGCGGATTTTTACTGCAGTACCTTTTCTATCCGCTGCGCTTCCCCACGATCCGCGTTGAACGTGCGACGTGGGGGGTCATGCGTGACATGGGGATCATGCGCGGGGCGGTTTCTGCATGCATGCGTCACATCGTGGTAAAGAGGTGGCTCGTGCCTTCCCCATAAAAAGAGGAAAACACAGAGGCGCATCTCATTTACTGAGTGGACTTGGGTCATGGTCTTCAAGGCGCCCGCGTCCCACGATCACAGGGTGGAGAACAGTCGCCTCACCCGTCCCCTTGATTTCTTCTTGCTTGCCATGTGTCCCCCGTGCCCCCGAGGTACAGGCGGCGGACGTGTGGGGGGAGCATGAACCTTATATAACAAGGCGGGAAACTGGGTCATCGCTGATTGGAGCGGCTGGTCGGTCCCAATTCCCTGCGCCCCCGATGGCTGGATTGGCTGAGTAGGGCGGCCGAGCCCCGACCCCGCCCCTTTATAAGAAGGGGGAGGGGGATGGTATCCCATAATCTTTCACCATTCCTCTCCTTCCACCTCGGCTCCGTTCTTCCATCTGCCATGGTGAGAGGGGGCGTCGGCCCTTCGACGGTGGCGGCGAGGGTCTCTGCTCGACAGCGCGTCCCTCCTTCACAAGAGCTCGCGGCGGAGGAGCCAGCCATGAGAGGATGGGGGAGGGGGCGAGGCCGAGGTCGGCATGGTGCTCGGGGAAGAGGGGGATGGGGCGGCGCACCGGCCTTGCCTTTGCCAGTGATGCTTCCTCCACTGGAGGGCCACATCGGGGACCAGCCTCGTGAGTTCTTCATCAGGCTGTGCCGCCCACCGCATTGTCGCCTTCGTCTCCCCGCTCCATTCGCTCGGCGGATGGAGCTCGATCTGCCCCAGACCCTGAGGTTGCATATGAGGGGTTGCGGGAACGGTGGCATGCGGGTTGACGTTGACTTTCCCGCCCCTCACGTCATGTACCTTCGTCGCGGATGGAAGACTTTTGCTCGTATCCACAGCCTGACAACGGGGCTCGTTCTCTATTTCAAAGTAATGGAGAACAACCTGCTCTCCGTCAAGGTCTTTGGAGACTCTGGAACTCGCCTGAAGTGTTGTGTGGAGAGCTCCTCCGATGATGAAGGCTCTTCCTCAAGCGGGAGTGACGAGGAGGACAACGACAGCGACGACGAGGGTGTCGAGCGGGGGAACGCCGACTCCGACTCCGACTGACCGCACCGCCCCTCCCTCGGCCATGCGCCCTGCCGAGGGCCTTCCTCGTCAAGCTCTCCATCGGCGCGTTCCCCGTTGCCTTGTTTTTGCCTTCACCTGTCGCACCTGGGAGGAAAAGGGCAAGAACGGGGATCACAGGGCACTTATCTTTTTTAGTTGGTAAGCCTACGGGCCTTGGTAGAATTTAGATCTTGTAATCCCCTCGCTCGTGTACTCATTCTGTATGAATTGTACTTGTTTACAACGTATGAATGAAAATAAGGTTGTTTGCCGGGTTTTGCTTGCGCGTGGGCGAGGGCCACACCGAGGAACGCGTCCTCGTTATCTTAAGATAAACATTGTATCCCGGCAACAGGCCTTGTCATCCTCCTGGTCTATGGCTCGGCTACACTCATGCCCTTCGCGGAGGTAGGGGCCGAGTAGGATTAGGCCCCTCGCTCGCCCTCTTCTCATCGCACTACAACCAAGTTCCGGCCCAAAGTAAGGTTTTCGGACACGGGACAAAGGGAGCAAGATGGTACGAGAGCGAGCGAAGCCTTATACGTTCAGGGATCATACGGGGGCACAGAATGGGGGAGAAAGACTTATCTGATGTCGCAGCCCCCGACAACCTTGGCTTTCATGATTGGATCCTTAGACCTGCAGCCCCCGGCAACCTTGGCTTGTCGGGGTCGGGGCGTCGGCATGTTCTCTTTCTTCCAAATAGCTCAGCAGAAATGTCCATGTACCCTGCAAACCAAAGAGGACGGAAAGGAACAGAGAGTTGCACACTCGACCTCTATGCTAGGGGTTAGCCGCCGCTAAGCACTATTAACCCTAACCGAGGGAGAGACTCAAACTAGCATGCATGCTAAAACTTAGGGCGCCAGCGCTTCATTTATTTATGCTCAGGGTCTGCGCCTGGCTGTGTACAGAGGGTTACATGCCTTGCCGGCAAGGCTCATACAAAAGGTGGCTTGCCCCGGGGGCCCGAAAACCGCGCCTTATGGGTAAAACTTGTGAAGATGTTCGATGTTCCAGGAGTTGCTCACCGGAATAGCATCTTCGGTCTCCACGCGGACTGCGCCGGGCCTGGTGACTCGTATTACCCAATAAGGGCCTTCCCACTTCGGCGTCAACTTGTTGGAATTCTTGGCCGATTGAATGCGCCGAATAACAAGGTCGCCTTCCTCAAAGCTTCGGGCATGGACCTTGCGGGTATGGTAGCGGCGCAAGGCTTGCTGGTAGCGCGTTGCTCTCACAGTCGCCTGAAGACGATCTTCCTTAAGGAGCGTTGCGTCATCTTGCTGCAACTGCTCTTGCTCAAGCTCGTCATAAGTGAGCACTCGAGGCGACCCGTTGTGAGTTCCATGGGGAGAACTGCTTCCGGCCCGTATACCAGGGCGAAGGGTGTCTGGCCGATGGCTCGATTTGGTGTCGTTCTGATTGACCAAAGAACCGCCGGCAACTCATCAATCTAGCGCCTTCCGCTATTGTGCAGCCTGTCAAAAGTCTTTGTCCTCAGGCCTCGCAGTACTTCAGCATTTGCCCTCTCCACCTGGCCGTTGCTCCGTGGGTGTGCCATGGAAGCAAAACAGACCTTGCTGCCAAGGTCTTGGATGTATTGCATGAAGGTGTGGCTTGTAAAATGCGTGCAGTTGTCGGTGATGACTCTGTTTGGTACACCAAAATGGTAGACTAGCCCCTTGAAGAATTTGACGGTTGATCGCACCGTCACCTTCCTTACTGCTTCCACCTCCGACCACTTTGTGAACTTGTCAATTATAACATACAAGTACTCAAAGTCCCCGGCAGTGCGGGGGAAGGGGCCCAGTATGTCGAGCCCCCAGACCGAAAATGGCCAGGAGAGAGGAATCATTTGAAGGGCTTGAGCTGGTTGATGAAGCTTCTTCGAATGGAACTGACATGCTTCACACTTGGTTACTAGTGTCGTTGCATCCTGGAGGGTAGTGGGCCAGAAGAAACCTTGCTGGAATGCCTTGTCGGCAAGGGCCCTCAACCCTACGTGGGAGCCACATATGCCTCCATGTATCTCCGCCAACAGCTCCAGTCCTTCCTCCCGGGGAATGCAATTCAACTTCACACCATTTGGTCTCTTTCTGTACAGGACGTAATCGACGAACTGATACATGGCAGACCGACAGGCTACTTTCTCTGATTCTTCCTACTCCTCAGGGAGTTCCCCTGTTTGGAGGAATCAGACGGTTTTGACACCGACAGCCGTCCCACGTGCAACCAACGCGGAGGCGACATCCTCCGCGCGTCCGGCCACTGCAGGAAGCAGGGCGGCGGTGGATGGGCTCTCCGGCGACAGCAAGGGCCGAAGGCAGCGGGGAGGCTGGGGAACGGGTGGATCCCGGCGGTGGGCGACCGGATCTGGGCAGCTTCGGCCTGGATCCGGTGGGTGGAGGCATGCCGGAGAGCTTGAGGGTGACCATGGTGGCTTCGGCGAGGAGGCACAAGCAGAGGTGACGGGGAGGTCGGGCGCAAGCAGCGGCGGTCGTCGGTAGGGCCGAGATCCGGCGGATCCTTCCAGATCTGGCCGGGGAAGGTCTGCGGCGGGGTGGCGGGGACCTCTGGCGGCGGGGCGACGAACTCCAGGTGGCGGGGTCGTGCATCTCACGGGGAGCGGCTCGGGAGCGCGAGGGACGCGGGCGTGGCCCGGGTCGGGCTCCCCGTGGGCCTGCAGGGCCGCGGCGGTGCGGGGAGGCAGGAGGACGCGTGGCACGTGCGGGTTGGAGGAGGTAGCGGCCAGGCGGCGGCATAGCGAACGGGGCGGCGACACTTGGCGGCGGTGGGCTGGCTGGGCACGGAAACGGAGGCGAGCGGCGACGGATCTAATGATTGGGGCGCAGATTTCGAGGAGGGAGGAAGGAGAAGCTGAAAATGACATGTATGGCTGCTTAAATAGGGTAGGGGCTAGGGTTTGGTGGGTTTGAGGCCGTTTCGGAGCCGTTCGATCGCCATCGAACGGACCGGAGCGGAGGGGGGTAGGTAGGTGGGCTAAATGGGTTGTGTAGATGGTCTAGGCTCAGAAGAGAGAAGAGTTGGCAGCCCGACACGGGTTTCCGAAGACCGAAAACGTCTGACGATTTGACCGACTATATTGTCTCTATAGTTATCTGTTGGGGCATCAAACAAACTCCGAATGCGATGAGACATGGCAGGCGGCCTACTGACAACATAACAAGATCGCACACCAACTCTCATCCCATTCTGAGAACATTTTCCGGCCACTTATAAAATAATATTTTAGAGGTGTCGCGGACGCGTTGATGTCTACTACACAATCTTCTTCTTGTAGACGTTGTTGGGCCTCCAAGTGCAGAGGTATGTAGGACAGTAGCAAATTTACCTCAAGTGGATGACCTAAGGTTTATCAATCCATAGGAGGCGTAGGATGAAGATGGTCTCTCTCAAGCAACCTTGCAACCAAATAACAAAGAGTCTCTTGTGTCCCCAACACACCCAATACAATGGTAAATTGTATAGGTGCACTAGTTCGGCGAAGAGATGGTGATACAAGTGCAATATGGATAGTAGATAATGGTTTTTGTAATATGAAAAATATAAAAACAGAAAGGTAACTAATGATAAAAGTGAGCATAAACGGTATTGCAATGCGTTGAAACAAGGCCTAGGGTTCATACTTTCACTAGTGCAAGTTCTCTCAAGAATAATAACATAATTGGATCATATAACTATCCCTCAACATGCAACAAAGAGTCACTCCAAAGTCACTAATAGCGGAGAACAAACGAAGAGATTATGGTAGGGTACGAAACCACCTCAAAGTTATCCTTTCTGATCGATCTATTCAAGAGTCCGTAGTAAAATAACATGAAGCTATTCTTTCCGTTCAATCTATCATAGAGTTCGTACTAGAATAACACCTTAAGACACAAATCAACCAAAACCCTAATGTCACCTAGATACTCCAATGTCACCTCAAGTATCCGTGGGTATGATTATACGATATGCATCACACAATCTCAGATTCATCTATTCAAACCAACAGAAAGTACTTCAAAGAGTGCCCCAAAGTTTCTACCGGAGAGTCAAGACGAAAACGTGTTCCAACCCCTATGCATAGGTTCATGGGCGGAACCCGCAAGTTGATCACCAAAACATACATCAAGTGGATCAATAGAATACCCCATTGTCACCACGGGTATCCCACGCAAGACATACATCAAGTGTTCTCAAATCCTTAAAGACTCAATCCGATAAGATAACTTCAAAGGGAAAACTCAATCCATTACAAGAGAGTAGAGGGGGAGAAACATCATAAGATCCAACTATAATAGCAAAGCTCGCGATACATCAAGATTGTATCACCTCAAGAACACGAGAGAGAGAGAGAGATCAAACACATAGCTACTGGTACATACCCTCAGCCCCGAGGGTGAACTACTCCCTCATCATCATGGAGAGCGCTGGGATGATGAAGATAACCACCGGAGAGGGATTCCCCCCTCCGGCAGGGTGCGGGAATGGGTCTAGATTGGTTTTCGGTGGCTTCGGAGGCTTCTGGCGGCGGAACTCCCGATTCTATTCTGCACCCTGATCTTTTTAGGGTATATGAATATATATAGGAGGAAGAAGTACGTCGGTGGATCTCCGGGCTGTCCACGAGGCAGGGGGCGCGCCCAGGGGGTGGGCGCGCCCCCACCCTCATGGGCGGCCTGGGACTCTTCTGTCCCATCTCCGATACTCCGTGGGCTTCTTCTGGTCCAAAAATAAGTTCCGTGAAGTTTCAGGTCAATTGGACTCCGTTTGATTTTCCTTTTCTGCGATACTCTAAAACAAGGAAAAAACAGAAACTGGCACTGGGCTCTAGGTTAATAGGTTAGTCCCAAAAATCATATAAAATAGCATATAAATGCATATAAAACACCCAAGGTTGATAATATAATAGCATGGAACAATCAAAAATTATAGATACGTTGGAGACGTATCACGCGTGCAAGTATGTTTGGGCTCAGAACGGACAACGGAAGGAACGGAGAGGCCGGGACGGATGCAAGTTTTAAAAACATGAGGATGCAATGCACATGATGACATGATGAATGCGACGAATAAATAAATAACACGACTGACACACAAAACATGGAAGGCGTCTGAAGCGTCGGTCTCGGGGCGTTACATGAACCCACTATAGAGATTGAGATAGGATTGAATAATTCAATGCTTTATGTGATATAGGGGCAAGTGTTTCCACTATCCCCAAATTTGTTTTTGATAGTCTCAATCTCGGTCCTTATGCTAATACCGAGATCATTTTGAATATGGCTAACTCTACTTTTACTCAGGTAGTAGGCATTAAGCATGATGTTATAGTTCAAATTAATGATTGCCCTGTCATGATTGATCTTGCGATAGTAGATATGCCTGAGGATCCAATTGCTCCTATAATTCTTGGCAGACCTTTTCTAAGGACTATAAAAATTGTGATAAACGTATTTGAGGGGAATGTGAGATTTGATTTACCAGCTAAAGATCCTTTTGTGAGACATTTCCCCAGGAAAAAAATGAAGAACTATGCAGGAGAAGGCATCATCGTGAATGCCAGAAGCTATGGTCTCGGTGTGTTTGCACCACCTTGATCATCACTACGGTCGAGCTAACCGATCGAAAATAAGCACCCACGCGAATAAAGTAGACAAGTAAGTTTTTATTTTTTGTTTCAATAAAAGGGGGCCCAACAACCCCATTCGTCGATTGATCGATCTCCTCCAGTGCTCGTGCTTGATGACGTCACCGTGAAGCTCCTACGCGAGCAGGAAACCCCCGAAGTTTGGAGGCTCTCGTACATAGTGAGGTCGATCCAGCCAATTTTGTGAAGCTCGACCTCGCATCGGCAGGTCCATCTCATCTCTTGTCGCACTGGATAGTACATGAGGACTGTAGCGATGAGAGAGAAGAGAGAAGAGGAAGGCGATCGGGCAAGCCGATTGTGCATGTTTTCCCCCCTCAACGGATGGTATGTGCGTAGGTCTGATTTGACACAATCGTTTTTTCTTTTAGCTTTGTTTTGTTGTTGGTTTTGTGTTTGGGGGGGGAGGTTTTGTGTTTGGGGGGGGAGGGGGGTCGTAAGATGAGAATGAAAGCGGGGAGGTGTTTTTTTTATTTGAGGGCTCGCCGTTGCACATAATTAGGAATTGAATCAAAAATTTCAATTTTTGTTGTAAATTGGTAAGTAGTGAGACGAAAGACTTTTGTTGTAATTTGGTAAGATAAGAAAATATATGAGATATTTGTTATATTAGAAAAGTTGTGATTGTGATTTAATAGTAGAGATAATGATAGACAATAAATGGCATACTGTGTGAGATTAATGATTTGTCATTGTGGAATTTCTAATTTTGTCTTTTAGGAAGATGATCTCACACATATGATGTGGTTGTTGAATTTTTAATTAGCTAATACTTACGTGATTGAATTGAATCGACACCTGCCAAAGCAAGCACGAGAAGATGAACAAGAAAGGTCAGACGAATTTATTTGGTTTTAGTGGGAGGGAAAAAAATCAGCGCGGCCCGGATGGTGGGAGGTGGGGCGAAACTAAGTCGGTGATGCGAGACTACTCACTTCCTTTAAGAATGGAGAGGTTATCAAGGTTTAAAAAAGCGGAAATGTTAACGCTCACACGTGTGGGCGTTTGTATCTTGCCCACACGCGTGGATCCGCGTCCGTTCGTGAGCGCACGAATCTTGGCATGTTTCTAGTGTCACGTAGGATTGGTCTGGTGTGTGGGCGTTCAGTCGGTCGCTCACACGGCCGTTTCACCACACATGAGGGGCTGGTGTGTGGGCGTTCAGCAGTTCGCCCACACGCCACTTTGCACGCACACACAAGGGCTAGTGTGTGGGTATTTAGCATCTTACCCACACGCCCTTCTTCTCTCCCACACCCAAGCTGCTAGTTGCCATGTGTTTTTGCACTGCACATGGCAACTGCCCCTAGTGTGCTTTTATAAGCAGGTGGCAACTTTTTTTTTTCCCGAGTTTGCCATGTGTTTTGTAGGGTACACGGTAACTGCCTAGTGTGCACATAAGCAGATGTCAACTCTCTTTTACCGAGTTGCCATATGTTTTTGCATGGTACATGGCAACTGCCCTAACGTGCATGTACATGGCAACTGCCCTAACGTGCACGTAAGCAGATGGCAACTCTTCTTTTTTACATGGCAACTGCCCTAGCATGCTTGTGAGCACATGGCAACTCTCTCAACTGCCTAGTGTTAGTATGTGGCAACTCCTAAAGTTATGAAATCATGGCAACTACATTAGATCAGACCATACATTGCAACTGCAGTTGAGCAACCATGGCAACTGCAGTTGTCCAACATGACAACCGTAGTTCAGCGACATGGCAACCGCAATTAAACGAACATGGACGAGGGTCTGGACCATGGCAACTGCGGGCGCGCGGTGACCGTCACGCGTGGCGTGCGGGACCAGGAGGTACGAGGCCTGACATACGGACGTGTGGGCGTTATCAACTTCGCCCACACGCACGCGTGTGAGAGGGATCGGGAGGGGAAAAAAAGGCGTGTGGGCGCTAATTATTTTGCCCACATGTAGGTGTGTGGGCTGTTCCTTTTATACACCACACAAAATGTGTGGGCGGACTCCCTAACGCCCACATGTGTGACACTTATCGGAAATGTTAACGCCCACATGTGTGGGTGATTACATCTTGCCCACACGCGTGGATCCGCATCCATTTGTGAGCGCACGAATCTTGGCATGTTTCTAGTGCCACGTAGGACTGGGCAAAAGTTATCACGTTATGCTGGCCTAGCTGGATCCGCATTTGCATCCCTACAGGCAATGCAGCGTGTCTAAATTCGGTCCGAGAAGGTGCAGCCGGTCTCCATCCATAGCGTACAGTACAACACTTCGCTTCGCTCCCTTCCGTTTCCCACGTGCGACTTGCTTGCCAGTTGCCCCAGTCGAGTCGCGCCGCCGAGAAGAACAGGCAGGCAGGAGGAGTAGGCGAGTGGCCAACGACTCCCTCCTCCTCCACCTCCCCCCTTCGCACCACCGGCCTCCACCGAGACCAAGCACACGCCATTCCCCTCCTCTCCCCCGAGCTCCGAGAGATCCCCAGACCCTACGCGCGAGTTCCCATGGCGGCGACCCAGCTCCGCGGATCGGCGGTGCCGGGGACGGCGAGGAGGTGGCGGGCTCCCTCCGGCGCCATCCTCCGCTTCGCGCCGCTCGCCACGTCCAGGCTCCCGGCAGCGTCTCTTCGTCGGAGGGGAGCCTTCAGTGGCCTTTCCGCCAGTGTCACCAGGGAGGTGGGTCCTCGCTCTTCTCCCGTGTTTGGCCCTGCCGCTGCCTGGATCTAGATTCTAGAATTTTCGGTGCTTCGATGGTCGTGATATATACTGTAAAAATTACGTAGGAGAGTGGCTGCAGGCTGCTTTTGCAGAGAGTGTCGTATGTTTTCTTGGCGGAACTAAATGGGAACTGTTCTCGTCTAAGCAATGCTTTAGGGAGTGGAAAGACATCTTGCTGGATTTTTTAAAAATGGGATGCTCGAAATTGGCACTTAAAGAAGAGCATATAACACCACGGCAATTATTTGTACATGAATTTCAGAAAATCAGAAATGTGAGTGTTCCTGGATGGATGGGCAAACTGGTTTTTGCTGGCATTCTTTATCGGCATACTCAAGCGGGTTTAATTATGAAAGTGGGGGTACATGCTGGCCAACCACCCTTAGAAGTACATCAGGGCAGAGGCTTTAGATGGACTTGCCTTCGAAAAGTAGTACCGATTGATCTTGAGCTTTCAGCATCACTTAATTAAGGGTTGGGTGGCAGAAAATGTTGGTGGATAGTGTTTAGCCACAAGACATTAACTTATAGGAGTTAACTCTAAAAGGGGTGTAGTTATGGAACAGTTCAGTATGTATCTGAAGTATAAACCGCTGACCTTAAGTTGCTGTATCTTGCTGGATTCCTATATATATTGTCTGGTTCCACCCAGGCAAATGTCATTTTGGTTGAGATCAAAGCTTTAGAAAATATCACCTCTCTCCATGCTAAGATAGCTGTGAAATGTTTTGCATGACATTGCCATGTTACTTATGGTCTTTGAGGAGCATATTGCTGATCAAAACAATCTTAAGTTTCAGTGAATTGTATTTCAGTTCTCCTATTCGAGTAACTTAACATTACTCCTTTCTAGACATGCTCTAGCACATTTTGCCGACTAGTATTTATTTTCGTCCAAATTCGAACTAATCTCTGCGGAGACCTTTTCCTCATTTGACGGTGTAGCTTATCGCCTTGCAGTCATTGACTACAATGTGCATGAAGTCAAAATGTACTAGCACTCCCATTGATCATGCCACTGCTCCTGAGGATACAGAAGATGAAGTTCCCGAGCCAACCGCTGTGGTGACTGCTAGTGAAGAGATAAATATAGACCAGGAAGTTGCTCCGCCACATAAGAGTGCTATAATACATGATTTCTGCCTAGGGATCCCTTTTGGTAATGATACCAACTTTCTTTTTAGCCAAGTTTGATGTGATTTGCATTTTTTTTAATAAAGTGATTTGCAGCTCAGATGACAAGTTAGTCTACTTGAGTGTTGTAACTCGGTTATTTTGGTTAGCCCTTCCAAGCACTCAGTAGAATGGCTCGAACTGTTGTAACATACTAATATATCATGTTTTGTGAAAGCTGCTAAATTCTCTTGTGTTATGTTATCCTCATCTGACACCTCATTGGACTGATCTTTGCGCATCTGGATTTGCTTGAGTACTGATTACAATTTCCCTATTTCAGGTGGATTATTATTTTCCATGGGCCTTGTTGGATTTCTATTTTGGAGGAGTCCTGTAAGTCTTACTTTTGGCGTTGCACCTGGTCTTGCTATATTGGGACTTGCCGTGCTTAGTCTTAAGGGTTGGAGGAGTGGAAAGTCCAGCTTGCCATTTATACTGGCACAAGCAGGTATTTTGATTCCCTTACCTACATCCCAATAACCTCGGATTAACAATGACATGCATGTCTGAACAGTCAATATCGGTATTTATATAAATATTTGATCCTGGACCCTAGTAATCTACCACTATACCAAATAGAAGTGCCACATTGTGGGGAAAGCCCCCGCGGTAATTAACCTCCTCTGTTCATTATTTGTAGCTGTTGCTGCTGCTGTAGCATGGAAGCACTGCCAGGCGTATGCCACAGTAAGTGACACTGCCACTTTGCTGTAAAAATTTGGCGAGTCCGAATCTTATTCTGATCAATTGACTCTGTTTGCACAGACAAAGAAGCTGCTTCCCTGGGGCTTTTATACTGCGCTCAGGTAGTTCTCGATTGTCTCTTTATCGTGTTTCAGCTGCTCATTGCACACTACTGTCCTCCTTACAACTTCCCTTGTCGCCAGTGTCTTGATGATCTGCTTCTACTCGTACGTGTTGCTTGCCGGGGGGAATCCACCACCAAAGAAGAAGCCAGCAGCTGCTATATAAGTTGAGCCTTTAACTCCTATTGTTGTTGAAGTTGTGCTCTGGTAAATGTTACTGATGATAGGGGTTGCGTTTTATTACTTTTAATTGTAGAACACTGAAAAATAATAAAGTTGTGTTCTTGCGTACAGTTTATTTGGGTATCTTTGTTACTTAATGGAAGAGTCAGAGAAGATACGATTTGCTCTGGTTCTACATGAACTTTTGTTCCTGAACATTGCGCTTATACCTTAATAAAATGTAGCTTTGTTGATCCTGAAAAGATATTGATCAGATTGTGTGCGCATAAGCTGTTTGGTTAGTGATCGCTGTGAACCAAACAATTTTTTTGTTTACTTACAACATTTGGTAGTACTACACATAAGATCAATGTAGCAGCCAACATTTGGCCTAAGTTCCAGTAGGAAGGTCTGGTTGTTCCAAACAATTTTGCTAGCGCGAGTGCTGACAATGTTGGAGGTTATAAGGGCCTCAAACCAAACAACTATATTCATTTGATTATTTTTTTGATATGTTTTGAGATAACTTACCACTCGTGCCCTGCAGCTACTCATTTGATTATTTGAGAGGGAATGTTACTCAACAAATCCTGTCCCAACATTGCAAAAATGCTATTACCTCCATCCGGAAATAAGTGACGTTGTTTTAGTTCAAATTAGTTCAATTTTGAACTAAAACAGTGCTCATATTTGAACTAAAACAGCTTCACTTATTTTCAAATTTGAACTAAAATAGTGTCACTTATTTCCGAACGGAGGGACTAGAATCTTGCTCCAGTAAGGGTACACCTACAATCTAAGCACACACCTATTCGTTGATTGAGATCTTCTTTTTTTCTTCTGAAATTTCGTTCATCAAGATCTTGATTTTAGCTCGCGTAGTCATTGGCTAGATTTCTTTTCCAAAAGTAATTTTAGCAAGGGAAGTTTCTTTAACAACTATGATAAGAAGAATTAGTCTGATGCGGATCAAGTAAAGGAAGACGATCCCGACCAATTGTTTCTTCTTGAGTTGTTGGTATTGAATCCACTTTCTTTTCTTCCATGGTAGCCAACCCTGGCCTTTGATTCAACGATTCTATAGCTGGAAGCGCGGTATTGTTCTAGTTTCTGCTTGTGAGCTGAAATGCTCCTTCATGAACAATAAAATGAAAAAATAGTAGAAGATGTTAAAATTCTGAATTATTTTGGCAACGAACATTGATAAATTGTCTACATATGTATTCTTTTGTGAAGAAAAAAAAATCCTAAATGCTCTAAGTAAAACAAACCGATGCTCCAATATATATTTTCGAAAGCATTTTGGAGCATTTTTTTGTTTCCCTGAACATTAGGGATGTTTTCTATTCACAAAAAATTGCATGTACATAGACAGTTCGTCAATGTTTTTTGAAAAAAAAACAGTTTTCCAAATTTTTGTTTATTATATTTTTCTGATTTTATTGTTCATCATGGGTGCATTTGAACTAACAAGCAAACAGAGCGAACGAACACTTTCAGACAATATTGATCTTTCTTATGGTAGTTCAAATTACTAAACGAAGTTCTCGCAAATGTAGAAAGGTGTAGGATCCAACTCATTGTATTCCATGGGGTAGGTTACAATATATACACAGGATGTCTTGCGTGACAAGGAAACTAATCCTACCATATCTCTAGAAGTCAGCTATACAAGGCTAGAGAAGATAGGAATAGCAATACAAGATATGTCACGTTCAACACCCCCCGCAGTTGAAGCGTCGGCGTCGGCGATGCAAAGACGACGCCGACGCAAAGACTAGAACGAAACTCCTGAAATGCGGCGGTCGGAAGCCCCTTGGTCATAATGTCGGCAAACTGTTGGATGATCGGTACATGAAGAACACGAAGCTAACCCAACTATACCTTCTCGCGGACGAAGGGAACATCAAGTTCAATATGCTTGATGCGCTTGTGCTGCACTGGGTTGGCCGTGAGGTAGGTGGCCGAAACATTATCACAAAAAACCACTGTAGCTTTCGGGATTGGAAACCGAAGTTCACCAAGTAGCTGATGGAGCCAACATGTCTCGGCAACAACATTGGCGACGACACGGTACTCGGCCTCAGCACTCGAGCGGGAGACGGTGGGCTGCCACTTGGAGGACCAAGAGATGAGAGAGTCACCGAAGAAGATACAATATCCGGACATGGAGCGTCAAGTGTCAGGTATACCTGGCCATGGGAAGCCCGGCCCGACCCGACCCGACCCGACCCAACGCTGCTCCTGGGCCGGGCTCGGGCCTAGATTTTGAGCCCGATGGCCGGGCCGGGCCGGGCCCGGGCCTGTCGTTTTTGCACTTTTCTAAAGGTCGGGCCGGGCCGGGCCGGAGCCCGGCGGGCTTTTACGTGTTCGGGCCAGGCTCGGGCTCAGAAAACAGGCCCGATGGCCGGGCCGAGCCAGGCCCGGGCGTGGGTTTTTTGCGTCGGGCTTGGCTAGGCCCGGCCCGAAGCCCGGCCCGGCCCAAGGTATGGCAAGGTATAGTGTCAGGACAACCGGCCCAATCTGCATCAGTGTAAGCAAGCATCTCGGTGGAGACGGAGGCGCGAAGACGAAGTCCAAAGGTCGGTGTGCCACGAATATGTTGGGAAACGTAGTAATTTCAAAATTTTCCTACGCACAAGCAAGATCATGGTGATGCATAGCAACGAGACGGGAGAGTGTTGTCTACGTACCCTCGTAGACCGGAAGCGGAAGCGTTAGTACAACGCGGTTGATGTAGTCGTACGTCTTCACGGCCCGACCGATCAAGCACCAAAACTACGGCACCTCCGAGTTCTAGCACACGTTCAGCTCGATGACGATCCCCGGACTCCGATCCAGCAAAGTGTCGGGGAAGAGTTCCGTCAGCACGACAGCGTGGTGACAATCTTGATGTTCTACCGTCGCAGGGCTTCGCCTAAGCACTGCTACAATATTATCGAGGATTATGGTGGAGGGGGGCACCGCACATGGCTAAGAGAACGATCACGAAGATCAACTTATGTGTCTAGAGGTGCCCCCTGCCCCTGTATATAAAGGAGCAAGGGGGAGAGGCCGGCCGGCCCTTGAGGCGCGCCAAGGAGGGGGGAGTCCTCCTCCTAGTAGTAGGACTCCCCTTTCCTAGTCCAACTAGGAAGAGAGAAGGGGGAAGGAAAGAGAGGGGGGGAGAGGGAAAGAGGGGCCGCGGCCCCCTCCCCTAGTCCAATTAGGACTCCCTATGGGAGGGGGCGCGCCACCTCCTGGGCTGCTGCCCTCTCTCTCCCCTCAGGCCCACTAAGGCCTAATACTTTCCCGGGGGGTTCCGGTAACCCTTCCGGCACTCCAGTTTTCTTCGAAATCACCCGAAACACTTCCGGTGTCCGAATATAGCCGTCAAATATATCGATCTTTATGTCTCAACCATTTCGAGACTCCTCGTCATGTCCGTGATCATATCCGGGACTCCGAACAACCTTCGGTACATCAAAATATATAAACTCATAATGAAACTGTCATCGTAACGTTAAGCGTGCGGACCCTACGGGTTCGAGAACAATGTAGACATGACCGAGACACGTCTCCGGTCAATAACCAATAGCGGAACCTGGATGCTCATATTGGCTCCTACATATTCTACAAAGATCTTTTATCGGTCAGACCGCATAACAACATACGTTTTTCCCTTTGTCATCGGTATGTTACTTGCCCGAGATTTGATCGTCGGTATATTAATACCTAGTTCAATCTCGTTATCGGCAAGTCTCTTTACTCGTTCCGTAATACATCATCCCGCAGCTAACTTATTACTTGCAATGCTTGCAAGGCTTATGTGATGTGCATTACCGAGAGGGCCCAGAGATACCTCTCCGACAATCGGAGTGACAAATCCTAATCTCGAAATACGCCAACCCAACAAGTACCTTCGGAGACACCTATAGAGCACCTTTATAATCATCCAGTTACGTTGTGACGTTTGGTAGCACACAAAGTGTTCCTCCGGTAAACAGGAGTTGCATAATCTCATAGTCATAGGAACATGTATAAGTCATGAAGAAAGCGATAGCAACAAACTAAACGATCAAGTGCTAAGCTAACGAAATGGGTCAAGTCAATCACATCATTCTCCTAATGATGTGATCCCGTTAATCAAATGACAACTCATGTCTATGGCTAGGAAACTTAACCATCTTCGATCAACGAGCTAGTCAAGTAGAGGCATACTAGCGACACTATGTTTGTCTATGTATTCACACATGTATTATGTTTCCGATTAATACAATTCTAGCATGAATAATAAACATTTATCATGATATAAGGAAATAAATAATAACTTTATTATTGCCTCTAGGGCATATTTCCTTCAGTCTCCCACTTGCACTAGAGTCAATAATATAGATTACACACTAATGATTCTAACACCCATGGAGCCTTGATGCTGATCATGTTTTGCTCGTGGAAGAGGCTTAGTCAGCGGATCTGCAACATTCAGATCCGT
Source organism: Triticum urartu (assembly GCF_056163025.1). Classification (NCBI taxonomy): domain Eukaryota; kingdom Viridiplantae; phylum Streptophyta; class Magnoliopsida; order Poales; family Poaceae; genus Triticum; species Triticum urartu. Next base: position 209,712,969 of record NC_141879.1, on the reverse strand, counting down.
ATGTATCTTGCAAATTTCTATGTCTCCCACTTGGACTAAATCCCGAATGGAATTGAAGCGTCTCTTGATGTGCTTGGTTCTCTTGTGAAATCTAGATTCCTTTGCCAAGGCAATTGCACCAGTATTGTCATAAAATATTTTCATTGGACCCGATGCACTAGGTATGACACCTAGATCGGATATGAACTCCTTCATCCAGACTCCTTCATTTGCTGCTTATGAAGCAGCTATGTACTCTGCTTCACATGTAGATCCCGCCATGATGCTTTGTTTTGAACTGCACCAACTGACAGCTCCTCTGTTTAGTAAAAATACGTATCCGGTTTGCGATTTAGAATCGTCCGGATCAGTGTCAAAGCTTGCATCAACACAACCATTTACGATGAGCTCTTTGTCACCTTCATATACGAGAAACATATCCTTAGTCCTTTTCAGGTATTTCAGGATGTTCTTGACTGCTATCCAGTGATCCACTCCTGGATTACTTTGGTACCTCCCTGCTAGACTTATAGCAAGGCACACATCAGGTCTGGTACACAGCATTGCATATATGATAGAGCCTATGGCTGAAGCATAGGGAACATCTTTCATTTTCTCTCTATCTTCTGCGGTGGTCAGACATCGAGTCTTACTCAACTTCACACCTTGTAACACAGGCAAGAACCCTTTCTTTGCTTGATCCATTTTGAACTTCTTCAAAACCTTGTCAAGGCATGTGCTTTGTGAAAGTCCAATTAAGCGTCTTGATCTATCTCTATAGATCTTAATGCCCAATATGTAAGCAGCTTCACCGAGGTCTTTCATTGAAAAACTCTTATTCAAGTATCCCTTTATGCTATCCAGAAATTCTATATTATTTCCAATCAATAATATGTCATCCACATATAATATTAGAAATGCCACAGAGCTCCCACTCACTTTCTTGTAAATACAGGCTTCTCCAAAAGTCTATACAAAACCAAATGCTTTGATCACACTATCAAAGCATTTATTCCAACTCCGAGAGGCTTGCACCAGTCCATAAATGGATCGCTGGAGCTTGCACACTTTGTTAGCTCCCTTTGGATCGACAAAACCTTCTGGTTGCATCATATACAACTCTTCTTTCAGAAATCCATTCAGGAATGCAGTTTTGACATCCATTTGCCAAATTTCATAATCATAAAATGCGGTAATTGCTAACATGATTCGGACAGACTTAAGCATCGCTACGGGTGAGAAGGTCTCATCGTAGTCAATCCCTTGAACTTGTCGAAAACTTTTTGCAACAAGTCGAGCTTTATAGACAGTAACATTACCGTCAGCGTTAGTCTTCTTCTTGAAGATCCATTTATTCTCAATTGCTTGCCGATCAACGGGCAAGTCAACCAAAGTCCACACTTTGTTCTCATACATGGATCCCATCTCAGATTTCATGGCTTCTAGCCATTTTGCGGAATCTGGGCTCACCATCGCTTCTTCATAGTTCGTAGGTTCGTCATGATCTAGTAGCATGACTTCCAGAACAGGACTACCGTACCACTCTGGTGCGGATCTTACTCTGGTTGATCTACGAGGTTCGGTAGTAACTTGATCTGAAGTTTCATGATCATTATCATTATCTTCCTCACTAATTGGTGTAGGTGTCACAGAAACCGGTTTCTGTGATGTACTACTTTCCAATAAGGGAGCAGGTACAATTACCTCATCAAGTTCTACTTTTCTCCCACTCACTTCTTTCGAGAGAAACTGCTTCTCTAGAAAAACTCTGAATTTAGCAACAAAAGTCTTGCCTTCGGATCTGTGATAGAAGGTGTACCCAACAGTCTCCTTTGGGTATCCTATGAAGACACATTTCTCCGATTTGGGTTCGAGCTTATCAGGTTGAAGCTTTTTCACATAAGCATCGCAACCCCAAACTTTTAGAAATGACAACTTTGGTTTTTTGCCAAACCACAGTTCATAAGGCATCGTCTCAACGGATTTTGATGGTGTCCTATTTAACGTGAATGCAGCCGTCTCTAAAGCATAACCCCAAAACGATAACGGTAAATCAGTAAGAGACATCATAGATCGCACCATATCTAATAAAGTACGATTACGACGTTCGGACACACCATTACGCTGTGGTGTTCCGGGTGGAGTGAGTTGCGAACTATTCCGCATTGTTTCAAATGTATACCAAACTCGTAACTCAAATATTCTCCTCCACGATCAGATCGTAGAAACTTTATTTTCTTGATACGATGATTTTCAACTTCACTCTGAAATTCTTTAAACTTTTCAAATGTTTCAGACTTATGTTTCATTAAGTAGATATACCCATATCTACTTAAATCATCTGTGAAGGTGAGAACATAACGATATCCGCCACGAGCCTCAACATTCATTGGACCACATACATCTGTATGTATGATTTCCAACAAATCCGTTGCTCTCTCCATAGTATCGGAGAAGGGCGTTTTAGTCATCTTACCCATGAGGCACGGTTCGCAAGTACCAAGTGATTCATAATCAAGTGGTTCCAAAAGTCCATCAGTATGGAGTTTCTTCATGCGCTTTACACCGATATGACCTAAACGGTAGTGCCACAAATAAGTTGCACTATCATTATCAACTCTACATCTTTTGATTTCAACATTATGAATATGTGCATCACTATTATCGAGATTCATCAAAAATAGACCACTCTTCAAGGGTGCATGACCATAAAATATATTACTCATATAAATAGAACAACCATTATTCTCTGATTTAAATGAATAACCGTCTCGCATCAAACAAGATCCAGACATAATGTTCATGCTCAACGCTGGCACCAAATAACAATTATTTAGGTCTAATACTAATCCCGAAGGTAGATGTAGAGGTAGCGTGCCGACCGCGATCACATCGACTTTGGAACCATTTCCCACGCGCATCGTCACCTCGTCCTTAGCCAATCTTCGCTTGATCCGTAGCCCCTGTTTCGAGTTGCAAATGTTAGCAACAGAACCAGTATCAAATACCCAGGTGCTACTGCGAGCATTAGTAAGGTACACATCAATAACATGTATATCACATATACCTTTGTTTACTTTGCCATCCTTCTTATCCATCAAATACTTGGGGCAGTTCCGCTTCCAGTGACCAGTCTGCTTGCAGTAGAAGCACTCAGTCTCAGGCTTAGGTCCAGACTTGGGTTTCTTCTCCTGAGCAGCAACTTGTTTGCTGTTCTTCTTGAAGTTCCCTTTCTTCTTCCCTTTGCCCTTTTTCTTGAAATTAGTGGTCTTATTGACCATCAACACTTGATGATCCTTCTTGATTTCTACCTCCGCGGCTTTTAGCATTGCGAAGAGCTCAGGAATAGTCTTATTCATCCCTTGCATATTATAGTTCATCACGAAGCTTTTGTAGCTTGGTGGCAGTGATTGAAGAACTCTGTCAATGACACTATCAACAGGAAGATTAACCCCCAGTTGAGTCAAGTGATTATGATACCCAGACATTTTGAGTATATGTTCACTGACAGAACTATTCTCCTCCATCTTGCAGCTATAGAACTTATTGGAGACTTCATATCTCTCAATCCGGGCATTTGCTTGAAATATTAACTTCAACTCTTGGAACATCTCATATGCTCCATGACGTTCAAAATGTCGTTGAAGACCCGGTTCTAAGCCGTAAAGCATGGCACACTGAACTATCGAGTAGTCATCAGCTTTGCTGTGCCAGACGTTCATAACATCTGGTGTTGCTCCTGCAGCAGGCTTGGCACTTAGCGGTGCTTCCAGGACGTAATTCTTTTGTGCAGCAATGAGGATAATCCTTAAGTTACGGACCCAGTCCGTGTAATTGCTACCATCATCTTTCAACTTTGCTTTCTCAAGGAACGCATTAAAATTCAACGGAACAACAACACGAGCCATCTATCTACAATCAAACATAGACAAGCAAGATACTATCAGGTACTAAGTTCATGATAAATTTAAGTTCAATTAATCATATTACTTAAGAACTCCCACTTAGAAAGATATCCCTCTAATCTTCTAAGTGATCACGTGATCCAAATCAACTAAACCATGTCCAATCATCACGTGAGATGGAGTAGTATCAATGGTGAACATCAATATGTTGATCATATCTACTATATGATTCACGCTCGACCTTTCGGTCTCCGTGTTCGGAGGCCATATTTGTTATATGCTAGGCTCGTCAAGTTAAACCTGAGTATTCCGCGTGTGCAATTGTTTTGCACCCGTTGTATTTGAGCGTAGAGCCTATCACACCCGATCATCACGTGGTGTCTCAGCACGAAGAACTTTCGCAATGGTGCATACTCAGGGAGAACACTTATACTTTGATAATTTAGTGAAGGATCATCTTATAATGCTACCGTCAATCAAAGCAAGATAAGATGCATAAAAGATAAACATCACATGCAATCAATATAAGTGATATGATATGGCCATCATCATCTTGTGCTTTTGATCTCCATCTTCAAAGCACCGTCATGATCACCATCGTCACCGGCGCAACACCTTGATCACCATCGTAGCATCGTTGTCGTCTCGCCAATCTTATGCTTCCATGACTATCGCTACCGCTTAGTGATAAAGTAAAGCATTACAGCGCGATTGCATCGCATACAATAAAGCGACAACCATATGGCTCCTGCCAGTTGTCGATAACTCAGTTAAAAAACATGATCATCTCATACAATAAAATTTAGCGTCATGTCTTGACCATATCACATCACAACATGCCCTGTAAAAACAAGTTAGACGTCCTCTACTTTGTTGTTGCAAGTTTTACGTGGCTGCTACGGTCTTAGCAAGAACCGTTCTTACCTACGCATCAAAACCACAACGATAGTTTGTCAATTTGGTGCTGTTTTAACCTTCGCAAGGACCGGGCGTAGCCAGACTCGGTTCAACTAAAGTTGGACAAACTGACACCTGCTAGCCACCTGTGTGCAAAGCACGTCGGTAGAACCAGTCTCGCGTAAGCGTACGCGTAATGTCGGTCCGGGCTGCTTCATCCAACAATACCGCCAAACCAAAGTATGACATGCTGGTAAGCAGTATGACTTATATCACCCACAACTCACTTGTGTTCTACTCGTGCACAACATCAACGCATAAAACCTAGGCTCTGATACCACTGTTGGGAAATGTAGTAATTTCAAAATTTTCCTACGCACACGCAAGATCATGGTGATGCATAGCAACGAGAGGGGAGAGTGTTGTCTACGTACCCTCGTAGACCGGAAGCGGAAGCGTTAGCACAACGCGGTTGATGTAGTCGTACGTCTTCACGGCCCGACCGATCAAGCACCGAAACTACGGCACCTCCGAGTTCTAGCACATGTTCAGCTCGATGACGATCCCTGGACTCCGATCCAGCAAAGTGTCGGGGAAGAGTTCCGTCAGCACGACGGCGTGGTGATGATCTTGATGTTCTACCGTCGCAGGGCTTCGCCTAAGCACTGCTACAATATTATCGAGGATTATGGTGGAGGGGGGCACCGCACACGGCTAAGAGAACGATCACGAAGATCAACTTGTGTGTCTAGAGGTGCCCCCTGCCCCTGTATATAAAGGAGCAAGGGGGGGAGGCCGGCCGGCCCTTGAGGCGCGCCAAGGAGGGGGGAGTCCTCCTCCTAGTAGGAGTAGGACTCCCCTTTCCTAGTCCAACTAGGAAGAGAGAAGGGGGGAGGAAAGAGAGGGAGAGGGAGAGGGAAAGAGGGGCCGCGCCCCCTCCCCTAGTCCAATTCGGACTCCCTATGGGAGGGGGCGCCACCTCCTGGGCTGCTGCCCTCTCTCTCCCCTCAGGCCCACTAATGCCCAATACTTCCCCGGGGGGTTCCGGTAACCCTTCCGGCACTCCGGTTTTCTCCGAAATCACCCGAAACACTTCCGGTGTCCGAATATAGCCGTCCAATATATCGATCTTTATGTCTCGACCATTTCAAGACTCCTCGTCATGTCCGTGATCATATCCGGGACTCTGAACAACCTTCGGTACATCAAAATATATAAACTCATAATGAAACTGTCATTGTAATGTTAAGCGTGCGGACCCTACGGGTTCGAGAACAATGTAGACATGACCGAGACACGTCTCCGGTCAATAACCAATAGCGGAACCTGGATGCTCATATTGGCTCCTACATATTCTACGAAGATCTTTTATCGGTCAGACCGCATAACAACATACGTTGTTCCCTTTGTCATCGGTATGTTACTTGCCTGAGATTTGATTGTCGGTATCTTAATACCTAGTTCAATCTCGTTATCGGCAAGTCTCTTTACTCGTTCCGTAATACATCATCCCGCAGCTAACTTATTAGTTGCAATGCTTGCAAGACTTATGTGATGTGCATTACCGAGAGGGCCCAGAGATACCTCTCCGACAATCGGAGTGACAAATCCTAATCTCGAAAGACGCCAACCCAACAAGTACCTTCGGAGACACCTGTAGAGCACCTTTATAATCATCCAGTTACGTTGTGACGTTTGGTAGCACACAAAGTGTTCCTCCGGTAAACGGGGGTTGCATAATCTCATAGTCATAGGAACATGTATAAGTCATGAAGAAAGCAATAGCAACAAACTAAACGATCAAGTGCTAAGCTAACGAAATGGGTCAAGTCAATCACATCATTCTCCTAATGATGTGATCCCGTTAATCAAATGACAACTCATGTCTATGGCTAGGAAACTTAACCATCTTCAATCAACGAGCTAGTCAAGTAGAGGCATACTAGTGACACTATGTTTGTCTATGTATTCACACATGTATTATGTTTCCGGTTAATACAATTCTAGCATGAATAATAAACATTTATCATGATATAAGGAAATAAATAATAACTTTATTATTGCCTCTAGGGCACATTTCCTTCAGAATATACCGAAGAATGCGTTTGACCAGAGACCAGTGAACATCACGGGGTGAGTGCATATGCAAGCAAACTTGTTGCACCACAAACCGAATGTCTGGTCTGGTGAGCGTGAGGTACTGAAGAGCACCAACAATACTGTGGTAGAGAGCGGCATCAGAGGCAGGTTGCCCAGCAGTAGCAGAAAGCTTCGGCTTGGCCTCGGCAGGAGTGGCAGCAGGCTTGCAGTCGGTCATACCAACACGATCCAGGAGATCAAGAGCATACTATCCTTGATGAAGAAAGAATCCGGAGGCATCACGTCGCACGTTAATGCCGAGGAAGAAGTGCAATGCGCCCAAGTCCTTCAGCCAAAACTCGGAACCAAGACGACCGATGATGTCGCGAAGTAGATCCGCGCAAGAAGCATGGCGACATGGTCAGCTCGATGAAGCACAAATAGCGACGTGTCCGAGGTGGTGCTGCGAAACCCGAGAGCAGTGAGGAATGCTGCAATGCGTTGATACCAAGCACGAGGCGCCTGTTTCAGACTATATAGAGACCGTGAGAGCAAGCAAACATCATCAGGCCGAGTGGAATCAACAAAACCAGTAGGTTGCTAACAGAGAACACGCTCCTGGAGATGACCATAAAGAAAAGCGTTGTTGATGTCGAGCTGATGAACAGGCCAATGACGAGATGCCGCAAGCTGAAGAACAACATGAATCGTGGCGGGTTTGACAACCGGAGAGAAGGTCTCCGAGAAATCAACGCCGGCACGTTGTGCAAAGTCGCGAACAACCCAACGGGCCTTGTACCTGTCCAAAGAGCCATCCAGAAGAAACTTATGCCGAGATACCCACTTGTCGGTGATGATGTTAGCTCCAGGGGGCGAGGGACCAACGTCCAAGTCCGGTTGGTGACGAGGGCATCATAATCAGAGCGCATGGCTGCAAGCCAATGCGGATCACTCAACGCAGAGCGCACCAAGAGCGGTATGGGAGAGATGACCGTGACACTGAGGTTATGATAACGAGGGTTTGGTTGCCGGATCCCGTCCTTGGCGCATGTCACCATAGAATGATGAGGCGGGGGCCGAGCCCGACGTCGAGGAGGAGCCGCAGCCTCGGGTGACGGTGGGGCCGCGGTGACAGCCGCGAGTGATGAGGCGGCGGTCGAGGCCGGAGACGAGACCGCCGATGACGACGGCTGTCGGATGTGGGGTTCCGGCAAACCCTTAAGGTTCGAACACTGGGGTGCGTGCGAAGTCTTTCCCTTCTACCAATCTACGCTCTAACTCGCTAAGATCTTGCGGACGAACTCAACGAACTCGCAACACGGAAAGACATAGGGTTTATACTGGTTCGGGCCACCGTTGTGGTGTAATACCCTACTCTAGTGTGGTGGTGGTGGATTGCCTCTTGGGCTGATGATGAACAGTACAAGGGGAAGAACTGCCTCCTGAGCTTGTGCATATGGACTTGTGTGTGTCTCCGGGTCTCATGAGTCCGTGTCCCTTCTATGGTGGCTAGCTCTACTTATAGAGGCCCTGGTCCTCTTCCCAAATATAGAGCGGGAAGGGAGCCAACAATGGCGGGCTAATTTGAAGGGGGACAACTAGTACAAACTATCCTGACAAAAGGTAGTCTGCGCTTGTGAAAGGCTCTAGGGTAACGCCGTCTTGGGCTCCACGATGACCTCCGCCTTGCCGTCCTCCTGGTCTTGGTCTTGTTGCACCAAGATGGCAACCTTTGCCTGATGCCTTGGTATTCCGCGGCTGCGCTTGCCTCCCTTGCACCAAAGAAGAAACAAGGACGCTGCGCGCGCTGGCGCCCGCCTGGCGTTGATCGTCATGGCTCACGTCACGAGAGCCTCGTGAGGTTCGCCTCGCCTTGATATATCCACTCCTCGCGGGCCTGCCTGACCAGGCCACTCTTGAGGAGGTCTTGCGTCGTCCGCCTCGCGAGGCTTGGCCCTTCGCGAGGGTCTTGGGTGCCTCGTTGATGAAGATGGGTCGTACGACCCGCTGGCTCTACCACGCCGCGGGCTGCAGGCAGGCAAGTCTGGGGACCCCCGTTCCCAGAACGCCGACAGTAGCCCCCGGGCCCAAGGTGCGCGCGGGCTTGGCTTCGCGACAAAGCCAAGGGTCAAGTTCGGAGCACCGCGGGCCCCAAAATCCTGTGGCCTCGGTTGACGTGTGGCGGTTGATTGGACGTGGGCGTCTCCGCTTCCTCACGTTGCCTTGGCAACTGCTTGACCTGACAAAAGGCTGGCGCGGGCGGCACTTGCCTTCATTGCTTCTTCCTTGCCTCGCTCCAGATCCCCTTTCTCGCTCTTCGCCGCCGCTACCTACAGATCTGCTCTAACCTTGCTCTGCATCTGCCGCTCATGGCGCCGCGCAAGGCCAAGTCTTCCTTGGCTCCTGCTTGGTACGAGCCCGCTCTTGAGGCGCCTACTGTCACGGAGAAGAGCCTTGCCTCCGTGTGTCTGCTGACGACGGGAGAGAGCAACGAGTGGGGGAAGACGGAGCTCCGTCTTGCCTCCGACGAGCCGGAGCCTGAGGGGAGCACCTTCTTTCCCTTCTTTTCGAGCAGCGTTGCCGTCGGGTTGGTTCCTCCCTTCTCTAATTTCTTTTATGAAGTCCTTGACCACTATGGGCTGCAAGCGTTGCATCTCCATCCCAACTCTGTCCTCCTCCTGTCCATCTTTGCCTATTACTGTGAGGCGTACCTGGGCGTGATGCCGTCCGTGGCGCTTCTGCATCATTTCTTCTTCCTCCGCGTCAGCGAGGGTCACATCTCTGGATGCGCCAACTTCGTTGCGTCCAGCAAGGCCAACTCGATCTCGAGCACCGGGAAGAGGGATGACAACATTCGATCCAAATGGGTCATGGTGGATGCTAAGCTCGCCCATCCGCGCCTGGTGTTGCCGACGGAAGCCCCCCGGCAAGGCAAGGAGTGGCCCAGGGCGGAGCTTGTCAACGAGCGGGCATCGTCAGTGTTGGGGAAGATGACGACTGACCTGAAGCCGGGCAATGCGAGGGCGGCCGAAATAGCGGGAGCGATGCTCCTGAGAGAGTTCTTGACGCTGCGGGTTGCTCATCTCCAGGCATGCGCGCCCCTTCTGGGAGCTTGAAGGAGGGGAAACCAAGGCCCGCCTGAGGCCGGGGGACCTGCCTGACGACGAACTGGACGTCGTCCTGCGTCTCATAGTCGGAGACAACCAGGAGTACCCGCCTAGCGCCTTCATTCCCCTATTCCAATGCAGGGACCGGGAGGAATTCGTCCCCACCAGGCCGACTTTTGATGCGCGCGGGCTGGTGCCGCCGGTGTTTTCAGGAGCTCCTTCGGCGCAAAAAACGGTGGAGGTGTCTTCTGGCGAGTCCCGCAGAGAGGGGGAAGAGGAGGTGGACTCGGAGGAGACCCCAGAAGAGGTGGGGGAGACCTCCCCTCCGAGCAAGGCCGAGATTCTCCGCGCCCTTCCTGATGATGCCGAGGCCGATGCCTACCAAGGAGGGAAGGAGCAACCCCTCGTCCCGACGAAGGGCAGGTCATCGCTGGTAGACCGTGGTGCCGCCTCCACCCCAACACCTCCTGGGGCTGGATCCGGTTCTGCCTCCGCACCGCATGGCGCCGCCGAGGCCCAGACGCCTGCCCCTCAGGCCCCGATGCTGTCAGGGCTCAGGCTTCACAAGCGAAAGGTGAAGTACTTGGCGGTGGACCGGTAGGTGTCTCGAACTTCGCTTTATCTCTACTGGTACTTGTTATTTCCCGACGCTCGCCTTTGGTTGATCAAGCCGGCATCTTCGGCGAAGAAGAGGAAGGAGGGTATGGCGGCTGTGCCTCCCTCCGCAGAGCAAGGAGGCAACATCGCTCGTGTCTCCCCAGCCCGGTCATCCTCGCGGGGCCAAGAGGAGCATCACCGCGCAGAGTCAGCCCCCATGGCCCCGCTGGCTTCGGAGGTGCCGGTACTTGGCGCGGCTGATGGGGTCCCAACTGCTCCACAACCCACGGTCTCCCAAGCCCTGGTGATGATGTCGCTTCCTCCTACTGCCGCATCTCCACTTCCTGGTCCTTCTGCTCCTGCTGGCGTCTTGGAGCGTGCCCTTTCAGAGATGACCCAACTACAGGCGGATCTCCTGAGCGCTCACCCGCGCCTGGTGGCCGGTCGTCTGGAGTTGGCCTCCGGCTGGCTTCATTCTGACCTGGCGGTACGCGCGGCGCTGGGCCAGGCTGTCGCGGCTTCCGAGAGGGAGAAGCAAGGGGCCGTCGGTGCTGCAGCCGATCGTGAGGTGGCGCTGAAAGACGCCAAGGCTGCCCGTGACCGCTGCCAAGCGCTGGAGGGCTTGTTATAGAGCCTGCGCAACAAGCATGCCGAGGAGGTACGCCGCTGCCAAGCAGAGGAGAAGGAGATGAAGGCCCGGGAGGAAGCCGTCAAGAACCGTGATGCTGAGCTGGCGGAGCTGGGGAAGAAGCAGGCTGCCGAGCGCACCCGGTTCGAAGAGTTGGAGCAGAAGATGGGGGCGAAGGAGGCCGATCTTGCCGCCAAGGCGCGAGTCCTGGCCGAAGACCGTGTGGCCTTCGCCGATCTCGAGAAGAGATCTCGCAAGGCGCTGAGGACGCTCTACGAGCATGGTCTGGAGAGGCCGCTGGACACTAACGAGGACGGCCCCGCCCAGCTACTTCCTCTCATGGTGAAGGCGCTTGAGGAGGTCGTTGAGGGCCTCGGTCCCATGGCGGAGGCAGAAGCTCACGTTCTGTCTTCAGCCACACTGACTCGCGTCCTCAGCCATCTGCACCTCCGCGACCCCAACGCCCGCCTTGACGAGCTGCTGGAGCCTGTGGCTAAAGACCTCTGCGAAGCCGCCGCCGCAGCTGTTCAAGGTCAAGTGGAGGCTTTGCTGGGGAAGTTTCGCGGCTTCGTCTCCGATCCTCTGTCTGGCGATGCCACGGATCCTGCGGCTGGTGGTGAAGGTGAGAACATCATCGCCCACGGGGGAGCACCTTCCGCAGGCGACGGCGACATCCAGGGGTGACCTGCGGCTATTCTTCTCGTTTTATTCCTGCGACATACATCAGGCCTCGTGGAGGCGTTTAGACTTTTCATTTGGTATTGTGAGAACAATATGCTTGTAATATTTGCTTCGAGATTTTGCATTTTCCTTCCTATTTGCTTTGTTCTGCGTCGGCAGAGCCCGGCCCCGCGCATACCTCAACCGCCATTGGGTCGACCGGAGACTAGGACGGTCCAAGGAGTGAGGGGCTATGTGACCAGTTAGGCTCCTGAGTCGCGGTTCTCAGGAGTCCCCTTTGATGTTCGAACAACATATAGGGAGAGTTCGTGAGGATAGATTAATGTTCTACGTCGGCAGAGCTCGGCCCCGCGCATACCTCAACCGCCATTGGGCCGACCGAAGACCAGGACGGACCAAGGAGTGAGGGGCTACGTGACCAGTTAGGCTCCTGAGTCGCGATGCTCAGGAGTCCCCCTTGACGTTCAAACAATTTCCATACGTGCCCTCACCGAGGCCTCGGGAGGGGCACGCGACGCCCAGGTCCGGGGGACTTGGTTGGGTCGCGTGTGCTTGGGCGTGACCCGAGCGCTCCCCCTGTGCCCAGCCCCCTCGCGCGACTCTCCCGAGGGGAGGCGTCGTGGTGAGGCTGGGCGCTGAGCTCTAGGCTCCCTGAGGTTGGTACGACTGTGGGGTCGCCCTCAGTTGTTTATCACTAGCGCGGAGCATAGTGCTTCCGCTTGTGCATGGGCATAGCCGCTCCTCGGCATTGTCGACAGCCAGCGCGGAGCATGGAGCGTCCACTTGGGTGTGGGATGGGGACCCCCCCTCCGGGAGGAGCCCCGGGGCGTGTACAGCCCCGCCCTGACACGTGGCTTGCACGGCAGGGCTGCGAGGTGTATGTGGGCACTCGTGAGCCAGCGTGGGACTCACGAGGCCCTACCTCAAGGCGGGTTGCGCCTGCTCTTGAGTCTTGGTGACTGTATGTTCCTGCAGGGCGGTTAGATGCAAGCACTCTACGTCCTCAGGTCCCGGCCCTCGAGCGAGCTCAGCCGCCACTGGTATGCCAGGTCGCGATGCCGTGGTCAAGGCCAGGGGGTGAGGGCTGGAGAGCCAGTAATAGCTCCTGAGTCGCGATGCTCAGGAGCCCCCCTTTTAAAGTGCAAGTGAATTGCATAGGGTGAACGGACCCGTGGCGGGCGGTGACCGAGCAAGTGATAGCAGTTGGCAGGTTAAGCATGAAGAGCAGATCGACTTGGATAAATGCAAGAAGATACATGCCACTGGGCCTGGCCCGAGCGGCGTGGGGTTGATGCAGCCCGAGGGGCGCCCCCAACAAGGTAAGCTAAAGACATAGTGATACGTCTCCAACGTATCTATAATTTTTGATTGCTCCATGCTATATTATCTACTGTTTTGGACATTATTGGGCTTTATTATCCACTTTTATATTATTTTTGGGACTAACCTATTAACCGGAGGCCCAACCCAGAATTGTTGTTTTTTGCCTGTTTTAGGGTTTCGAAGAAAAGGAATATCAAACGGAGTCCAAACGGAACGAAACCTTCAGGAACGTGATTTTCTCAACAAACAAGACCCGGGAGACTTGGACCCTACGTCAAGACACAAAAGAGGAGGCCACGAGGTAGAGGCGCGCCCACCCCCACCAGGCGCGCCCTCCACCCTCGTGGGCCCCCTGTTGCTTCACCGACGTACTCCTTCCTCCTATATATACCTACGTACCCCCAAACAATCAGATACGGAGCCAAAAACCTAATTCCACTGCCGCAACTTTCTGTATGCACGAGATCCCATCTTGGGGCCTGTTCCGGAGCTCCGCCGGAGGGGGCATCGATCACGGAGGGCTTCTACGTCAACACCATAGCCCCTCCGATGAAGTGTGAGTAGTTTACCTCAGACCTACGGGTCCATAGTTATTAGCTAGATGGCTTCTTCTCTCTTTTTGGATCTCAATACAATGTTCTCCCCCTCTCTTGTGGAGAACTATTCGATGTAATCTTCTTTTTGCGATGTGTTTGTTGAGATCGATGAATTGTGGGTTTATGATCAAGTCTATCTATGAACAATATTTGAATCTTCTCTGAATTCTTTTATGTATGATTGGTTATCTTTGCAAGTCTCTTCGAATTATCAGTTTGGTTTGGCCTACTAGATTGATCTTTCTTGCAATGGGAGAAGTGCTTAGCTTTGGGTTCAATCTTGCGGTGTCCTTTCCCAGTGACAGTAGGGGCAGCAAGGCACGTATTGTATTGTTGCCATCGAGGATAACAAGATGGGGTTTTCATCATATTGCATGAGTTTATCCCTCTACATCATGTCATCTTGCTTAAGGCGTTACTTTGTTTTTAGCTTAATACTCTAGATGCATGCTGGATAGCGGTCGATGAGTGGAGTAATAGTAGTACATGCAGGCAGGAGTCGGTCTACTTGTCTCGGACGTGATGCTTATATACATGATCATACCTAGATATTCTCATAGCTATGCTCAATTCTGTCAATTTCTCAACAGTAATTTGTTCACCCACCGTAGAATACTTATGCTCTCGAGAGAAGCCACTAGTGAAACCTATGGCCCCCGGGTCTATCTTTATCATATTAATCTCCTACTACTTAGTTATTTCCTTTTCTCTTTACTTTACCTTTATTTTACTTTGCATCTTTATCATAAAAATACCAAAAATATTATCTTATCATATCTATCAGATCTCACTCTCGTAAGTGGCTGTGTAGGGATTGACAACCCTATTCGCGTTGGTTGCAAGGATTTATTTGTTTTGTGCAGGTACGAGCGACTAGCGCGTAGCCTCCTACTGGATTGATACCTTGGTTCTCAAAAACTGAGGGAAATACTTACACTACTTTGCTGCATCATCCCTTCCTCTTCGGGGAAAACCAACGTAGTGCTCAAGAGGTAGCAAGAAGGATTTCTGGCGTCGTTGCTGGGGAGGCCTACGCAAAAGTCAATATACCAAGTACCCATTGATACGTCTCCGTCGTATCTACTTTTCCAAACACTTTTGCCCTTGTTTTGGACTCTAACTTGCATGATTTGAATGGAACTAACCCGGACTGACGCTGTTTTCAGCAGAATTACCATGGTGTTATTTATGTGCAGAAACTAACGTTCTCGGAATGACCTGAAACTTCACGGAGCAACTTTTCAGAAAATATGAAAAATACCTGCAAAAGATGAAGGCCAGGGGGCCCACCACCTCTCCACGAGGGTGGGGGCGCGCCCCCCTACCTCTTGGGCACCCTGTTGCCTCTCCGACTCCAACTCCAACTCCATATATTGTGTTTCGGGGAGAAAAAAATCAGAGAGAAGAAATCATCGCGTTTTACGATACGGAGCCGCCGCCAAGCCCTAAAACCTCTCGGGAGGGCTGATATGGAGTCCGTTCGGGGCTCCGGAGAGGGGAATCCGTTGCCATCGTCATCATCAACCATCCTCCATCGCCAATTTCATGATGCTCACCGCCGTGTGTGAGTAATTCCATCATAGGCTTGCTGGACGGTGATGGGTTGGATGGGATCTATCATGTAATCGAGTTAGTTTTGTTAGAGTTTGATCCCTAGTATCCATTATGTTCTGAGATTGATGTTGCTATGACTTTGATATGCTTAATACTTGTCACTAGGGCCCGAGTGCCATGATTTCAGATCTGAACCTATTATGTTTTCATCAATATATGAGTGTTCTTGATCCTATCTTGCAAGTCTATAGTCACCTATTATGTGTTATGATCCGTTAACCCCGAAGTGACAATAATCGGGATACTTACCGGTGATGACCGTAGTTTGAGGAGTTCATGTATTCACTATGTGTTAATGCTTTGTTTCGGATCTCTATTAAAAGGAAGCCTTAATATCCCTTAGTTTCCATAAGGACCGCGCTGCCACGGGAGGGTAGGACAAAAGATGTCATGCAAGTTCTTTTCCATAAGCACGTATGACTATATTTGGAATACATGCCTACATTACATTGACGAACTGGAGCTAGTTCTGTGTCACCCTAGGTTATGACTGTTACATGATGAACCGCATCCGGCATAATTCCCCATCAGCGATCCATTGCCTACGAGCTTTCCATATATTGTTCTTCGCTTATTTACTTTCCCGTTGCTATTGCTATCATCACTACAAAATACCAAAAACATTACTTTTACTACTGTTACCTTTTGCTACCATTATCACTACTATCATATTAATTTGCTACTAAACACTTTGCTGCAGATATTAAGTTTCCAGGTGTGGTTGAATTGACAACTCAGCTGCTAATACTTGAGAATATTCTTTGGCTCCCCTTGTGCCGAATCAATAAATTTGGGTTGAATACTTTTCCCTCGAAAACTGTTGCGATCTCCTATACTTGTGGGTTATCAAGACTATTTTATGGCGCCGTTGCCGGGGAGCATAGCTCTATTCTTTGAGTCACTTGGGATATATATCTGCTTATCATTATGAAGAACTTGAGAGATCCAAAAACCAAGATCTATCCCTCAACTACGAGGGGAGGTAAGGAACTACCATCTAGCTCTGCACTTGATTCACCTTCTGTTTTGAGTAAGCTTGCGACACCTACACCTGCTTCTGCTATTCGTTCTGATATGTTGCATGTTATTGATGATGCCACTTCTGCTATGCATGATACTTATGATGAAACTACCTCTATGCCTGATACTACTGTGCCACTTAGTGATTTTCTTGATGAACAACTTGCTAGGGCTAGAGAGATTGAAAATACTGAATCTGATGATACTGATGAAAGTGATGATGAAGAATCACTTGTTATTCCTAAGGGTTATGTTTTTGATCAAGAAGCTTCTTTAGCTATTTTAGCTTGCAAAAATAGAAATGAACTCAAAAGGCTATTAGCTAAATGGAGTAAGCAATCTCTAAATGCTAGAATGAAACCTGGCCCTGCTTTTGCTACTTCACCTATCTTTGTTACTGATAAGGATTATGAATTCTCTGTTGATCCTGATATAATTACTTTGGTTGAATCTGATCCTTTTCATGGTTATGAATCTGAAACTATTGTGGCACATCTGACTAAACTGAATGATATAGCCACCCTGTTCACTAAAGATAAGAGAACTCGTTACTTTTATATCCTTAAAATATTTCCGTTCTCATTAAAAGGTGATGCTAAGATATGGTTTAATTCTCTTGATCCTGGTTGTGTGCGTAGTCCCCAGGATATGATTTATTACTTCTCTGCTAAATATTTCCCTACTCATAAGAAACAAGCTGCTTTAAGGGGTATATATAATTTTGTACAAATTGAAGAAGAGAGTCTCCCACAAGCTTGGGGGAGGCTTCTCCAATTACTAATGCTTTGCCTGATCATCCTCTTAAGAAAAATGAAATACTTGATATCTTTTATAATGGACTAACCGATGCCTCCAGAGATTACCTGGATAGTTGTGCTGGTTCTGTTTTCAGGGAAAGAACACCGGATGAAGCTGAAATTCTATTGAATAATATGTTGACAAATGAAAATAATTGGACACCTCCGGAACCAATTCCTGAGCCTATTCCTAAACCAACTCCGAAGAAGAGGGGTATTTTATTTCTCAGTCCTGAAGATATGCAAGAGGCAAAGAAATCTATGAAAGAAAAGGGTATTAAAGGTGAAGATGTTAAGAATTTACCTCCTATTAAAGAAATACATGGTCTTAATTTACCGCCTGTTGAAGAAACATATAATCCAAATCCTGCTCCTATTGAAGAAACTCATGGTCTTGATAACCCGACATAGGTAGTAAAGGTAAACTCTCTCTACAGATATGATAAAGCTGAAATCCCATTTACTAAATTTGCTAGCCCATGCTTAGATGAGTTTGATAAATTTATGGCTAAGCAAGAAGATTTTAATGCTTATTTTGGTAGACAATTGAAATACAATTCAAATATGCTTGAACACTTGGGTGATTATATGGCTAATGTTAAAGGTGAACTTAAACTTATTAGTAAACATGCTTCTATGGTTACCACTCAAGTAGAACAAGTACTTAAAGCTCAAAATGATTTGCTCAATGAATTGAATAGTAAAGATAATGATAATGTTGTTAGAGTGGCTACTAGAACTGGTAAAATGACTCAGGAAACTTTGTATCCTGAAGGCCATCCTAAGAGAATTGAGCAAGATTCTCAAAGAAATAATATAGATGCACCTAGTTCTTCTAAAAAGAAGAAAAAGAAAAATGATAGGACTTTGCATGCTTCTAGTGATCCTATTGTTGAAACACCTGAGAATCCAAATGATATTTCTTTTTCTGATGTTGAAACACAATCTGGTAATGAACCTGAAACTAGTGGTAATGTTAATGATAATGTTCATAATGATGCTCAACCTAGTAATGATAATGATATAGAAATTGAACCTGCTGTTGATTTGGATAACCCATAATCAAAGAATCAACATTATGATAAGAAAGGATTTGTTGCTAGGAAACATGGTAAAGAAAGAGAACCATGGGTTCAGAAACCCATGCCTTTTCCTCCCAAACCATCCAAGAAAAAGGATGATGAGGATTTTGAGCGCTTTGCTGAAATGATTAGACCTATCTTTTGCGCATGCAATTAACTGATATGCTCAAACCAATCCTTATGCTAAGTACATGAAAGATATTATTACAAATAAAAGAAAGATACCGGAAGCTGAAATTTCCACCATGCTTGCTAATTATACTTTTAAGGGTGGAATACCAAAGAAACTTGGAGATCCAGGAGTACCCACTATACCATGCTCTATTAAAAGAAACTATGTTAAAACTGCTTTATGTGATCTTGGAGCCGGTGTTAGTGTTATGCCTCTCTCTTTATGTCGTAGACTTGATTTGAATAAGTTGACACCTATTGAAATATCTTTGCAAATGGCTGATAAATCAACTGCTATACCTATTGGTATTTGTGAGGATGTGCCTGTTGTAGTTGCAAACGTTACTATTTTAACGGACTTTGTTATTCTTGATATTCCCGAGGACGATAGTATGTCTATTATTCTTGGAAGACCCTTTTTGAATACTGCAGGGGCTATTATTGGTTGCACTAAAGGCAATGTCACTTTTCATGTTAATGGTAGTGAGCATACAGTACACTTTCCGAGGAAACAACCTCAAGTTCATAGTATCAACTCTATTGGAAAAATGCCATCGATTATATTTGGAGGTTTTGAATTTCCTCTTCCTATTGTCAAGAAGAAATATGATATTCTTATTATTGGGGATGTGCATATCCCCGTTGAGGTAACATAGTGTTAGTCGAAATTTCTCCGGTTCCATGTTATTCGGAATGAGTTCGTTAACAAGACTTGATCAACCTTGTTAGTGGATTCCTTTTGATGATCATGAAATGGATGAAAATAGAAGGCACAACCTTCTGTACCCCACTTTTACTTTCTGTTATTTATATAAAATAAAATAAAAATAAATATTTTTCTGTCTGTTATCTGATTATCCGTGCAATATAAAAATACCTCAAAAATAAAAGTTCTCCAAATGCCCTAAAATTTAAATATGATTTTTTCTAGAATATTTGAGAATATTTGGCACTGAGAACACAGCAGGGGGGTCAACCACCTGCCCACGAGGGTGGAGGGCGCGCCCTACCCCCCTGGGCGCGCCCCCTGCCTCGTGGGCCCACGGTGGCCCTCCTCCACTTATCCTTTCACCCATACACTCCTTCTTCCTCCCCCAAACACGAATATCCAGCTCAAGCACGAGTTCTAGCTCACTTTGCTGCCATTTTCGATCTCCTTGCTCAAAGCACCTCTCACAAAACTTCTTAGGGAGATTGTTCCTTGGTATGTGACTCCTCCATTGGTCCAATTAGTTTTTGTTCTAGTGCTTTATTCATTGCAAATTTTTGCTGCTTAGGTGACCCTATTCTTGAGCTTGCATGTCAAATTTATATGGTTCCAAGTAGTTTTGATGCATGATATAGGCCCTAGGCACTTGTAGGAGTAGTTGCTATCAATATTAGAGTTTGGTTTACTATTATTTTGAAGTTACTAAAAATTTCAGAATTTTTCAGAAAATGACGAGGAGACTTTTGAGAGGCTCATCGAGCCAAAGCTCGAAGGAAAAGGCATCGAAGCCTAAGTATAATCTGCCTCGCACCGCGGAGGTTCGGGCGTGTGAATGGCCTTCCGAGGATTTCTTGAGAGCAGCTCGGATTTATGAAGATTTTCATGAATTGGCTAAGAATGCAGGCCTCACCGCTTTCCTCCACGACCAATGTGATCAGTATCTCTTACTCACAAATATCTTTGTGCAAAACTTTCATTTCCATTCTAGGAGCTCACCACCTATGGTGGAGTTTTATTTATATGATGAGCATAAGGAGATGTCACTTTATGATTTCTGTCGGATTTGTTTAGTCCCTTTTGAGGGCAAGACAGAAGAACCACATCGTGATGATGTGGAGGGGTTTATTGATACTACCACTGTAGGGGAAACAAGGAAGGTTTCCGATGCACGAATCACTAGCATACATTTTCCCGTTTTACGTTATTTTGCATTATTTGCTGGTCATTGCTTAATTGGTCGCGGAAACTGTGGAAACCATAGTATCCCTGGTATTATTATTTTGCTCCACGGTTTATATGATGATAACTCTGTTAGTATGGGCGGCATTATTTCCAAACGGTTAAGTCTGAACCGTACAAAGGGGGCCCATCTTTGGAGGCATCTATGCTTCACGCCTAGCTGCACATTTTAACATACCTATTAGGCACTATGAGAAGGAAGAAAAAGTGTTGCATCGTGTTTATTTAGATTATAAAAGTATGGTGGCACATGATTTTATTATTAAGAATAGGGAAGGAGAGCTTAAATATCAATTGTTCTTTAACAAACATCATCCTGAGACTATTACCCTGCCTGCTCCTCCTTTGTTTGATTTATCTTCAGGCGTGTACCTTGTTCCATTGAAGGCTATTCACGCCTACCGGAACCCTGCACCAGCTGTGGAGCCAGAGCCGAAACCACAAGTTGATCCTCCACGACAGTCTAATTACCAATGGGATCCGGAGATGATTGTCAGCCAGTGGCAATCGGAGTCTTCCTCTTCTTCTTCTCAGTATGACCCCAACTATTATTATGGATATCCGCCAGGCCAGCCGTGGCCATATACCAACTTAGGCCGAAAGCCTAAGTTTGGGGAAGTACGTATTTCCCACCGACATTACATTTATGTTCACACACTCATTGCTAGATGTCGGTGCTCATACTTTTTCATTGTATCATCCATGCTAGTTTATTTCCTTTTTATGCTTTCTTCTTGTGTGTTTAATAAACCTTAAGAAAAACCAAAAAATTAGTTGTAACTTTTAATCAGTTTAATTTCCATGCTTGTATTAGTAATTAAAAAGAAAACCCAAAAAGATTTCATGTTCTTCTTTTGCTTGTTGGGAGCTTTCCCGTGTAAATAGTTTTATTTCTTTTCTTTCCTTTGTGGGTTGATAGTAGAAGACCATAATTAAATTGTTGAAATGGCTCTTATATGCATTATTGTTTATCTGACAAAAGAGCCCATATTGCCTTGTCTTCTCCTATTTATTGAATGCCTGCAGATTCCAGCTTAGTCCAATGCACGTGCACTATTATTATTATTCACATCATTCGATCGTGCAAGTGAAAGGCAATTATGATGATATATGATGGACTGGCTGAGATGGGAAAAGCTGGTATGAACTCAACCTCTTTTGTTTTTGTAAATATGTTTAGTTTATCGTTCCTGATTCAACCTATTATGAATAAACATGTTTGCAATGACAATTAGAGATCATAGTTTCTTGTGCCATGCTTGATTAGCTATGAGTTATAATGGTTTACCTTGCGTGCCAACATGCTATTGAAATGGTTATGATGTGGTATGATAGGGTGGTATCCTCCTCTGAATGATTTAAGTGACTTGACTTGGCGCATGTTCACGCATGTAGTTGAAACAAAATCAGCATAGCCTTCACGATATTTATGTTCATGGTGGATTATATCCTACTCATGATTGCATTCTGTGTTGATTAATTTTAATGCATGTTCATGACTGTTATCGCTCTCTAGCTGGTCGCTTCCCAGTCTTTTGCTAGCCTTCACCTGTACTAAGTGGGAATACTGCTTGTGCATCCAAACTCCTTAAACCCCAAAGTTATTCCATATGAGTCCACTATACCTACCTATATACGGTATCTACCTGCCCTTCCAAGTAAATTTGTATGTGCCAAACTCTAAACCTTCAAATAAATATCCTGTTTTGTATGCTCGAATAGCTCATGTATCAACTAGGGTTGTCTGTATCTTCCATGTTAGGCAGGTTATTCTCAAGAGGAGTGGACTCCGCTCCTCACTCACGAGATAAATGGATGGTCACCGGGATGCCCTGTCCCATGCTTTATGCAAACTAAATCAAAATAATTACAAACAAAACTCCCCCTGGGACTCTTGTTAGTTGGAGGCACTCGTTGTTTCGAGCAAGCCATGGATTGATGCTTGTTGGTGGAAGGGGGAGTATAAACTTTACCATTCTGTTTGGGAACCGCCTATAATGTGTGTAGCATGGAAGATATCGCCATGTCTTGGTTGTTATGTTAACAATGAATGTATACCGCTCCAAATATTATTCACCTCTATTTCAAAACCGAGCTCTGGCACCTCTACAAATCCCTGCTTCCCTCTGCGAAGGGCCTATCTATTTACTTTTATGCTGAGTCATCATCCTCTTATTAAAAAGCACCAGTTGGAGAGCACCGCTGTCATTTGCATTCATTACTGTTAATTTACATTGAGTATGACTTGACTGGATCTCTTTTACCATGAATTACAATGTCTAGTCAGTCTTTGGTCTTTAAAGGTGCTCTACATTTATGTTTTGCGGTCTCAGAAAGGGCTAAGATACCATCTTGTTATATCATATTATGATTGTTTTGAGAAAGTGTTGTCATCCGAGATTTATTATTATGGCTCGCTAGTTGATTATGCTATTGATATGAGTAAACTTGAGACCTATGCATTATTGTGAATGTGGTTAGTTATAATCTTTGCTAAAAACTTGAATGTTGGCTTTACATATTTACAACAACAAGAGCAAACAGAGTTTGTAAAAGTTTTTCTTTATCACTTTCAGTTTGTCAACTGAATTGCTTGAGGACAAGCAAAGGTTTAAGCTTGGGGGAGTTGATACATCTCCGTCGTATCTACTTTTCCAAACATGTTTTCCCTTGTTTCGGACTCTAACTTGCATGGTTTGAATGGAACTAACCCGGACTGATGCTGTTTTCAGCAGAATTACCATGGTGTTATTTATGTGCAGAAACAAACGTTCTCGGAATGACCTGAAACTTCACGGAGCAACTTTTCATAAAATATGAGAATACCTGCAAAAGATGAAGGCCAGGGGGGCCACCACCTCTCCACGAGGGTGGGGGCGCGCCTGCCCCTAGGGCGCGCCCCCTACCTCGTGGGCCCCCTGTTGCCTCTCCTACTCCAACTCCATATATTGTGTTTCGGGGAGAAAAAATCAGAGAGAAGAAATCATCGCGTTTTACGATATGGAGCCGCCGCCAAGCCCTAAAACCTCTCGGGAGGGCAGATCTGGAGTCCGTTCGGGGCTCCGGAGAGGGGAATCCGTCGCCATCGTCATCATCAACCATCCTCCACCACCAATTTCATGATGCTCACCGCCGTGCGTGAGTAATTCCATCGTAGGCTTGCTGGACGGTGATGGGTTGGATGGGATCTATCATGTAATCGAGTTAGTTTTGTTATGGTTTGATCCCTAGTATCCACTATGTTCTGAGATTGATGTTGCTATGACTTTGCTATGCTTAATGCTTGTCACTAGGGCCTGGGTGCCATGATTTCAGATCTGAACCTATTATGTTTTCATCAATATATGAGTGTTCTTGATCCTATCTTGCAAGTCTATAGTCACCTATTATGTGTTATGATCCGTTAAGCCCGAAGTGACAATAATCGGGATACTTACCGGTGATGACCATAGTTTGAGGAGTTCATGTACTCACTATGTGTTAATGCTTTGTTCCGGTTCTCTATTAAAAGGAGGCCTTAATATCCCTTAGTTTCCGTAAGGACCCCGCTGCCACGGGAGGGTAGGACAAAAGATGTCATGCAAGTTCTTTTCCATAAGCACGTATGACTATATTCGGAATACATGCCTACATTACATTGACGAACTGGAGCTAGTTCTGTGTCACCCTAGGTTATGACTGTTACATGATGAACCGCATCCGGCATAATTCTCCATCACCGATCCATTGCCTACGAGCTTTCCATATATTGTTCTTCGCTTATTTACTTTCCCATTGCTATTGCTATCATCACTACAAAATACCAAAAACATTACTTTTACTACTGTTACCTTTTGCTACCGTTATCACTACTATCATATTACTTTGCTACTAAACACTTTGCTGCAGATATTAAGTTTTCAGGTGTGGTTGAATTGACAACTCAGCTGCTAATACTTGAGAATATTCTTTGGCTCCCCTTGTGTCGAATCAATAAATTTGGGTTGAATACTTTACCCTCAAAAACTGTTGCGATCCCCTATACTTGTGGGTTATCACCCATCACATACCCTTATCTCCCGCATTACATTATTTGACATTTGCCTCTCGTTTTCCTCTCCCCCACTTCACCCTTGCCGTTTTATTCGCCCTCTCTCTCTTTATCCTCCCTCTCTTTCTCTATTTGCCTCTTTTTGCCCGCTTGTTTTTTTGCTTGCGTGTTAGTTTGCTTGCTCGTCGTTATGACTAGTCCCTTATCTTCTCCGTTGTCCCCTGAGTTCGAAATCTTTCACTTCAAACAAAGACTAGGATAAAACTTAAAACATGCCTGGTTAAGAATAATGGAGTCTTATCGTTATTGTACCTCTGAAATAAACCTGATAATTTTGCTTCGCAATTTTTATGTTGGATTGAATATGTCTCATAGACAACTCTTGGATTGTGTTGCCAAAGGCAATTTTATTGAAATCGATCCCCATATTGCGCTTGAAATTATAGAAGGTATAGTGGGAACACTACCTCAACAAAAGGGACCTCATCCTACTCAGGAAGAGACGCAAGTTTTTTAAAAAAATTGTGAAGTTACTAAAATTTTACAGAAGTCTCTTGAACCTCTTAAGAACATCAGTGGAAATATTCACCGCATGAATATGTTGATTACCCTTTGCAATAAGCTGTTGGATTCGTTAGATCTAAAAATTTCAGAATATGAAGGGAAACGTAAAGAACCTCCCGGATTTGATCTTGATTCCGCTAAAAAAATTGAAAACTAAAGATGGCAATACCTAGATCTACCCTTGCTTGTTATGCCTAGCTAGGGGCGTTAAACGATAGCGCTTGTTGGGAGGTAACCCAATTTTATTTTTATTTATTGCTTTTTGCTCCTGTTTAGTAATAAATAATTTATCTAGGCTCTGTTTTGGTTGCGTTTTTTGTGTTTAATTAGTGTTTGTGCCACCTAGAACCGTTGGGAAGATTTGGGGAAAGTCTTGTTACACTTGCTGTAAAAAACAGAAACTATAGCGCTCACGAGAACTGCTGCCATTTTTATTTGGAAAGTGATATTTAGTTAATTCTTTTTGCAGATGATTAATAGATAAATTCCTCACGTCCAACAATTTATTTTAGAATTTTTGGGGTTCCATATCTTCAGCTAGCTACAGATTAGTACAGACTGTTCTGTTTTTGACAGATTCTGTTTTTCGTGTGTTGTTTGCTTATTTTGATGAATCTATGGCTAGTAAAATAGTTTATAAACCATAGAGAAGTTGAAATACAGTAGGTATAACACCAATATAAATAAATAATGAGTTCATTACAGTACCTTGAAGTGGTCTTTTTTTCCTTTCGCTAACGGAGCTCACGAGATTTTCTACTTTAAGTTTTGTGTTGTGAAGTTTTGAAGTTTTGGGTAAAGATTTGATGGATTATGGAACAAGGAGTGGCAAGAGCCTAAGCTTGGGGATGCCTATGGCACCCCAAGATAATCTAAGGACACCTAAAAGCCAAAGCTTGGGGATGCCCCGGAAGGCATCCCCTCTTTCGTCTACTTCTATCGGTAACTTTACTTGGAGCTATATTTTTATTCGCCACATGATATGTGTTTTGCTTGGAGCGTCTTGTATGATTTGAGTCTTTATTTTTTAGTTTAACTCAATCATCATTGCTGTACACACCTTTTGAGAGAGCCATACATGATTTGGAATTTGTTAGAATACTCTATGTGCTTCGCTTATATCTTTTGAGTTATATAGTTTTGCTCTAGTACTTCACTTATATCTTTTAGAGCACGGTGGTGGATTTGATTTATAGAAACTATTGATCTCTCATGCTTCACTTAGATTATTTTGAGAGTCTTAAATAGCATGTTAATTTACTTAAAATCCTAATATGCTAGGTATTCAAGATTAGTAAAATTTTCTTATGAGTGTTTTGAATACTAAGAGAAGTTTGATGCTTGATGATTGTTTTGAGATATGGAAGTAATAATATGAAAGTCGTGCTAGTTGAGTAGTTGTGAAATTGAGAAATGCTTGTGTTGAAGTTTGCAAGTCCCGTAGCATGCACGTATGGTAAATGTTATGTAACAAATTTGAAACATGAGGTGCTATTTGATAGTCCTCCTTATGAGTGGCGGTCGGGGACGAGCGATGGTCTTTTCCTACCAATCTATCCCCCTAGGAGCGTGCGCGTAGTGCCGAGGTTTTTGATGACTTGTAGATTTTTGCAATAAGTATGTGAGTTCTTTATGACTAATGTTGAGTCCATGGATTATACGCACTCTCACCCTTCCATCCTTGCTAGCCTCTTCGGTACCGTGCATTGCCCTTTCTCACATTGAGAGTTGGCGCAAACTTCGCCGGTGCATCCAAACCCCGTGATATGGTACGCTCTTTCACACATAAACCTCCTTATATCTTCCTCAAAATAGCCACCATACCTACCTATTATGGCATTTCCATAGCCATTCTGAGATATATTGCCATGCAACTTTCCACCATTCCGTTTATCATGACACATTCATCATTGTCATATTGCTTAGCATGATCATGTAGTTGACATAGTATTTGTGGCAAAGCCACCATTCATAATTCTTTCATACATGTCACTCTTGGTCCATTGCATATCCCGGTACACCGCCGGAGGCATTCATATAGAGTCATCTTTTGTTCTACTATCGAGTTGTAATCATTGAGTTGTAAATAAATAGAAGTGCGATGATCATCATTTTGTAGAGCATTGTCCCAAGTGAGGAATTATAAAAAAATAAAGACCATAAAAAAGCGAAGGCCCAGAAAAAATGAGAGAAAAAGAGAGAAGGGACAATGTTACTATCCTTTGCCACACTTGTGCTTCAAAGTAGCACCGTAATCTTCATGATAGAGAGTCTCTTGTTTTGTCACTTTCATATACTAGTGGGAATTTTCATTATAGAACTTGGCTTGTATATTCCAACAATGGGCCTCCTCAAGTGCCCTAGGTCTTCGTCAGCAAGCAAGTTGGATGCACACCCACTTAGTTTCTTTTGTTGAGCTTTCATACATTTATAGCTCTAAGTGCATCTGTTGCATGGCAATCCCTACTCCTTGCATTAACATCAATCGGTGGGCATCTCCATAGCCCATTGATTAGCCTCATTGATGTGAGACTTTCTCCTTTTTGTCTTCTCCACATAACCCCCCTCATTATATTATATTCCACCCATAGTGCTATGTCCATGGCTCGCGCTCATATATTGCGTGAAAGTTTATAGGTTTGAGATTACTAAAGTATGAAACAATTGCTTGGCTTGTCATCGGGGTTGTGCATGATGAGAGCATTCTTGTGTGACGAAAATGGAGCATGACTAAACTATATGATTTTGTAGGGATGAACTTTCTTTGGCCATGTTATTTTGAGAAGACATAATTGCTTAGTTAGTATGCTTGAAGTATTATTATTTTTATGTCAATATGAACTTTTGTCTTGAATCTTTCGGATCTGAATATTCATACCACAATTAAGAAGAATTACATTAAAATTATGCCAAGTAGCACTCCGCATCAAAAATTCTGTTTTTATCATTTACCTACTCGAGGACGAGCAGGAATTAAGCTTGGGGATGCTTGATACGTCTCCAACGTATCTATAATTTTTGATTGCTCCATGCTATATTATCTACTGTTTTGGACATTATTGGGCTTTATTATCCACTTTTATATTATTTTTGGGACTAACCTATTAACCGGAGGCCCGGCCCAGAATTGCTGTTTTTTGCCTGTTTTAGGGTTTCGAAGAAAAGGAATATCAAACGGAGTCCAAACGGAAAGAAACCTTCGGGAACATGATTTTCTCAACAAACAAGACCCAGGAGACTTCGACCCTACGTCAAGACACAAAAGAGGAGGCACGAGGTAGGGGGCGCGACCACCCCCACCAGGCGCGCCCTCCACCCTCGTGGGCCCCCTGTTTCTCCATCGACGTACTCCTTCCTCCTATATATGCCTACGTACCCCCAAACGATCTGATATGGAGCCAAAAACCTAATTCCACCGCCGCAACTTTCTGTATCCATGAGATCCCATCTTGGGGCCTGTTCCAGAGCTCCGCCGGAAGGGGCATCAATCACGGAGGGCTTCTACATCAACACCATAGCCCCTCCGATGAAGTGTGAGTAGTTTACCTCAGACCTACGGGTCCATAGTTATTAGCTAGATGGCTTCTTCTCTCTTTTTGGATCTCAATACAATGTTCTCCCCCTCTCTTGTGGAGAGCTATTCGATGTAATCTTCTTTTTGCGGTGTGTTTGTTGAGACCGATGAATTGTGGGTTTATGATCAAGTCTATCTATGAACAATATTTGAATCTTCTTTGAATTCTTTTATGTATGATTGGTTATCTTTGCAAGTCTCTTCGAATTATCAGTTTGGCTTGGCCTACTAGATTGATCTTTCTTGCAATGGGAGAAGTGCTTAGCTTTGGGTTCAATCTTGCGGTGTCCTTTCCCAGTGACAGTAGGGGCAGCAAGGCACGTATTGTATTGTTGCCATCGAGGATAACAAGATGGGGTTTTCATCATATTGCATGAGTTTATCCCTCTACATCATATCATCTTGCTTAAGGTGTTACTCTGTTTTTAACATAATACTCTAGATGCATGCTGGATAGCGGTCGATGAGTGGAGTAATAGTAGTAGATGCAGGCAGGAGTCGGTCTACTTGTCTCGGACGTGATGCTTATATACATGATCATACCTAGATATTCTCATAACTATGCTCAATTCTATCAATTGCTCAACAGCAATTTGTTCACCCACCGTAGAATACTTATGCTCTCGAGAGAAGCCACTAGTGTAACCTATGGCCCCCGGGTCTATCTTTATCATATTAATCTCCTACTACTTAGTTATTTCCTTTGCTCTTTACTTTGCCTTTATTTTAATTTGCATATTTTTCATAAAAACCAAAAATATCATCTTATCATATCTATCAGATCTCACTCTCGTAAGTGGCCGTGTAGGGATTGGCAACCCCTATTCGCGTTAGTTGCGAGGATTTATTTGTTTTGTGCGGGTACGAGGGGCTAGCGAGTAGCCTCCTACTGGATTGATACCTTCGTTCTCAAAAACTGAGGGAAATACTTACGCTACTTTGCTGCATCATCCCTTCCTCTTCGAGATAAACCAACGCAGTGCTCAAGAGGTAGCAAGAAGGATTTCTCATAGCAAAAGGGATACATGCCACAGGGACGGCCCATGTAGCCTGGGAATAATGCAGCCCGAGGGGCGCTCCCAGCTTAAATAAACTTGGAAGATGTCACCTGGTTCTGTAGACGAAGTAGAGTTGGTGCAGCTGAAGCCATGCGCTGAAGGAATGGCTCCTCACGAGCCACCGGGACCCTAAGCCTCGGGAGGCTCTGGGGGCTCAGGAGGTTTCCTGGAGACCGTCCCCATCTCCTCCTGAACGGCGTGGAACCTGGCCTCCTGAGCCGCCAGGACTTGCCGCGCATCGCGCTGATAGGCCGACGCCACGCTCGGCAAGCCGAAGGGCATGCGAACGTAGTTGTGTGGTGGACCCTCACAGCGGCCCGCACGCGAAGGCCAGAAGCGCTCCTGAGCTGCGGCCCTGTTGAGCCCTGGGATGTCGATGCAGGGGCGCAGCCCGGCATCCTCGCCTGGATGGGGGGCTGCGCCTTGTGAGCGGCCGTGGCCGCGCATGGCCCTTGCTTCTTTCAGTTCCTCAGTGGTCTTGGTGATGAATTCATGAGCAGTGGGCACTCCTTGCCCTGTGCTCTCTTGAGGAAAGCGTGCCGTGAAGCACGCTTCCAAGTGGTGCCCAAGCGCCTCCCTCGTGAGGTTGGCAAGGTCTGAGGCTCTCCAGGAGAGAGCCCCCGAGCCCTGCCGGAGGAGGGCGTCGGGCATGCTTTCCTATGCGGTGGAGGGAGGCACCCCTGGAGCGGGCGCTAATCCTGATGAGGCTCCTGACGTGACGCCATCTTCTTGGGGTCCTGCGCGGCGTGGCAGCTTCTGCTTGGGGATGGTCTCCGGAGGGCCTTCACTTCTGCTGTCAGGGTTGTCGATTGCTGCGGCTTGGAAGGCGCGCTCAAGGGAGCACACCGCATCCCTTTCTTCACATGGGACCGTGATGATTCCCCCGCTTCCTGGCATCTTGAGGACGTTGTAGCCATGGTGAGTGACTGCCATGAACTTGGCCAGGGCTGGATACCCGAGGATGGCATTGTACGGCAGGCGGATGTGCGCGACGTTGAAGTCAATGAGCTCGGTGCAGTAGTTCTTGCGCTCCCCGAAGGTGACAGGCAGGCGGACCTGCCCTATCGGTGTGGTGGAACCGTCAGTCACTCCTGAGAAAGGCTTGGTTGGCTGGAACTGCTCATAGGGCACTTGGAGGTTGTCGAACGTGTCGACGGACATGACGTTGAGCCCTGCGCCGCCGTCGATGAGAGTCTTGGTGACTTGCACATTGCTGATGACTAGGGAGCATACCATAGGTAGGGTGCCAGCGGTGGCTGCGCACTTGAGCTGGTCTGCCGAGTTCAATGTGATGGCGCATTGGGACCACCTGAGCGGGCGCGTGGCCTCGAGCTTGGGGAGCGTCGCGTTCACCTCGCGAGCGAACTGTTTGAAGATGTGCTGCGAGGCCGGGGCCTAAGCACCGCCCAAGATGCAAGCGATCGCACGCGGCTCCTGGAAGCCCCAGCCCCCTCGTCCTGGTGGTGGTCGTCGTTCCTTCTTGGTGGCGGCAACGGGGGAAGACCGGCGTTGCCCTGGGGGCGATCCTCACGAGGCGGGTCCCTCCAGGCGCCCTCGCGAGGTTGGTCCTGCCAGCGGTCCTCACAAGGCCGGCCGCGCCACTCCTGGCGCGGGCCACGGTCGTCCCAGCGTCTGGCTCCGCGTCCTCCTCCGCGGCCGTAGCCTCGGTCATTGCGCTTGGGGCGTCGACCGAAGCGTCCTTCCCGTATGGCTCTGAGCTCTTGGCAGTCGCTGGTGTTGTGGGTGTTCAGATTGTGGAAGGCGCAGAACGGGCAGCCGTTCTTGGATGACTCGGGTTGATCTCTGCCTCGCTTGGTGTCGGGCTCCGCTGCGAGCACTACTGCCTCTTTGCGCTTCACGTCCTTGGCCTTGGCCTTCTTCTCCTCCACTCCTGCAGCTGGCAGCTCAAGGAGAGAGAGGCGCCCCTCCTCAGCTCTTGCGCACTTGGTCTCTAGGTCGATCAGCTCCTGAGATGTACAAAGCTCCTCATGGATAGCCAGCTCTTCCGTCATCTTGATGTCACGGATGCCGTCTGAGAACGCGGAGATGATGGCTTCGTCCGTGACCTTGGGGATCTTGAGGCGGGTGTTATTGAAGCACTGGATGTACTTCTGGAGGGTCTCTCCTGGTTGTTGCTTGATGCGGCGTAGATCGCCCGCGGCCGGTGGGCGGTCGCGAGTACCCTAGAAGTTGGCGACGAAGCGGGCGCTCATCTCGTCCCAGGAGAAGATCGAGCCGTGCTGCAGGTTCAGGAGCCAGGAGCGGGCCCCATCCTTGAGAGCCATGGGAAACTAGTTCGCCATGACTTTTTTGTCACCGTTAGCCGCTTTGATGCTCAGCTCATAGAGCTGCAAGAACTCTGTGGGGTCGGCGGTGCCGTCGTATCGAGGAGGTAGATCTGGCTTGAACTTGCCTGGCCAGGCAACGCTACGCAGTTCGGGGGTGAAGGCGCGGCAGCCAGCCGTGGTCGCCGGGGCCCGCTTCTGAGGCGGGGCTTGGTCTTGGCGAGGTCCGCGCTGCGCCACTTCAGGCGGCGCGCGGTCTTGACGAGGTGGCGCGGGGAGCACCGGTGCAGCTTCTCGCGGCCGCGGGATTTCTTGGCAGCTTCTTTCTTCACGCGTGGGCGCCGGGTGCGGTGGATCACGCCGCGGAGGCGCACGCCTTGGTGCCAAGGCACAGTCTTGGGGACGAGGCGGTGGAGGCATGCCATGAGCCCCGTCGCCCGTGGCTGGTTGAGGGGGAGGCAGAGAGTGGGACGGCGTCGGAGAGCCCCCTGCGGCATGGATGAGCTTGGCGACGCGGTCGAGCCACTCCTCATAGAGGTCGTCGACGGGGCGGTAACGCAGGAGCTCATTCGCCGCGGCGCGGCCTGTGCTTCCATGGGAGCACGGTGCGCGTGGGACGAAGAACCGGCAGGGGTGAGTGACGGAGTAGCGGTGCGGCCGTCTTGCCGCACTGAAGGATGCAGCAAGGACGCCTGCTGATCGTTCCCCGTCGGGCCGGTGGCAGCGTTGGAGGCAGGGGACGGAGAACGACGAGGTGGCCTGCCGACGGGAGCCGTCTGAGCAACGCGGGCGGCAAGTGCAGCCCGACGCTCAGCTCGAGCACGGCGAGCGTCCGACATGGAGACGACGGAGTGACGGACTGACGGAAAGGAAGCTAAGGCGCACCCCTACCTGGCGCGCCAAATGTCGGATGTGGGGTTCTGGAAAACCCTTAAGGTTCGAACACTGGGGTGCATGCGAAGTCTTTTCCTTCTACCAATCTACGCTCTAGCTCGCTAAGATCTTGCGGACGAACTCGAAGAACTCACAACACAGAAAGACATAGGGTTTATACTGGTTCGGGCCACCGTTGTGGTGTAATACCCTACTCCAGTGTGGTGGTGGTGGATTGCCTCTTGGGCTGATGATGAACAGTACAAGGGGAAGAACTGCCTCCTGAGGTTGAGGTGTTCTTGTGCGTATGGACTTGTGTGTGTCTCCGGGTCTCATGAGTCCGTGTCCCTTCTATGGTGGCTAGCTCTACTTATAGAGGCCCTGGTCCTCTTCCCAAATATAGAGCGGGAAGGGAGCCAACAATGGCGGGCTAATTTGAAGGGGGACAGCTAGTACAAGCTATCCTGACAAAAGGTAGTCTGCGCTTGTGAAAGGCTCTGGGGTGATGCCGTCTTGGGCTCCACGATGACCTCCGCCTTACCGTCCTCCTGGTCTTGGTCTTGTTGCACCGAAATGGCAACCTTTGCCTGATACCTCGGTACTCCGCGGCTGTGCTTGCCTCCCTTGCACCAAAGAGGAAACAAGGACGCTGCGCGCACTGGCGCCCGCTTGGTGTCAATCGTCATGGCTCACGACACGAGAGCCTCGTGAGGTTCGCCTCGCCTTGATATCTCCACTCCTCGCGAGCCTGCCTGACCAGGACACTCCTCAGGAGGTCTTGCGTCGTCCGCCTCGCAAGGCTTGGCCCCTCGCGAGGGTCTTGGGTGCCTCGTTGATGAAGATGGGCCATACGGCCCGCTGGCTCCGCCACGCCGCGGGCTGCAGGCAGGCAAGTATGGGGACCCCCGTTCCCAGAACGCCGACAACGGCGTGACCACAGCCGAAGCCGTGGATGACGAGGGCAACGAGAAGGCCGCGGGTGACGGCGACGAAGCTGCGGGCGAGACCGCGGGTGGCAGCACCGGTGACGGCGACAGAGCCGTGAGCGAAGCCGCGGGTGGCAGCAATGGCGACGGCGCAGGGCCGCAGGCAAAGCCGCAGGTGGCGGGGAGGACGCCTCGGCGGGCGAGGCCATGATACGTCTCCAACGTATCTATAATTTTTGATTGCTCCATGTTGTATTATCTACTGTTTTGGACTATGTTGGGCTTTATTTTCCACTTTTATATTATTTTTGGGACTAACCTATTAACCGGAGGCCCAGCCCAGAATTGCTGTTTTTTTGCCTATTTCAGTGTTTCGAGAAACAGAATATCAAACGGAGTCGAAACGGAATGAAATCTTCGGAAACGTGATTTTCTCATCAGATAAGACCCAGGAGACTTGGACCCTCCATCAAGAAAGCCACTAGGCGGTCATGAGGGTGGAGGGCGCCCCCCCCCCAGGGCGCGCCCCCTGCCTCGTGGGCCCCTCGAAGCTCCACCGACGTACTCCTTCCTCCTATATATACCTACGTACCCCCCAAACGATCGGGGATGGAGCCAAAAACCTAATTCCACCGCTGCAACTTTCTGTATCCACGAGATCCCATCTTGGGGCCTGTTCCGGAGCTCCGTCGGAAGGGGAATCGATGACAGAGGGCTTCTACATCATCATCCAAGCTCCTCCGATGAAGTGTGATTAGTTTACTTCAGACCTACGGGTCCATAGTTAGTAGCTAGATGGCTTATTCTCTCTTTTTGGATCTCAATACAATGTTCTCCCCCTCTCTCGTGGAGATCTATTCGATGTAATCTTGTTTTTGCGGTGTGTTTGTTGAGACCGATGAATTGTGGGTTTATGATCCAGTTTATCTATGAATAATATTTGAATCTTCTCTGAATTCTTTTATGTATGATTGGTTATCTTTGCAAGTCTCTTCGAATTATCAGTTTGGTTTGGCCTACTAGATTGGTTGTTCTTGCCATGGGAGAAGTGCTTAGCTTTGGGTTCGATCTTGCGGTGTCCTTTCCCAGTGACAGAAGGGGCAGCAAGGCACGTATTGTATTGTTACCATCGAGGATAACAAGATGGTGTTTTTATCATATTGCATGAAACTATCCCTCTACATCATGTCATCTTGCTTAAGGCGTTACTCTGTTTTTAACTTAATACTCTAGATGCATGCTGGATAGCGGTCGATGAGTGGAGTAATAGTAGTAGATGCAGGCAGGAGTCGGTTTACTTGTCTCGGACGTGATGCCTATATACATGATCATACCTAGATATTCTCATAACTATGCTCAATTCTATCAATTTCTCAACAGTAATTTGTTCACCCACCGTAGAATACTTATGCTCTTGAGAGAAGCCACTAGTGAAACCTATGGCCCCCGGGTCTCTTTCTCATCATATCAATCTCCATCACTTTATTATTGCTTTGCTTTTACTTTGCCTTTTACTTTTTCACTTTGCATCTCTATACCAAAAATACCAAAAATATTATTTATCATCTCTATCAGATCTCACTTTCGTAAGTGACTGTGAAGGGATTGACAACCCCTAAGCGCGTTGGTTGCGTTGAGCTATTGTTTTTGTGTAGGTATAAGGGACTCGCGCGTAGCCTCCTAGTGGATTGATACCTTAGTTCTCAAAAACTGAGGGAAATACTTACGCTACTTTGCTGCATCATCCTCTCCGCTTCGGGGAAATCCAACGCGGTGCTCAAGAGGTAGCAGGCCGCAACTTGCATGGGCGGAGTCGCGGCCGATGACCCAGCTGACGAGGCGCGGCCAGCAGATGCTGGTGCTGACGCCTGCCGAGGCGTGGCCGGCTCCTCCTGAGTCGGTGATGACCCACAAGTATAGGGGATCTATCGTAGTCCTTTCGATAAGTAAGAGTGTCGAACCCAACGAGGAGCAGAAGGAAATGATAAGCGGTTTTCAGCAAGGTATTCTCTGCAAGTACTGAAATAAGAGGTAACAGATAGTTTTGTGATAAGATAATTTGTAACGAGCAACAAGTAGCAAAAGTAAATAAAGTGCAGCAAGGTGGCCCAATCCTTTTTGTAGCAAAGGACAAGCCTGGACAAACTCTTATATAAGGAAAAGCGCTCCCGAGGACACATGGGAATATCGTCAAGCTAGTTTTCATCATGTTCATATGATTCGCGTTCGGTACTTTGATAATTTGATATGTGGGTGGACCGGTGCTTGGGTGTTGTTCTTACTTGAACAAGCATCCCACTTATGATTAACCTCTATTGCAAGCATCCACAACTACAACAAAAGTATTAAGGTAAACCTAACCATAGCATGAAACATATGGATCCAAATCAGCCCCTTAGGAAGCAACGCATAAACTAGGGTTTAAGATTCTGTCACTCTAGCAACCCATCATCTACTTATTACTTCCCAATGCCTTCCTCTAGGCCCAAATAATGGTGAAGTGTTATGTAGTCGACGTTCACATAACACCACTAGAGGCTAGGCAACATACATCTCATCAAAATATCGAACGAATACCAAATTCACATGACTACTAATAGCAAGACTTCTCCCTTGTCCTCAGGAACAAACGTAACTACTCACAAAGCATAAACATGTTCATAATCAGAGGGGTATTAATATGCATATAGGATCTGAACATATGATCTTCCACCAAATAAACCAACTAGCATCAACTACAAGGAGTAATCAACACTACTAGCAACCTACTAGCACCAATCCCGGACTTGGAGACAAGAATTGGATACAAGAGATGAACTAGGGTTTGGATATGAGATGGTGCTGGTGAATATGTTGATGGAGATTGCCCTCTCCCAATGAGAGGAGCGTTGGTGATGACGATGGCGATGATTTCCCCCTCCGGGAGGGAAGTTTCCCCGGCAGAACAGCTCTGCCGGAGCTCTAGATTGGATCCGCCAAGGTTCCGCCTCGTGGCGGCGGAGTTTCGTCCCGAAAGGTTGCTTCTTTTTTTTCTCGACGAAATACTTCATATAGGAGAAGATGGTCATCGGAGAGCCACCAGGGGGCCCACGAGGTAGGGGGCACGCCCTAGGGGGGCGCGCCCCCACCCTCGTGAGCAGGGTGTGGGCCCCCTGGTCTTCATCTTTGGCGAGGATTTTTCATTATTTATTATAAGGTGTTCCATGGAGTTTCAGGAATTTTGGAGTTGTGCGGAATAGGTCTCTAATATTTGCTCCTTTTCCAGCCCAAAATCCAGGTGTTGGCATTCTCCCTCCTTATGTAAACCTTGTAAAATAAGAGAGAATAGCCATAAGTATTGTGACATAATGTGAAATAACAGCCCATAATGCAATAAATATCGATATAAAAGCATGATGCAAAATGGACGTATCAACTCCCCGAAGCTTAGACCTCGCTTGTCCTCAAGCGAAAGCCGATAACAATAAATATGTCCCCATGTTTAGAGGTAGAGGCGTCGATAAAAATAAAATACGGACATGAAGGCATCATGATTATTCTCATAACAGCAACATATATAGGTATTGTCATATGATTACTTATGTTCAAGTGATGATCTATTCACAATGCAAAAGTATGAATTAGAAACCTTATTGAGAACCAACAAACTATAACCTCAGTCATTGAAGCAATTGCAATTTATCATAACATCAGAAAGAGTCTATGTCAGAGCTAAAAAGCAAGTCCACATACTCAACTATCATCTAGTCTTTCATAATTGCTAACACTCACGCGATACTTGTGATTATGGAGTTTTAATCGGACACAGAGAAAGATAGGGGCTTATAGTTTCGCCCCACAACCTTTTACCTCAAGGGTAATGTCAACAATAATAACGCATGCCCCCTACATCCAATTAGATATATCTATGAGGATCTTTCCAACACACTGTGCTTGCCAAAGGATAAAATGTAAAAAGGAAAGATGAAGATCACCATGACTCTTGCATAAGGTAGAAGATAATAATAAAAGATAGGCCCTTCGCAGAGGGAAGCAGAGGTTGCCATGCGCTTTTATGGTTGGATGTACAAAATCTTAATGCGAAAGAACGTCACTTTATATTGCCCCTTGTGATATGAACCTTTATTATGCAGTCCGTCGCTTTTATTTCTTCCACATCACAAGATCATATAAAGCTTATTTTCTCCCACACTAATAATTCATACATATTTAGAGAGCAATTTTTTATTGCTTTGCACCGATGAAAACTTACTTGAAGGATCTTACTCAATCCATAGGTAGATATGGTGGACTCTCATGGCAAAACTGGTTTAAGGGTTTTTGGAAGCACAAGTAATATCTCTACTTGGTGCTGAGAATTTGGCTAGCATGAGGGGGAAAGGCAAGCTCAACATGTTGGATGATCCATGACAACATACTTTATCTCAGATATAAGAAAACATAACCCATTACGTTGTCTTCCTTGTCCAACATCAACTCTTTAACATGTCATATTTTAATGAGTGCTCCCAGTCATAAAAGATGTCAATAATAGTATATTTATATGTGAAACCTCTCTTTCCTTATTACTTCCTATTAATTGCAACGATGACCAAAGCTATGTCTGCCAACTCCCAACAACTTTTAATCATCATACTCTTTCTATGTGAAGTCATTACTATTAATAAGATCAATATGAACTTTTATTATTATTTTTTTTCTTTTTCTCTTTTCTTTTATTCATCCAAGATCATAGCAAGAAAATCAGGCCCTTGACTCAACACTAATATTTATTATATAGCTCACGGACTCGATTACATAGAGAGATCATAAAGCAAAACTTAAAACTAGATCATGCCATAAACTTTATTCTACTAGATCAAAATACTACTAATAGGATCGAACTAAGGAAAATGGTAAAGATAGGAGTTGTGATTGTGATACGATACCGGGGCACCTCCCCCAAGCTTGGCAGTTGCCAAGGGGAGTGCCCATACCCATGTGATTATATCTCCTTGGTTGGTGAAGAAGGAGGTGATGGATAGTCGCACATCAAGCGTAAGAGGTCCTCTAGCTTGCGAATAATGCCCTTGAGTGCAAAGGTATGCTCCTTCAACAAAATATTTTCACTTGTGAGATACTTGTTTTGAATACGAGTTAGCTCAATCATCTGGAAAGCTTCAATCTCAGTTGGGGTAATAAGGTTGTGATCAAGTTGAAGGATGTCTTCTGTTGCCGGAGCTTGGTTCTCCGTGGCCTTCTTGATCCCTTCATCCTTGTTGATCTCCATGGGTTCTTCCCTCTTCAGCTCTATCTTCATTAGCCAAGCATCTTTGTCACCGTTGTTGGAGGAGGGGGAAGACATGATGCCTGGCCTTGACAACCCTAATAAAGAACAACCCAAAACAAGAACAGAGGATATTTGCATGATACGGGAGTCAAAACCTTCGGGAGAATATATAGTGAATTTTTACCGACCAAAATACGTATCGTGCAAGAAAACGGAGTCCGGAAGGCACACGAGGTGCTCACGAGGTAGGGGGCGCGCCCAGGGGGGTAGGGCGCGCCCTCCACCCTCGTGGGGCCCTCGTGTCCTTCTCGGACTGCTACTTAATTTTCTATTTTTCTAAATATTCCAAAATGAAGAAATATTGCCTTAAAATTGTTTTGGAGTCGGTTTACTTACCATACCACATACCTATTCCTTTTCGGAGTCTGAAACGTTCTGGAAAGTGTCCCTTATGTATTCCTCCGGGGTTACGGCTTCAATAATATTAGTTTCAACATTTATGGGATTACCTGAGATATAATGTTTGATTCTTTGACCGTTTACCACCTTCGGATTTGTGCCTTCGAATTTGTTGATTTTTATGGCACCGGAATGATAGACCTCAATAACATAGGGGCCTTCCCATTTAGAGAGAAGTTTCCCTGCAAAAAATCTTAAACGAGAGTTGTATAGCAATACATAATCACCTACATTAAACTCACGCTTTTGTATCCTTTTGTCATGCCATCTTTTAACTTTTTCTTTAAACAACTTGGCATTTTCATAAGCTTGGGTTCTCCATTCATCAAGTGAGCTAATATCAAATAACCTCTTCTCACCGGCAAGTTTGAAATCATAGTTGAGCTCTTTAATAGCCCAATATGCCTTATGTTCTAGTTCGAGAGGTAAGTGACATGCTTTTCCATATACCATTTTATAAGGAGACATACCCATAGGATTTTTATATGCAGTTCTATAGGCCCATAATGCATCATCAAGTTTCTTGGACCAATTCTTTCTAGACCTATTGATAGTCTTTTGAAAAATTAATTTGAGTTCTCTATTACTCAATTCTACTTGACCACTAGACTGTGGGTGATACGGAGATGCAACTCTATGATTGACGTCATATTTAGCAAGCATTTTACGGAAAGCACCATGAATAAAATGTGAACCACCATCAGTCATTAAATATCTAGGGACTCCAAACCTCGGAAAAATAACTTCTTTAAGCATTTTAATAGAAGTGTTATGATCAGCACTACTAGTTGGAATAGCTTCTACCCACTTAGTAACGTAATCAACAACAACTAAAATATGTGTATATCCATTAGAGGCAGGAAAGGGTCCCATATAATCAAAGCCCCAAACATCAAATGGTTCAATAACAAGTGAATAATTCATAGGCATTTCTTGTCGTCTACTTATATTACCAATTCTTTGACATTCATCACAAGATAGGACAAACTTACGGGCATCCTTGAAGAGAGTAGGCCAATAAAAATCGGATTGCAATACCTTATGTGCAGTTCTATCTCCCGCGTGGTGTCCTCCATAAGTTTCGGAGTGGCACTTGCGTAGGATCTGTTCTTGTTCATGCTCAGGTACACAACGTCTAATAACACCATCTACTCCTTCTTTATAAAGATGTGGGTCATCCCAAAAGTAATGTCTCAAATCATCGAAGAACTTTTTCTTTTGTTGGTATGTGAAGCTAGGTGGTATGAATTTAGCAACAATGTAAGTAGCATAATCATCATACCAAGGAGTACTATGAGAAGTACTTATGACATTTAATTGTTCATCAGGAAAGCTATCATCAATAGGTAGTGGGTCATCAAGAACATTCTCTAACCTAGATAAGTTGTCTGCAATGGGGTTCTCAGCTCCTTTTCTATCAACAATATGAAAATCAAATTCTTGTAGCAAGAGAACCCATCTAATAAGTCTAGGCTTAGCATCTTTCTTCTCCATAAGATATTTAATAGCAGCATGATCAGTGTGGATAGTTACTTTAGAATCAACAATGTAAGATCTGAACTTATCACAAGCAAATACAACTACTAAAAGTTCTTTTTCAGTAGTAGCATAATTTCTTTGAGAATTGTCTAGAGTCTTACTAGCATAATGGATAACATTTAATTTCTTATCAACTCTTTGCCCTAGAACAGCACCTACAGCATAATCGCTAGCATCACACATAATTTCAAAGGATAAATTCCAATCAGGAGGCTGAACAACAGGTGCAGAGACTAATGCTTTCTTAAGTATTTCAAATGCTTCTACACAATCATCATCAAAGACAAATGGTATATCTTTTTGTAATAAATTAGTTAGGGGCCGAGAAATTTTTGAGAAGTACTTAATGAACCTCCTATAAAATCCGGCGTGACCAAGGAAACTTCTTATACCTTTAATGTCCTTGGGACATGGCATCTTTTCAATAGCATCAACCTTGGCTTTATCAACTTCAATACCTCTTTCAGAAACTTTATGCCCCAAGACAATACCTTCATTAACCATAAAG
The DNA here is from genome assembly GCF_056163025.1 of Triticum urartu. Lineage (NCBI taxonomy): Eukaryota > Viridiplantae > Streptophyta > Magnoliopsida > Poales > Poaceae > Triticum > Triticum urartu. The sequence goes on along the minus strand of NC_141879.1, from coordinate 209,671,460 downwards.
TGGCACTTTTCCCAATTCAAGACAAGATTAGTTTCTTCACATCTCTGCAAAACTCGATCAAGATTTCTCAAGCAATCATCAAAAGAAGATCCATAGACGGAAAAGTCGTCCATGAAAACCTCACAAATCTTTTCACAAAAGTCAGAGAATATAGCCATCATGCATCTTTGAAAGGTAGCAGGTGTATTACATTAACCAAAAGGCATATGTCTATAAGCAAAAGTACCAAAAGGGCATGTAAAAGTAGTCTTTGATTGATCTTTAGCCGACACAGGTATTTGAGAGAAACCAGAATAACCATCTAGAAAGCAATAATGTGTATGTTTGCATAATCTTTCTAGCATTTGATCGATAAAAGGTAAAGGGTAATGATCTTTCTTAGTAGCCTTATTTAATTTGCGGAAATCGAATACCATCCTATAACCTGTAATAATTCTTTGTGGATTCAATTCATCTTTATCATTAGGAACAACAATAATACCTCCCTTCTTAGGGACATAATGAACAGGACTTACCCACTGACTATCAGCAACGGGATAAATTATACCTGCCTCCAGAAGCTTTAGTATTTCTTTTCTTACCACTTCTTTCATTTTAGGATTCAGATGTCGTTGAGGATCACGAACTGGTTTGGCATCTGCTTCCAAATTTATTTTATGTTGACATAGAGTGGGACTAATGCCCTTAAGATCATCAAGAGTATATCCAATAGCAGCATGGTGCTTCTTCAGAGTTTTCAATAATCTTTCTTCTTCATGCTCTGAAAGGTTAGCACTAATAATAACAGGATATATCCTTTTTTTCATCAAGATAAGCATATTTAAGATTATCAGGCAATGGTTTAAGCTCAAACACGGGATCACCCTTAGGCGGAGGGGGATCCCCTAGGATTTCAACAGGCAAATTGTGTTTCAGAATAGGTTCTTGTTTAAAGAATACTTCATCTATTTCCCTTCTTTCATTCATAAACATATCATTCTCATGGTCTAGTAAATATTGTTCTAAAGGATCACTAGGAGGTACAACAATAGAAGCAAGACCAATAATTTCATCCTTACTAGGAAATTCTTCTTCACGGTGTTGTTTACTAAATTTAGAGAAATTAAACTCATGAGTCATATCATCTAAGACGACAGTAACAACATCCCTTGTGCAATCTATGGTAGCATTAACAGTATTCAAGAAGGGTCTACCAAATATAATGGGACAAAAGCTATCTTGTGGGGAACCAAGAACAAGAAAATCAGCAGGATATTTAGTTTTCCCACACAAGACTTCAATATCTCTAACAATTCCCATTGGTGATATAGTATCTCTATTAGCAAGTTTAATAGTGACATCAATTTATTCTAACTCAACAGGTGCAATGTCATGCATAATTTCTTTGTATAAGTCAATAGGTATTGCACTAGCACTAGCACCCATATCACATAAGCCATGATAACAATGATCTCCTATTTTAACAGAAATAACAGGCATGCCTACCATAGGTCTAGGTTTATCTGTATCACGGGGTTTAGCAATTCTAGCAGTTTCATTACAGAAGTAAATAACATGCCCATCTATATTATCGGACAAGAGATCTTTAACAATAGCAATATTAGGTTCAACTTTAACTTGCTCAGGAGGTGTATATGTTTTAATATTGCTTTTATGAACCACACTTGAAGCTTTAGCATGATCCTTTATCCTAACAGGGAAAGGTGGTTTCTCAACATAACAAGTAGGAACAATAGGATCATTATAAGTGACAATCTTTTCTTCAACTTTAATAGGTGCAGCTACTTTTACTTCTATGGGAGGATGATATTTAAACCACTTCTCCTTAGGGAGATCAACATAAGTAGCGAGGGATTCACAGAAAGAGGTTACTATCTCAAAATCAAGTCCATATTTAGTGCTAAACTTACGGAAAATATCGGTATCCATAAAAGATTTAACACAATCAAAACTAGGTGTCATACCTGACTCCTTACCATTGTCGAGGTCCCAATCTTTAGAGTTGCGTTTAATTCTTTCCAATAAATCCCTTTTGAATTCAATAGTCTTCATCATAAAAGAGCCAGCACAAGAAGTATCAAGCATGGTGCGATTGTTACCAGAAAGTCGAGCATAAAATTTTTGAATAATCATTTCTCTTGAGAGCTCATGATTGGGGCATGAATATAACATTGACTTAAGCCTCCCCCAAGCTTGAGCGATTCTTTCTCCTTCGCGAGGCCAAAAATTATATATATAATTGCGATCACGATGAACAAGATGCATAGGATAAAACTTCTGATGAAATTCCAATTTCAATCGTTTGTAATTCCAAGACCTCATATCATCACATAGCCTATACCATGTCGATGCATCTCCCCTCAAAGATAAGGGGAAGACCTTCTTGTTAACAACATCTCCGGATACACCTGCAAGCTTAAATAATCCACAAACTTCATCCACATATATTAGATGTTCATCAGGATGTTTTGTTCCATCTCCTAAAAAAGGATTAGCTAGCAGTCTTTCTATTATACCCGAAGGAACTTCAAAGCAAGTATTTTCATTTTCATTTTCATTTCCAGTAGGTTCAATAGGTTGAGGAGAAACTCTTTGCTCTACTGGTTGGGGTGAAGATACCCCGAACAAGTCCCTCAAAGGATTACTTTCCATAGTAACAAGTGACAGTAAATTTCAGCACACTATATAAATTTTTCCTTACCAAATTCCACCTACCAAAGGCGCTTCACTCCCCGGCAACGGCGCCAGAAAAGAGTCTTGATGACCCACAAGTATAGGGGATCTATCGTAGTCCTTTCGATAAGTAAGAGTGTCGAACCCAACGAGGAGCAAAAGGAAATGATAAGCGGTTTTCAGCAAGGTATTCTCTGCAAGTACTGAAATAAGAGGTAACAGATAGTTTTGTGATAAGATAATTTGTAACGAGCAACAAGTAGCAAAAGTAAATAAAGTGCAGCAAGGTGGCCCAATCCTTTTTGTAGCAAAGGACAAGCCTGGACAAACTCTTATATAAGGAAAAGCGCTCCCGAGGACACATGGGAATATCGTCAAGCTAGTTTTCATCACGTTCATATGATTCGCGTTCAGTACTTTGATAATTTGATATGTGGGTGGACCGGTGCTTGGGTGTTGTTCTTACTTGAACAAGCATCCCACTTATGATTAACCTCTATTGCAAGCATCCGCAACTACAACAAAAGTATTAAGGTAAACCTAACCATAGCATGAAACATATAGATCCAAATCAGCCCCTTACGAAGCAACGCATAAACTAGGGTTTAAGCTTCTGTCACTCTAGCAACCCATCATCTACTTATTAATTCCCAATGCCTTCCTCTAGGCCCAAATAATGGTGAAGTGTTATGTAGTCGACGTTCACATAACACCACTAGAGGCTAGGCAACATACATCTCATCAAAATATCGAACGAATACCAAATTCACATGACTACTAATAGCAAGACTTCTCCCTTGTCCTCAGGAACAAACGTAACTACTCACAAAGCATAAACATGTTCATAATAAGAGGGGTATTAATATGCATATAGGATCTGAACATATGATCTTCCACCAAATAAACCAACTAGCATCAACTACAAGGAGTAATCAACACTACTAGCAACCTACTAGCACCAATCCCGGACTTGGAGACAAGAATTGGATACAAGGGATGAACTAGGGTTTGGAGATGAGATGGTGCTGGTGAAGATGTTGATGGAGATTGCCCTCTCCCGATGAGAGGAGCGTTGGTGATGACGATGGCGATGATTTCCCCCTCCGGGAGGGAAGTTTCCCAGGCAGAACAGCTCTGCCGGAGCTCTAAATTGGATCCGCCAAGGTTCCGTCTCGTGGCGGCGGAGTTTCGTCCCGAAAGGTTGCTTCCTATTTTTTTCTCGACGAAAGACTTCATATAGGAGAAGATGGTCATCGGAGAGCCACCAGGGGGCCCATGAGGTAGGGGCGCACCCCCCACCCTCGTGAGCAGGGTGTGGGCCCCCTGGTCTTCATCTTTGGCGAGGATTTTTCATTATTTATTATAAGGTGTTCCGTAGAGTTTCAGGACTTTTGGAGTTGTGCAGAATAGGTCTCTAATATTTGCTCCTTTTCTAGCCCAGAATTCTAGCTGCCGGCATTCTCCCTCCTTATGTAAACCTTGTAAAATAAGAGAGAATAGCCATAAGTATTGTGACATAATGTGAAATAACAACCCATAATGCAATAAATATCGATATAAAAGCATGATGCAAAATGGACGTATCAACCGGCGAGAGAGGCCCCGCCGAGAAACCCGAAGGGCCCGTCGAAGGAGGAGGCGGGCGCGGCGTGACGAGGGAAGCGCAAGGGCTCCCCGAGGCCGCCGGGTGGGAGCGTCCGAGGACGGGGCTGCCTTCGGCGAAACCTGCTGAAAGGGAAAAACAACTTCTTCAAAGTAAACATGCCGCGAGGCGAGCACACGACGAGAGACCGGGTCGAAGCAGCGAAAACCTTTGGTGTTGGGTTGATATCCAAGAAAGACACAAACGAGAGAGCGTGGTGCAAGTTTGTGTGGCGATGTAGCGGTGATATTGGGATAACACAAGTAACCAAAGACGTGAAGATCGTCATAGGATGGAGGAGACCTGAACAGAAGATGATGAGGGGTATAGTTCCAGCGTGGTTTGCAAGGCCAGCTGTTGAGAAGGAGAGTGGCGGTGGCGAGAGCATCGGGCCAAAAGCGAGGCGGCATGTGTGCATGAAAGAGCAAAGCACAGACACTCTCATTGAGGGTGCGAAGAACACGTTCGGCACGTCCGTTTTGTTGTGATGTGTATGGACAGGTTAAGCGAAATATGGTGCCATGAGTGGAAAGAAGATGTCGAATGGCGAGGTTATCAAATTCTTTTCTGTTATCGGTTTGAAGATGAGCAATAGTGCGATGAAAGTGGGTGTTGACGTAGGCATAAAAGGAGTGGAGAGTGGAGGCGACGTCGGATTTTTGGCGTAACGGAAAAGTCCAAGTGAAGTGAGAAAAATCATCTAAAATCACAAGGTAATATGATAAATCCGAATTGCTAGGCACCGGAGATGTCCAAACATCACAATGAATAACATCAAAGGGAAAAGTAGCAATTGATGAAGAGGAAGAAAACGGTAGACGAACATGTTTTCCTATGCGGCAAGCATGACAAGTGTGAGCCGCTGATTTACTACATGAAAAGGGAAAAGTGCTTAAAATTTCATGAAGAGCATCGGCGCCGGGATGACCGAGACGAGCGTGCCAAAGCGAAACATCGGCATGAAGTGCAACCGGGCCACCGAGTGTAGAAGGACCGCATGAGTAGAGATCATCGGGAGAGTCACATCAGTGCAGAACCCTCCGTGAGCGAGCATCCTTAACAAAAAACCGAGAGCGTCAAACTCAACAGTGACAGGATTTTCATGAGTAAGAGTACGAACAGAACAGAGGTTTTTAATTAAGGATGGTGAAATGAGCACATTATCGAGAGTTAAAGAAGAAGAGGGTAACGGAAGGGAGGATGAACCATGATGAGTGATGGGAAGAGAGCTCCCATCACCAACCATGATGCGCGAGGAGAAGGGATAGGGGGAGGCACGAGATAAGATACCAGGGTTAGAGGCCATGTGAGCAGCAGCGCCAGTGTCCATGTACCAATCGCCGCCTCCGTTGTAGGTGCTCGGCGAGGGTGCATCATGGAGAGCGGAGAGGAGCGCCGGGTCGTAGACCGGAGGAGCGCCACCATATGCACCATAGCCCAGAGGGCCGCCATACACCGAGGGACCACCGTAGGCCGATGGGCCACCATAGGTCGCAGCAGTGCCGTACGCGGCGGGAACCGGCATGGTCAGCACCGCTTGAGGAGGAGTCGACCGTGGTCCGAGAATACCCGGAGCCGGTGGGCGCGGAACGGGCATAGAGTAGGCATGCACGACACCCATCCATGGGTTATACCCCGAGAGCTAAGGCGGGGAAGGAGCAGCCGCCGCGGGTGCGGGAGGGCGTGGCGTCGTGTTGGAGTTGCGGCCCCGGCCTCCGCGACCCTTCTTCTTGCAGCCGCCGGAGGGCGCAGGCATGAGTGGCGGGGCAGGAGCGAACGCGCGCGGCCATGGCTGAGTTGGGGAAGCACCGTGGCCGGCGACGAGGCCAACGTGAAGAGCAGCGTGGGTGGCCTGCCGGGCGGAGTGGCGGAGGCGCTTCTCCTCCATACGAAGGTACGTGACCACCTTCGCGTACGTCGGCGTGACGAGGGAGAGGTTGGCGGCGGACTGGCCGAGGTCGGGGTGGAGGCCCCAAAGAAGGTTGGTAAGGAGGACGAAGTCGTCGATGTTCATGCCGATGTCGCGCAGCTCGTCAGCGAGAACCTTCAGCCGCGTGCAGTACTCATCGATCGAAAGATCATTTTGCTGCATAGTGAAGAATTCACCTTGGAGGAAGACACGGCGTTGGAGCTGATTGTCGAGTAAGAGATCGCACAGCCGTGTCCACATGGCGTACACCGAGGGGTCACGGGAGTTCACCATGTTGAAGAGGCCTGGAGAGATGGTGAGCAAGAGCCACTTGACGATGCAGGCGTCCATGGCAAGCCACTCGTCGTCGTCCTTCATGTCACGGAAGTCGACGCTCCCATCAACATGCTCAATGAGACAGAAGGAGTGGAACAAAAGCGCGAAGTAGGTGCACCATGCGTTGTAGGACGGCGAGTCGAGGTCGAGATGACAGGCAGATGATCCTTGATGTGGAGCTCATTGTGATGATCCAAGATGAACATGGCACCGGCAAAGGAGCCGGCGTCAGAGGGGTCGGCCTTGGAGCGAGACATGGTGGGGTTAGGATTTTGGGAGGTGGTGGAGGGAAAAGATGGCAGCGGCGGAAGGCAGTGGTTGCGTGGGAGGGGAAGGGAGGGTGGCGGCTGCGAGGAGAGGCAGCGGCGAGTTTAGGGTTTGGGAGGGGAAGGGAGGGTGACGGCTGCGAGGAGAGGCAGCGACGGGTTTAGGGTTTGCAAGGGGTGCGGTGGCTGCTACGGGAGAGAAGCGGTGGCGGCGGGGTTGGGTGAGTTGCGGTGGCGGCGGCTGCGGGAGATTGCTACCTCTTGAGCACTGCGTTGGTTTTCCCTTGAAGAGGAAAGGGTGATGCAGTAAAGTAGCGTAAGTATTTCCCTCAGTTTTTGAGAACCAAGGTATCAATCCAGTAGGAGATCACGCTCAAGTCCCACGCACCTACACAAACAAATAAGAACCTCGCAACCAACGCGATAAAGGGGTTGTCAATCCCTTCACGGTCACTTACGAGAGTGAGATCTGATAGATATGATAAGATAAATTTTTTGGTATTTTTATGATAAAGATAAATAAAGATGCAAAGTAAAATAAATGGCAATAGAAATAACTAAGTATTGGAAGATTAATATGATAAAAGATAGACCCGGGGGCCATAGGTTTCACTAGTGGCTTCTGTCAAGAGCATAAGTATTACGGTGGGTGAACGAATTACTGTCGAGCAATTGATATAATTGAGCATAGTTATGAGAATATCTAGGTATGATCATGTATATAGGCATCACGTCCGAGACAAGTAGACCGAAACGATTCTTCATCTACTACTATTACTCCACACACCGACCGCTATCCAGCATGCATCTAGAGTATTAAGTTCATAAGAACAGAGTAATGCTTTAAGTAAGATGACATGATGTAGAGGGATAAACTCATGTAATATGATACAAACCTAATCTTTCTATCCTCGATGGCAACAATAGAATACGTGTCGGTTCCCTTTCTGTCACTGGGATCCAGCACCGCAAGATTGAACCCAAAGCTAAGCACTTCTCCCATTGCAAGAAAGATCAATCTAGTAGGCCAAACCAAACTGATAATTCGAAGAGACTTGCAAAGATAAACCAATCATACATAAAAGAATTCAGAGGAGAATCAAATATTGTTCATAGATAATCTGGATCATAAACCCACAATTCATCGGATCTCGACAAACACACCGCAAAAGAAGATTACATCGAATACATCTCCAAGAAGATCGAGGAGAACTTTGTATTGAGATCCAAAGAGAGAGAAGAATCCATCTAGCTAATAACTATGGACCCGTAGGTCTGAAATAAACTACTCACACATCACCGGAGAGGCCATGGAGTTGATGTAGAGGCCCTCCGTGCCCGATGCCCCTCCGGCGGAGCTCCGGAAAAGGCCCCAAGATGGGATCTCTCGGGTACAGAAGGTTGCGGTGGTGGAATTAGGTTTTCGTGGTGCTCCTGGATGTTTGGGCGTACGTGGATATATATAGGAGGAAGAAGTACGTCGGTGGAGCAACGGAGGGCCCACGAGGGTGGAGGGCATGCCCAGGGGGGTAGGCGCGCCCCCTGCCTCGTGGCTTCCTCCGTTGTTTCTTGACGCACACTCCAAGTCTCCTGGATCACATTCGTTGAGAAAATCACATTCCCGAAGGTTTCATTCCGTTTGGACTCCATTTGATATTCCTTTTCTTCGAAACCCTAAAATAGGCAAAAAAAACAGCAATTTGGGCTGGGCCTTCGATTAGTAGGTTAGTCCCAAAAATGATATAAAAGTGTACAATAAAGCCCATTGACATCCAAAATAGATAATATAATAGCATGGAGCAATCAAAAATTATAGATACGTTGGAGACGTATCAAGCATCCCCAAGCTTAATTCCTACTCGTCCTCGAGTAGGTAAATGATAAAAAAGAATTTTTGATGTGGAATGCTTCCTAACATATTTCTCAATGTAATTTTTCTTTAATGTGGCATGAATGTTCAGATCTAAAAGATTCAAGATAAAAGTTTAATATTAACATAGAAATAACAATACTTCAAGCATACTAACTAAGCAATTATGTCTTTTCAAAATAACATGGACAAAGAAAGTTATCCCTACAAAATCATATAGTCTGGCTATGCTCTATCTTCACCACACAAAATATTTAAATCATGCACAACCCCGATGACAAGCCAAGCAATTGTTTCATACTTTTGATGTTCTCAAACTTTTTCAATCTTCACGCAATATATGAGCGTGAGCCATGGATATAGCACTATATGGTGGAATAGAATGGTGGTTGTGGAGAAGACAAAAAAGGAGAAGATAATCTCACATCAACTAGGCGTATCAACGGGCTATGGAGATGCCCATCAATATATATCGATGTGAGTGAGTAGGGATTGCCATGCAACGGATGCACTAGAGCCATAAGTATATGAAAGCTCAACAAAAGAAACTAAGTGGGTGTGCATCCAACTTGCTTGCTCATGAAGACCTAGGGCAATTTGAGGAAGCCCATCATTGGAATATACAAGCCAAGTTCTATAATGAAAAATTCTCACTAGTATATGAAAGTGATATCATAGGAGACTCTCTATCATGAAGATCATGGTGCTACTTTGAAGCACAAGTGTGGAAAAATGATAGTAGCATTGTCCCTTCTCTCTCTTTCTCTCATTTTATTATTTTTCTTCTTTGGGCCTTCTTTCTTCTTTTTTTGGCCTCTTTTCTCTTTTTTTTCTTCGTCCGGAGTCTCATCCTGACTTGTGGGAGAATCATAGTCTCCATCATCCTTTCCTCACTGGGACAATTGTGACGCCCGGATAATTAAGCTACGCTAATCACCCACTAATGATGACATGTCATCGTAATTAATTTGCTAAACGTCACTTTGATCCTAACCAAGTTCAAATTCAAAATTTAAAGACAAGTCAAGTTATTATTTAAAACTAAAATGTTCGGATTTTGATATAAATCCCCCTGATCGATTGTCATGTTGAAACCAACATCATTTGACTCATCGGGTAATCCCTAGTAAAATATAAAGTTGTCCAACAGCAAATAAAATAGCCATTTCATTTTCCACAAATAATTATACAATACCAATTGAGTTGAACTTTGTTGGGCCTCTTCAAAAAAAATTCTTGATTTATGTGACCAGCTTTGTTTTCAACAAAACTCAATTGGTATTTATTAAAAAAACATGGGGAAAATACAAGTCAGAGAATAAATAAAAACAAAATTAAAATTAGAATTAAAATAAGGGGGACACCGGCCACTGTGCACTGGGCCAAGTGCATAGTGCCTGGCCCAATTAGTCCAGCCCACCACCACCACTGTTGTCTCCCTCCTTTGTTCACAGAGGGGAGGTGGACGCCGAGTAGCCGCCCGTGGCTGTGATGGCCACGTGCCGGCCATCCGCCGCGTCCCCGACGTCTACTTGGTCGCTCTCGAGGCCCTCGATGAAACCCTATCTCCCCAATTCCCCCTCATCGCCTCGATCTCTTCTTCCTCGCGCAAGCCGAACGAGTCCCTCGCCATGGCTCCGCCGCCTGCGTAGCCACCGAGCCCTCCTCGCCTCGCTGATATGCCCGGGAGATCCGCCGTCTTCTGCTTCGTCTTCCTCGCCCACGAGCTCAAGCCCGGAGCCACCACATCGTCCGGATCGACACCATCTTCTTCCTCGGTCGTCGTCGCTGTTCTTCATCGATCCGTCGCCTCTGCAGCTCCTAAGCCACCAACGGGCCTCCGTGTGCCTCCGCGGTGAGCTCCTCGTCCGATTCCCCGTCTTCTCTGGCTCGATCCGTTTCGTTTGTGGCCATCCCCTGAGCTTTGTCCACCATGGCAAAAGTTCAGTGTCCGCGTACGTGCACGTTGTTGTTCCTTTGTTGCTGATGCGTGTTGCTGCTACTTTCTACCTACTCCTGCTTGCTGCAGCCCGCGTCCAGTCCACGCTCCTAGTGTGCCCTGCGCCCGCCCGTGCATGCGGCCTCCGCGCCCACGCCGCACCCGCGCGCGCCCCCTGTCCTCGCCGATGCTCCTTGCCGCCTCCGTCCCGTCCATGGTCGTGTCGTGATACGCGTGCCCTGCTCGGCTACTGCTTTGTCGCTGATGTTGCTTTGCCGTGCTGCTGCTAGTTACTCCTGCCACTGCCTGCTGATGCTGCTACTGCACCACTACTGCTGCTACGACTTCGTCTGTTGTTGCTCGCCTCGCATGCGCGCCTTAGACCGCTGCTGCCGCACACGCACGCCTCGTCGTGGCCTTGCCACCGCCACTGGACAGCGCCCTGGCCGCCTAGTGTGCGCCCTGGGTTTACGCCTCGCCCCGCGCTCGAAGCCCTCGTCGCCGCGCAGCGCTGCTGCTACTGCCGTTTTGCTGCTGCCGCTGCTACAGTGAACTAAACTTCACTGTAGCGCTGGCTAGCTTTGCTGCTATAACGCTGTTCAGCCTTCTGTTTAGCTGCAAAACAATGGCAAAACAAATTTTATTATGAGAAATGTTTATATGGGTGCGTAGTACACTTGAAAAGCTCCAAGTTACCCCATTTGACCAAATTCAAATAAGGTATGAATTAAATCCTAGAAAAATCACAAAATGCTATTTTGTGTTAAAAGGAATAGATTTACTCCCTAGCATTGTGTGTGTTCTGTAGGTGCGTGTGATGTGTGTACAGCGTGTGTGTGTGGCCGTGTGTGGGGCTGCCCTAAATTAGTTTAGGTCTAATTTAATTAGATAGATTAGTTTTAGGATTACTTTTGTTGTTTAGCTAGTACTAGTATTTAATTAGTGCTAAGTTACTTTAGTAGTAGATGACATGTGGGTCCTCTTTTAGATAAGTTAGGTTTATTTATTTGTTTAGGAAAATAGTCTATGACATGTGGGCCACACATGACCTTTTGACTAGTCAAATTGACTTGGTCAATTCGGATTAAACTAAATATAATAAATCCAAAAATTTCAGAAAATACTTAAAACTTTGGAAAATCATAGAAAATTAACCATAACTCCGATGAAAAGACTTTGTACATGAAAGTTGCTCAGAACGACGAGACGGATCCGAATACACAGCCCGTTCACCCGCCACACATCCCTATCATAGCGAACACGCAACTTTTCCCCGCCGGTTCCTCTGTCCGAAAACGCCAAACACCGGGATACTTTCCCGAATGTTTCCCCCCTTTGCCGGTATCACCTACTACTATGTTAGGTCACCTCTAGCACCGAGTAATGCCATGTTACACTTTGTGATGCTATGATTACTCTGTTATTTATTGTGTTCCCCCTCAATTACTTCTTTCCGGTATACACCCCGAGACTGCCGGCGACCCCCAGTTCGACTACGGTGTTGACGACCCCTCTCTCTTGCCAGAGCAACCAGGCAAGCCCCCCCCCCTTGATCACCAGATATCGCCTACTCTCTTTCTACTGCTTGCATTAGAGTAGCGTAGCATGTTACTGCTTTCCGTTAATCCTATTCTGATGCATATCCTGTCCTTGCTACTACTGTTGTTACCTTTACCTACTATCCTACTGCTTAGTATAGGATGCTAGTGTTCCATCAGTGGCCCTACACTCTTGTCTGTCTGCCATGCTATACTACTGGGCCGTGATCACTTCGGGAGGTGATCACGGGCATATTCTATATACTTTACACTGTTACATTACCTGTGGTTCTGTTTGGAGTTGGGGGCTGAAGGGGCAGGTGGCTCCATCCCGGTAGAGGTGGGCTTGGGTCCCCGACGGCCTTCGACTGTTACTTTGTGGCGGAACGACAGGGCAGGTTGAGACCACCTAGGAGAGAGGTGGGCCTGGCCCTGGTCGGCGTTCGCGGATACTTAACACGCTTAACGAGATCTTGGTATTTGATCTGAGTCTGGCTACTGGCCTATACGCACTAACCATCTACGCGGGGACAGTTATGGGCACTCGACGTCGTGGTATCAGCCGAAGCCTTCATGACGTCAGCGACTGAGTGGCGTGCGCCGGGTTGGACCGCATAACGCAACTTCCTTTGCAATGGAGGTTGCTAGGTCTGCTCACCGGCCGCGTACGCAACGTGCAGGTGTGCAATGGGCGATGGGCCCAGACCCCTGCGCCATAGGATTTAGACCGGCGTGCTGACCTCTCTATTGTGCCTAGGTAGGGCTGTGACGTGTTGATCTTCCGAGGCCGGGCATGACCCAGGAAAGTGTGTCCGGCCAAATGGGATCGAGAGTGTTGGGTTATGTGGTGCACCCCTGCAGGGAAGTTAATCTATTCGAATAGCCATGATCTTCGGTAACAGGACGACTTGGAGTTGTACCTTGACCTTATGACAACTAGAACCGGATACTTAATAAAACACACCCTTCCAAGTGCCAGATACAACCGGTGATCACTCTCTCATAGGGCGACGAGGGGAGGATCATCGGTTAGGATTATGCTATGTGATGATACTTGGAGGACTTCAGTCTACTCTCTTCTACATGCTGCAAGACGGAGGCTGCCAGAAGCGTAGTCTTCGAAAGGACTAGCTATCCCCCCTTATCCCGGCTTTCTACAGTTCAGTCCACGTATAATAGCCTTATTCCAGTTGATACCAATGCATACATATGTAGTATAGCTCCTTGCTTGCGAGTACTTTGGATGAGTACTCACGGTTGCTTTCTCCCTCTTTTCCCCCTATCCCTTCTACCTGGTTGTCGCAACCAGATGTTGGAGCCCCGGAGCCAGACGCCACCTTCGACGACGACTCCTACTACACCAGAGGTGCCTACTACTACGTGCTGCCCGCTGACGACGACCAGGAGTAGTTTAGGAGGATCCCAGGCAGGAGGCCTGCGCCTCTTTCGATCTGTATCCCCGTTTGTGCTAGCCTTCTTAAAGCAAACTTGTTTAACTTATGTCCGTACTTAGATATTGTTTCTTCCGCTGACTCTTGTGCCTTCGAGCATTTGTATTCGAGCCTTCGAGGCCCCTGGCTTGTAATATAAAACTTGTATTATTTTAATTTGTGTCTAGAGTTGTGTTGTGATATCTTCCCGTGAGTTCCTGATCTTGGTCGTACACATTTGCGTGCATGATTAGTGTACGGTCAAATCGGGGGCGTCACAAGTTGGTATCAGAGCCGACTGCCTGTAAGAATCCCCCTTCCGCACTCCTTGGCCGAAGTCGAGTCTAGACATTACAAAACTTTTACTAACATGGCTGTGTGTCTTACGGGCCCACGTCACCATTTGGGCGGTATTAGGATCTCTTACTCCTCGTCTATACTCTGGGACTCTGATATCTCTTCTATTCGGGTTAAATTATTTTTACTAACTCTGACTCTAGGTTCTCGTAACTACTTCCTCCCGGAGAGCCCCTCACTCTAGATGATTGCTTAGTGCCCCAGAAGATTCCGAAGATACTCTTCGATGTTCTCTCGAGGGCTTGTGCCCATCACTTTTGCAATTCACTTCCATCGATTAACTTCTATGGATAACCACGTACACGTGCCATTCATACAATCATTCCCCAGTGATCTTGTTATTACCCGATACCCCAAAATTCTCTCTATTGTACAGAGAATACCATGTGGCTACTACCTTACAGTTCTTTGCCACATGATACCCCTACGGATAATTCCTCGCACTTATCGAGTATCCGCTCATTCCCAGTTGTTCATATGTTTCACAAAAGTCTTTGAAAATACCATTCGATCTTCTGGAAATCCTAAGCAGCCTATTGCTCTTGAAATTCTTGTTTGCTTGCATTATGGTTAATCCCATAAGTCTCGTAATCTTATTGGCATCCCTTGCCACTATCATTTTGAGCCCATTGATTCAATGAGTGCGAATTCTCGCAATCCTCAATCAGATCCTAGAATTCATCCTTTCGGCTCAGTCGTCATTTTAAACATGAGCTGGTCCTCGACTAATCAAATTGCCGTCGATTGTACCCCTAAGCCTACTCAACTTATCCATCTTTGATAAGCGCGTTTGCTTCTGATCTCTTGACTTGGAATTCATAATTCCTTTGCAATTAAGCTTTGAATTAGTGAGTTGTTTCTATCATCCGATCTCCTTGCATTCTTCTTCTTCTAGTTGAGTACCGATGCTCACATCAGACCCCTTGTGGACCACCAGATCCTTTGTTGGATTTTATCCGACATCGTCCTTCATATTCTATAAGCTTGTGAGCCTTTCCTCGGATACATAATGCCTTTGGTAAATTGTATCCTCTGCTTTCTCCAGCATGCTCTACTATCGAGCTTGTGTTATTTATTCCCGAAATTGTGGTATATGCTCCTAAGATGCCTCGATGGGTTGAACCTATGCCTTCCATATTATGTATGAACTCGAAAGTTTTCACAAGTCATACTCGTCTGGTATTTTGCCAAGATAATTCAACACCACAACTTCTTCGAAAAAGAGAAGTGAATGAAAGGATATGCATTGGAGAAGTGGGAGTCGACCTTGAACCCTGTGTTCATGCCCATGGACACGATGTATACCTTATCATGGAAGCTTCTTTTAAAATAATTATTCCCTTGTTATAAGTTCATCTTGTATCTATGGACGTGGTTTCGACCATGTTCTCCTTTAAATACCATTACTCGTGCAAGTTTAAGCATTTGTCTTCTGCAGAGCAATACCCCAGTCCAACCTCCACTTTGGTCCGTCGTCGAGTATTACCCCATGGTATCTCGAGATATCATGGGACATCATAACTTCTTATGGGTTCTTCATCAACTATTATTACTCACCGGATCCAATTGTTCCTAGGTTCTGGGTTGTCTTCAACCGAGAACACCGGATAGTGAATCGAGTCCGCACCCCGATTCAATAACCCTAAATAATTTCCGTTGCTTACGAGTTTAAATAATCCTTCAAATCATTCCTAGCTTGATCGGCTATATCATTATCGCGCTGCTCTTAACTTTGCTAACTGGTCCTTCTTCCCGGAGCACAATTTTCGATGATGAGCTGAGCTTACGTCGATTTTCCTCATCATATCATTTCTCCTTAAACCACAAGCTTGGTTTCGAGTTTGTGCTGTACCCGTGGTTCCAATTACCTTTCGCTTCATCATCCTTTTGACTTGATGTCATCGCCGATGGATTACATCTTCATGAAATCTCTCAACAATTGTGACGTGATCATCATCAATCTTATGAGCTCTTCTAGGATATCAATCGAAGTCATGATGAGAAATACCATCCTTGCCCCTCGATGAATTGTGTTATCATCGACAACTTTATTGCCTTCCCTCCAACACAAACTTGTTCGTGTTCTGTGTTATACCTTGAGTTCCTTGCTATCCAACATTTGTTCTTCTTTACCTTGGAGTATTACCATCTTTCATATCCAGGATGTCGTGCTTAGCACACCCGGCCGGAGGCCCTATGGTTATAGATTCCTTTTCAGCAAGGTTATTCGTTCTTTCATGAGGAAATTGTAAGACTTATTCTACAAGTTATTCCTGATGGATCCTTTGTGTTTCCAAATTCCGACCTTTGCTTGAAGACCGTGCCAATTCTATCTCGGAGCTTGTCTGTGGTACTCCGATCTTCGATAAGAACATTTAAAACACAATGCTAAAATTTCTTTACCAATTATCCAACACCGTCGTATGGGTAATGTCATGAAATTTCTCTCCCTTACCTAAAGGGTTTGCTACTTTATATCCTGTCATGGATATTAATGCTCTGCTTGCCCTTGGGAAGGATATACCCCTGAAATATGTGTTTAAACACATTTTCCTTTCCATTGTTCTGTTTAAACCTGATAATCACTTTTCCTTTTCATTGCTTTGTTTAAACCTTCTCGTGATCTATATGATCTAAGCAGTAATATTCTCCTGCTTATGTAAACACCTCGGTGTACAACTCTGTCAGAAAGACCCTGTTACTATTGTTGATGACATTCCGGTAACCACCGATGGACAAGAACCTTGCCTATTGGTCCGCCTCATTTAACGAGCAGGAAAATGGTTCTCTTCGTCCCTCGCCCTTGGCATCGACATTGTTGCCGACATAACTGATAGGCTATCCTCTGACATGCCTTGCTTACATGATTGTGCAAGACGTCATCGCCCTTCCTACTTTTAACCCACATAGTGGGCCCATAACCCACAGTTCCACATGATCGAAACCTGACTCTCCTGTACACCCTATTGCCAAAGATATTCCTCGCGCTTGACTTGATATGGAATTCACGGGCCACCTACCTAGTAATCTATCCTGGTATCAGACACAATACTTATTCCCATCGCTCTAAACCCCTTTCTCATTCTGGTTCAGACTTACGGCAACTATCTATCCACTTGGAACCTCTTATTGTACCTTCGTACCTTACTTTTGATGTATTTTATATGCTCAACTCGAGAGATACTCTTATGCTCATTCATGGGTTAACCCCAGATTGTTTTCCTCATAAGCTTTCTGTCATAGCCGATGCTGCCTCTTACCTATTCGTAAGTACGTTGGAGTTCCTGAAGAAAAGGACGAATTCACCATGATGACCTGAAGCAGAGAAATGAAGACGTCAATGTACTGGATCGACTTCTTCGCGAAGAGCAAGCCAGGATGCGAAGACCCGCTAGATTCGTAACCAAAACCTTTCCCCCATTCACTACCTCTTAAATCTCGGGACGAGATTTCTTGTAGTGGAGGAGAATTGTGACGCCCGGATAATTAAGCTACGCTAATCACCCACTAATGATGACATGTCATCGTAATTAATTTGCTAAACGTCACTTTGATCCTAACCGAGTTCAAATTCAAAATTTAAAGACAAGTCAAGTTATTATTTTCCTCAAACTATAAAACTAAAATGTTCGGATTTTGATATAAATCCCCCTGATCGATTGTCATGTTGAAACCAACATCATTTGACTCACCGGGTAATCCCTAGTAAAATATAAAGTTGTCCAACAGCAAATAAAATAGCCATTTCATTTTCCACAAATAATTATACAATACCAATTGAGTTGAACTTTGTTGGGCCTCTTCAAAAATAATCTTGATTTATGTGACCAGTTTTGTTTTCAACAAAACTCAATTGGTATTTATTAAAAAAACATGGGGAAAATACAAGTCAGAGAATAAATAAAAATAAAATTAAAATTAGAATTAAAACAAGGGGGACACCGGCCACTGTGCACTGGGCCTGGCCCAATTAGTCCAGCCCACCACCACCACTGTTGTCTCCCTCCTCTGTTCATAGAGGGGAGGTGGACGCCGAGCAGCCGCCCGTGGCCGTGATGGCCACGTGCCGGCCATCCGCCGCGTCCCCGACGTCTACTTGGTCGCTCTCGAGGCCCTCGATGAAACCCTAGCTCCCCAATTCCCCCTCATCGCCTCGATCTTTTCTTCCTCGCGCAAGCCGAACGAGTCCCTCGCCATGGCTCCGCCGCCTGCGTAGCCACCGAGCCCTCCTCGCCTCGCTGATATGCCCGGGAGATCCGCCGTCTTCTGCTTCGTCTTCCTCACCCACGAGCTCAAGCCCGGAGCCACCACATCGTCTGGATCGACACCATCTTCTTCCTCGGTCGTCGTCGCTGTTCTTCATCGATCCGTTGCCTCTGCAGCTCCTAAGCCACCAACGGGCCTCCGTGTGCCTCCGCAGTGAGCTCCTCGTCCGATTCCCCCTCTTCTCTGGCTCGATCCGTTTCGTTTGTGGCCATCCCGTGAGCTTTGTCCACCATGGCAAAAGTTCAGTGTCCGCGTACGTGCACGCTGTTGTTCCTCTGTTGCTGCTACTTTCTACCTACTCCTGCTTGCCACAGCCTGCGTCCAGTCCACGCCCCTACTGTGCCCTGCGCCCACCCGTGCGTGCGGCCTCCGCGCCCACGCCGCACCCGCGCGCCCCATGTCCTCGCCGATGCTCCTTGCCGCCTCCGTCCCGTCCATGGTCGTGTCATGATAAGCGTGCCCTGCTCGGCTACTGCTTTGTCGCTGATGTTGCTTTGCCGTGCTGCTGCTAGTTACTCCTGCCACTGCCTGCTGATGCTGCTACTGCACCACTACTGCTGCTACGACTTCGTCTGTTGTTGCTCGCCTCGCATGCGCGCCTTAGACCGCTGCTGCCGCACACGCACGCCCCGCCGTGGCCTTGCCACCGCCACTGGACAGCGCCCTGGCCGCCTAGTGCGTGCCCTGGGTTTACGCCTCGCCCCGCGCTCGAAGCCCTCGTCGCCGCACAGCGCTGCTGCTACTGCCGTTTTGCTGCTGCCGCTGCTACAGTGAACTGAACTTCACTGTAGCGCTGGCTAGCTTTGCTGCTATAACGCTGTTCAGCCTTCTGTTTAGCTGCAAAACAAATTTTATTATGAGAAATGTTTATATGAGCGCGTAGTACACTTGAAAAGCTCCAAGTTACCCCATTTGACCAAATTCAAATAAGGCATGAATTAAATCCTAGAAAAATCACAAAATGCTATTTTGTGTTAAAAGGAATAGATTTACTCCCTAGCATTGTGTGTGTTCTGTAGGTGCGTGTGATGTGTGTACAGCGTGTGTGTGTGGCCGTGTGTGGGGCTGCCCCAAATTAGTTTAGGTCTAATTTAATTAGATAGATTAGTTTTAGGATTACTTTTGCTGTTTAGTTAGTACTAGTATTTAATTAGTGCAAGTTACTTTAGTAGTAGATGACATGTGGGTCCTCTTTTAGATAAGTTAGGTTTATTTATTTGTTTAGGAAAATAGTCTATGACATGTGGGCCACACATGCCCTTTTGACTAGTCAAATTGACTTGGTCAATTCGAATTAAACTAAATATAATAAATCCAAAAATTTCAGAAAATACTTAAAACTTTGAAAAATCATAGAAAATTAACCATAACTCCGATGAAAAGACTTTGTACATGAAAGTTGCTCAGAACGACGAGACGGATCCGAATACGCAACCCGTTCACCCGCCACACATCCCTACCATAGCGAACACGCAACTTTTCCCCTCCGGTTCCTCTGTCCGAAAACGCCAAACACCGGGATACTTTCCCGAATGTTTCCCCCCTTCGCCGGTATCACCTACTACTACGTTAGGTCACCTCTAGCACCGAGTAATGCCATGTTACACTTTGTGATGCTATGATTACTCTGTTATTTATTGTGTTCCCCCTCCATTACTTCTTTCCGGTAGACACCCCGAGACTTCCGGCGACCCCCAGTTCGACTACGGTGTTGACGACCCCTCTCTCTTGCCAGAGCAACCAGGCAAGCCCCCCCCTTGATCACCAGATATCGCCTACTCTCTTTCTACTGCTTGCATTAGAGTAGCGTAGCATGTTACTGCTTTTCGTTAATCCTATTCTGATGCATAGCATGTCCTTGCTACTACTGTTGTTACCTTTACCTACTATCCTACTGCTTAGTATAGGATGCTAGTGTTCCATCAGTGGCCCTACACTCTTGTCTGTCTGCCATGCTATACTACTGGGCTGTGATCACTTCGGGAGGTGATCACGGGCATATTCTATATACTTTACACTGTTACATTACCTGTGGTTCTGTTCGGAGTTGGGGGCTGAAGGGGCAGGTGGCTCCATCCCGGTAGAGGTGGGCTTGGGTCCCCGACGGCCCTCGACTGTAACTTTGTGGCGGAGCGACAGGGCAGGTTGAGACCACCTGGGAGAGAGGTGGGCCTGGCCCTGGTCGTCGTTCACGGATACTTAACACGCTTAACGAGATCTTGGTATTTTATCTGAGTCTGGCTACTGGCCTATACGCACTAACCATCTACGCGGCGACAGTTATGGGCACTCGACGTCGTGGTATCAGCCGAAGCCTTCGTGACGTCAGCGACTGAGTGGCGCACGCCGGGTTGGACCGCGTAACGCAGCTTCCTTTGTAATGGAGGTTGCTAGGTCTGCTCACCGGCCGCGTACGCAACATGCAGGTGTGCAATGGGCGATGGGCCCAGACCCCTGCACCATAGGATTTAGACCGGCGTGCTGACCTCTCTGTTGTGCCTAGGTAGGGCTGCGATGTGTTGATCTTCCAAGGCCGGGCATGACCCAGGAAAGTGTGTCCGGCCAAATGGGATTGAGCGTGTTGGGTTATGTGGTGCACCCCTGCAGGGAAGTTAATCTATTCGAATAGCCGTGATCTTCGGTAACAGGACGACTTGGAGTTGTACCTTGACCTTATGACAACTAGAACCGGATACTTAATAAAACACACCCTTCCAAGTGCCAGATACAACCGGTGATTGCTCTCTCACAGGGCGACGAGGGGAGGATCATCAGTTAGGATTATGCTATGTGATGATACTTGGAGGACTTCAGTCTACTCTCTTCTACATGCTGCAAGACGGAGGCTGCCAGAAGCGTAGTCTTCGAAAGGACTAGCTATCCCCCATTATCCCGGCTTTCTGCAGTCCAGTCCACGTATAATAGCCTTATTTCAAGTGATACCAATGCATACATATGTAGTATAGCTCCTTGCTTGCGAGTACTTTGGATGAGTACTCAAGGTTGCTTTCTCCCTCTTTTCCCCCTATCCCTTCTACCTGGTTGTCGCAACCAGATGTTGGAGCCCCGGAGCCAGACGCCACCTTCGACGACGACTCCTACTACACCGGAGGTGCCTACTACTACGTGTTGCCCGCTGACAACGACCAGGAGTAGTTTAGGAGGATCCCAGACAGGAGGCCTGCGCCTCTTTCGATCTATATCCCTGTTTGTGCTAGCCTTCTTAAGGCAAACTTGTTTAACTTATGTCTGTACTCAGATATTGTTGCTTCCGCTGACTCTTGTGCCTTCGAGCATTTGTATTCGAGCCTTCGAGGCCCCTGGCTTGTAATATAAAGCTTGTATTATTTTAATTTGTGTCTAGAGTTGTGTTGTGATATCTTCCCGTGAGTTCCTGATCTTGGTCGTACACATTTGCGTGCATGATTAGTGTACGGTCAAATCGGGGGAGTCACAACAATGCTCTAATAATGATGATCATCACACTTTATTTACTTACAACTCAAAAATTACAACTTGATACTTAGAACAAAATATGACTCTATGTGAATGCCTCCGACGGTGTACCGGGATGTGCAATGATGCATGAGTGACATGTATGAAAATTATGAATGGTGGCTTTGCCACAAATACGATGTCAACTACATGATCATGCAAGCAATATGACAATGATGAAGCGTGTCATAATAATGGAATGATGAGAAGTTGCATGGCAATATATCTCGGAATGGCTATGGAAATGCCATAATAGGTAGGTATGGTGGCTGTTTTGAGGAAGGTATATGGTGAGTTTATGGTACCGGCGAAAGTTGCACGATACTAGAGAGGCTAGCAATGGTGGAAGGGTGAGAGTGCGTATAATCCATGGACTCAACATTAGTTATAAAGAACTCACATACTTATTGCAAAAATCTATTAGTTATCGAAACAAAGTATTACGCGCATGCTCCTAGGGGGATAGATTGGTAGGAAAAGACAATCGCTCGTCCCCGACCGCCACTCATAAGGAAGACAATCAATAAATAAATCATGCTCCGACTTCATCACATAACGGTTCACCATACGTGCATGCCACAGGAATCACAAACTTTAACACAAGTATTTCTCAAATTCACAACTACTCAACTAGCATGACTCTAATATCACCATCTCCATATCTCAAAATAATTATCAAGTATCAAACTTATCTTAGTACTCGATGCACTTGTATGAAAGTTTTTATTATTGTCATGTTATTCTAAAGGACTCTCAAAATAATATAAGTGAAGCATGAGAGAACAATTATTTCTATAAAATAAAACCACCGCCGTGCTCTAAAAGGTATAAGTGAAGCACTAGAGCAAAAACTATATGGCTCAAAAGATATAAGTGAAGCACATAGAGTATTCTAATAAATTTCAAATCATGTGAGTCTCTCCCAAAAGGTGTGTACAGAAAGAATGATTGTGGTAAACTAAAAATCAAAGACTCAAATCATACAAGACGCTCCAAGCAAAACACATATCATGTGGTGAATAAAAATATAGCTCCAAGTAAAGTTACCAATGGACGAAGATGAAAGAGGGGATGCCTTCCGGGGCATCCCCAAGCTTAGACTTTTTGGTGTCCTTGAATTTTACCTTGGGGTGCCATGGGAATCCCCAAGCTTAGACTCTTGCCACTCCTTACTCCATAATCCATCAAATCTTTACCCAAAACTTGAAAAGTTCACAACACAAAACTCAAAATAGAAAATCTCGTAAGCTCCGTTAGCAAAAGAAAACAAAACACCACTTCAAGGTAATGTAATGAAATCATTCTTTATTTATATGGGTGTTAAACCTACTGTATTCCAACTTCTCTATGGATTATAAACTATTCTACTAGCCATAGATTCATTAAAATAAGCAAACAACACACGAAAAACAGAATCTGTCAAAAACAGAACAGTCTGTAGTAATCTGTAGCTAACGCAAAATTATGGAACCCCAAAAATTCTAAAATAAATTGCTGGACGTGAGGAATTTATCTATTAATCATCTTCAAAAAGAATTAACTAAATAGAACTTTCCAAATAAAAATGGCTGCAATTATCGTGAGCGCTAAAGTTTCTGTTTTTTACAGCAAGATCAAAAAGACTTTCCCCAAGTCTTCCCAACGGTTCTACTTGGCACAAACACTAATCAAACACAAAAAAGACAACTAAAACAGATGCTAGATAAATTATTTATTGAATAACATCAAGGAAAAATATTGGGTTATCTCCCAACAAGCACTTTTCTTTAAAGCCTTATAGCTAGGCATAAGATTTCAACGATGCTCACATGAAAGACAAGAATTGAAGCACAAGGAGAGCATCATAAAACATATGACAAACACATCTAAGTCTAACATACTTCCTATGCATAGGCATCTTATAGGCAAACAAATTATCAAGGTAAGCAAAAACTAGCATATGCAAGGAAGCAGAAAGAAACAATAGCAATCTCAACATAACGAGAGGTAATTTAGTAACATGAAAATTTCTACAACCATATTTTCCTCTCTCATAATAATTACATGTAGGATAATAAGAAAATTCAACAAAATAGTATGACATAAAATATTTTCAACATGATCCACATGCATGCAAAGTTGACACTCTTCCAAAATAATGGGACTAACATTAACTAAAGTCATGACCTCTCCAAACCCACATTTATCAAAAAATTCATAAGATTGAACATTCTCCAAATATGTGGGATCTAAAGTTGACACTCTTCCAAACCCACTTTCAATAATATTGCAAACACTATTATCAATCTCATATTCATCATGGGGCTTAAATAAATTTTCAAGATCATAATAAGAATCACCCCAATCATGATCATTGCAACAAGTAGTAGACATAGCAAAACTAGAATCCCCAAGCTTAGGGTTTTGCATATTATAAGCACAATTGACATTAATAGAATTTATACTATCATCATTGCAATCATGCTTTCTATTCAAAGATCCATCGTGAATCACTCCATAAAGTACTTCATCACAATTTTCAGATTCACGAATTTCAAGCAAAACTTCATAAAGATAATCTAGTGCACACAACTCACTAGCAATTGGTTCATCATAATTGGATCTCTTAAAAAGATTAGCAAGCGGATGAGGATCCATAGATCTTAGGTTCTCTGTTTAGCAATAAATAAACAACTATTCCAACCAAACGAGCAAACAAGCCAAGTAGGACATGAAAGCAAATGGAAAGACGAACATAAGAAAGGTGAATAAAACAGTAAGGGTGAAGTGGGGGAGAGGACGAGAGGCAAATGGCAAAGAATGTAATGCGAGGGATAAGAGTTTGTGATGGGTACTTGGTATGTCTTGACTTGTGCGTAGACTCCCTGGCAACGGCGCCAGAAATGGCTCGTTGTCGGGAGTCAAATCTTGACTTGACTTGGCGCGAATCTCCCCGGCAACGGCGCCAGAAATCCTTCTTGCTACCTCTTGAGCACTGCGTTGGTTTTCCCTTGAAGAGGAAAGGGTGATGCAGTAAAGTAGCGTAAGTATTTCCCTCAGTTTTTGAGAACCAAGGTATCAATCCAGTAGGAGATCACGCTCAAGTCCCATGCACCTACACAAACAAATAAGAACCTCGCAACCAACGCGATAAAGGGGGTGTTAATCCCTTCACGGTCACTTACGAGAGTGAGATCTGATAGATATGATAAGATAATTTTTTGGTATTTTTATGATAAAGATAAATAAAGATGCAAAGTAAAATAAACGGCAATAGAAATAACTAAGTATTGGAAGATTAATATAATAAAAGATAGACCCGGGGGGCATAGGTTTTACTAGTGGCTTCTCTCAAGAGCATAAGTATTACGGTGGGTGAACGAATTACTGTCGAGCAATTGATAGAATTGAGCATAGTTATGAGAATATCTAGGTATGATCATGTATATAGGCATCATGTCCGAGACAAGTAAACCGAAACGATTCTGCATCTACTACTATTACTCCACACATCGACCGCTATACAGCATGCATCTAGAGTATTAAGTTCATAAGAACAGAGTAATGCTTTAAGTAAGATGACATGATGTAGAGGGATAAACTCATGCAATATGATATAAACCCCATCTTTTTATCCTCGATGGCAACAATACAATACGTGTCGGTTCCCTTTCTGTCACTAGGACTGGGTTCGAGCACCGCAAGATTGAACCCAAAGCTAAGCACTTCTCCCATTGCAAGAAAGATCAATCTAGTAGGCAAAACCAAACCGATAATTCGGAGAGACTTGCAAAGATAAACCAATCATATATAAAAGAATTCAGAGGAGAATCAAATATTGTTCATAGATAATCTGGATCATAAACCCACAATTCATCGGATCTCGACAAACACACCGCAAAAGAAGATTACATCGAATAGATCTCTAAGAAGATCGAGGAGAACTTTATATTGAGATCCAAAGAGAGAAGAATCAATCTAGCTAATAACTATGGACCCGTAGGTCTGAAATAAACTACTCACACATCACCGGAGAGGCCATGTAGTTGATGTAGAGGCCCTCGGTGATCGATGCCCCCTCCGGCGGAGCTCCGGAAAAGGCCCCAAGATGGGGATCTCTCGGGTACATAAGGTTGCGGCGGTGGAATTAGGTTTTTGTGGTGCTCCTGGATGTTTGGAGGGTACGTGGATATATATAAGAGGAAGAAGTACGTCGGTGGAGCAACGGAGGGCCCACGAGGGTGGAGGGCGCGCCCAGGGGGTAGGCGCGCCCCCTGCCTCGTGGCTTCCTCCGTTGTTTCTTGACGCACACTCCAAGTATCCTAGATCACATTCGTTGAGAAAATCACGTTCCCGAAGGTTTCATTCCGTTTGGACTCCGTTTGATATTCCTTTTCTTCGAAACTCTAAAATAGGCAAAAAAACTACAATTTGGGTTGGGCCTCCGATTAGTAGGTTAGTCCCGAAAATGATATAAAAGTGTAAAATAAAGCCCATTGACATCCAAAATAGATAATATAATAGCATGGAGCAATCAAAAATTATAGATACGTTGAAGACGTATCAGAGATGCGGCGGGGGCCTAGGGTGGAGGTGGCGCGGCGGCGGCTACAGGGAGATGCGGCGGCAGCGCCGGCGCAGGGCGGAAGCGATGATGATCGTAGGGTAAACTTATACCATGTAGAGATGCAACTCATTGTATTCCATGGAGTAGGTTACAATATATACACATAATGTCTTGCGTGACAAGGAAACTATTCCTATCATATTTCTAGAAGTCAGCTATACAAGACTAGAGAAGATAGGAATAGCAATACAAGATATGTCACGTTCAACAGCAAATAAGAAAACATACACACAAGTCTTAATATTTGCAACATTCTGGGGTGATGCAACAACCAGGGACAACACTCGAAACCAAGTTGTCACTTCTTGATCTAGGTAGGACTATTTTCTTGATTAATGGGCGTCATATGTCACATTGTACAACCTTCATTTATGGGTGGTAATCATGATTCTACGCAATTTTAGAAACAAACTAGAAATGTGAATTAAAATTATATTTCTTTTTGGAAAATAATCTATTATCTAGGGTCAGTGATTCTACACTTTGGAAACGAAATAAAAAAAATGTGAACTCAAACATACATTTCATTTTGAAAATTAATATGTTATCTCGGATGGGTTTATTTAGGAGAAAGTCAAATATTTGCCACTTTGAATTTGTGGCTTCTCAAAATTGTCACTTCAAATATGGATTAGCTAAATTGCCACCCAACCCATTTGCCCCTTTATTACCGGGTTGTTTTTCAGAGGCATCAGAAAAAGACCAATTTTAGATATCTAAGATTGTCCGGCTACAAAAATGCTAAACTTACAAAAAATACGAATCTTTTTGTCACTACCCCTTCCCTACAAATTTTTTTCATCGTCTTCAATAAATGTTTGTGCTGCCCACCCGATTGTTGACTGCTCGCACCACTCGACTGTTGCCTGCTCGCTCTGCCTAACCGTCATTGCCACTTGCCCCACCTATCCACACGACAGTGCCACTCAATGTGCCCCTTGGGCGCGCACACACGCATGTCCCTGACCACCATTGCCACTTGCCCAACTTACCCGCGCGCCAACGCCACGCAAAACCGCCCCTTGGGCACGCATACACGTGTGCTTGACTGCCATCACCAATTGCCCCACCTACCCACGCGCCGGCGCCACCCAACCCATCCCTTGGGCACGCACACACGCGTGTATCTGACCTTGTCGCCATTTGTCCTACCTACCCCATGCTCGAGCGCCACTCAACCCGCCCCTTGGGCGCACACACACGCACGTACCCGACCCCCATCACCCCCATAGCCAGTTGTCCTACCTACCCCACACTCCAGCGCCACTCAACCCGCCTCTTGGGCGCGCACATACACACGTGCATACCTAACCGCTATCGTCATTTGCCACACCTACCCACGCGCCAGCGCCACTCAACTCGCCCCTTTGGGCACGCGCATACACGCGTGTATTGATTAAGTCCATCTATTCTCAAATGTCGATCCTACAAAGAGTGTAAAAGGAGATCAGAAGACCAACTACCATCGCCGGCCACCGCAAGGCTATGCCGATGACTTACTAATGCCATCTACAGATCTACTTCTCAGATGGTTGCAGTGATCCTTCACCATGTCTGCTCTCCTCCAAACAGGCAAGGTTTGTCACCTTCGTCTCCGATGACCAGGGCAATCAGATCTACTTCGCGAATGATTGCAGCGGTCTTTCACCATGTCTGCTCCAAGCAGGCAAGGGTCGTCACGTTCGTCTCCGATCACCAAGGCAATCAAGGTATTCTTACGTTTCAGCCAATTACCTAGATGTTCTAGCAGATGATTAGGATGTTGTAGCGGTTATTAAGCCCTAAACTTCAGATTTTTCATTTTGACGAGCCTTGATTTAAGGAATTCATGAACTCTTAGGCCCCGTTTGAGAATTCACCGGCTCCTAGAATCTACGAAGCGGCGGTTTGCTCGCTCTCAGATTTCGTACTACAGCTCCGTCAGCTCCCGGAGTGGAGCGTGGAGCGGATTATTCCCGAACGGGGCCTTAACGTTGGCAATTTTGAGAAGCCAAATATTCAAAGTGGGAAATACTTGATTTTCTCCTTTAGCCACATGCCGCTAATTTACTCTGCTACATTAATTGGGCAAATATAGAGGTTCTTCCCTTGGGAGCGTCTGCCCGTCCCTAGTGACCGAAGATTGAATCCCTCAAAAACGAAAAAAGAAATTAAAAAGAAAAACAAGACCGAAGATGACACGTCTTTTCTACACGTGGATGCGGCCCATTGGCCAGCGACACGCCACCGCCGTGCTGGCACGACGACGCATGTCCACCGGCGCACCTCCCTCGCAGCCGGCGTGCAGACCCCCCTTCTCTCCGAGCGAACCCGCCCCCTCTTCCTCCCCACACCCAATTCAATTCTTTTTTTTTTTGCGGGGCCAATTCAATTCACTCACATGGTCCTCGCAGGTGGAATACCTTGATGCTATCTCCCCTCCCACAGCCTAGAGTTTCTCCCAATCCAACCAATCACAAGGGTACGAAATCCGGATAGGGGCGCCGCCGCATCCCGGGACGAGATTCCACTCCGGCACCGCCCCCCAGCCTCGCATCGGTAAGCCACCACGAGCACACTACTGCACTCCGACGCAGCCTGCTCGCCTAGGGCATGGATTCGCGCCCCGCGTCTCTTCGATCCACCTCCCAATCTGCGCAAAATTCGAGAGGAAACTTTTGCGGATCGGGCCTCTGATGTTCGCTTTCTGCTCCAGGTGATCCGCTGGTGGCGCGCGTAGGGTTTCCGGCGGAATTCGCGAGGGGATTCGCCGAGGGCGGCGGCCGAGATGATCCGGTTGCAGACGTACGCGGTGTTCAGCCTGCTGGCGACGATAACGTCGGTGTACTATGCGTTCAGCAGCAGGGAGCAGTTCTACCCGGCCATGGTCTACCTCTCCACGTCCAAGATATGCTTCGTGCTGCTCCTCAACACGGGCCTCGTCGCCATGTGCGTCGCCTGGCAGCTCGTGAAGCGCGTCTTCCTGGGGACGCTCCGGGAGGCCGAGGTCGAGCGGCTCAACGAGCAGTCGTGGCGTGAGGTCGTGGAGATCCTCTTCGCGGTCACCATCTTCCGCCAGGATTTCTCCGTCTCTTTCCTCGCCATGGTCGCCGCCCTGCTCCTCGTCAAGGCTCTGCACTGGCTTGCGCAGAAGAGGGTCGAGTACATTGAGACCACACCCTCCGTGCCAATGCTGTCGCACATAAGGATCGTGTCCTTCATGCTATTCCTTCTTGTCGTCGACTGCCTCTTCCTGGCGAACTCGCTGGGCTCACTGATACAGAAGCGGGAGGCATCTGTGGCCATCTTCTTTTCTTTTGAGTAAGTTTTCGTAAATCATCCTTTACTTGCTTGCAATATAGTAGCATCCTTATTATGCCACACGACCTTACAAATAGTATCTGTCTGACCAAATTGAAAAAAAAAGCATCAACTGTTTGATCTCAAATATGGAGGGCATGCTTTGGTTATATACCTAAGGGTGGAAGTTTGTGAAAAATGCAAACTGTTCCTGGAAAGCCTCTCTTTCATGATATGACAGATTAATGTACAGTTCTGCTAAAGCACATCTAGATGTGCCATAAGTATTACACATCTAAGTCATATGTCATTGATCTTACATTGAGATTCGTGTGAATATATTTTTCTCTTTTTTCTTTTTCTCTTTATGCTTGATTCACTCACTTAGATGTGCAATAACTAGAGCACATCTAGATGTGCCCTAGACACACCCATTAATGTAACGTGTGTGAATGTGAAGTGGATATTTTTCAATAAACATGCAGCACATCACATATAAACATCAGAATTTCTTGTTATATATATGCTTGAAGACGCACTAGTAGGATGACATGTTACTTGTTACTCATTCTTAAGTAATGTTTGCCATCGATTTTATCTAGCAACTTCTGCATCAGGGCTAACGCTATTGCACTCAACAGTTAATCATTTCATTTGGCGCATCTACTAGACCATGAATAGTTTTTCTTGTATGTTATGATTGTCATTTGTCAAAATCCAAGTCCAGGAACTTGTTGAATTATTCTTCTAAGTTTAAGCAATACATTTAAGTAAAAGCAGTGCAAATCATTTGATCAGTTGTCTAAACTGCGGTGAATCTCACCAGTTATGGAATTTCTTTGTTGATTATTGCTTTTTAAAGCACGGGACATGCCTTTCAGGCAAGGTAACTACCATATTGAGTTATACCCCGAGAAAGCTCCTAGATTGAGCTGATGATTAATCTTGCGTTATTTACTTCAGGTTATAATTCTATTATTCTTGATCTCTGCAGATGATTACTGATGTATTATTTCTAGATATTGAGATTCATAGTAGCTCACACATGTGCGACTCATGTTTTAGGTACATGATACTGGCAACATCGACAGTGTCGACATTCGTGAAGTATGTATTCTATGTCAGCGACATGCTAGCGGAAGGTCAATGGGAGAATAAAGCAGTGTATACATTTTATTTGGAGCTTATCAGTGACCTTGTGCACTTGTCTTTATATATGCTATTCTTCATAGCGATCTTCCTGTAAGTTCTTTTATAAAATGTTCTTTTCCCCTTAGGATATTGTAGTTTGAACTTCTAAGGCTGATCTGTTATTTTGATATCAGGAACTATGGTGTCCCATTGCACTTGATTCGTGAGCTGTATGAGACCTTCCGCAACTTCAGAATTCGCATTTCAGATTATATACGCTACAGAAAGGTGACTTCCAACATGAATGAACGCTTTCCAGATGCCACACCAGATGAGCTTGATGCGTGAGTACATTTAGTTTCATTGGTACTGTTTTGGTTGATTGACTGATTCAACAATTGAACTTGTTTATGATTTAGATTCTTTATATATTCAGGGGTGATGTCACATGTATTATTTGCCGTGAAGAGATGACCACAGCAAAGAAGCTGCTTTGTGGGCACTTGTTCCATGTACATTGTTTGAGGTCATGGCTACAGCGCCAACATACTTGCCCAACATGTAGAGCTCCAATTATCCCCCCAGATAATGGACGTGCAGCATCAGCACAGCAGCATGGAGCTCAACCTGGAGTTCAGCCTGGTGAGATTCTCTTCATTGGTCTGAGTTTTTGAATCGTACTTTACCATCTAGCCATTTTTATCAGTCAGTAGTACATTATGCAACCAGTTTTGCATGTCAATCCTAATTCAATGTAAGGAAAATCGGTGCAGGCACCGGTACTCCAAGTTCAGGAGGAGCACCAACTGAGAACGTGAACATGCGTCAAGCAAAACTTGAGGCTGCTGCTTCAGCTGCTTCTTTATATGGGAGATCATTTGCTTATCCTCCAGTGAACACTTTGAATAGGTATGTTTTTCTGGAATAGGTTACACTTTAAACGCTCTTTATGATTATGCTAGCGATCCATTAGTTATGATAATAAATGATGGCTCTTTTTTCCCCATAGATTACATTTGCAACTTCCATAGTTCTTAGATCTCTCAGTTGCAAGCTATGACACTTTTGACTTGGAATATATCTGCAAACTTTGCCAGTTTAGTTAATAATTTTTTAATTTGCCTGTGCCATGTTGATGGTGGTTTAATATAGTGGATAACAATTGGTAGAACTTGTTCTTTTTTTCCGTGATAAGTATACGCACTTTGGAGCAATTTTCTTTTTGCCACTAATCCTTTGCATTTGGTTGTGCCATTTTTATGTTTCTGCACTGTGGTCGTCTCATTGAAGTGGTTGACCCAAAGAGTGCACAACAGCAAAAAATGAGATGAATGCATGGCGTGGGAAAACACTAACATTGCCTTCTAAGTGGGAACACATTATAACTTAATTGTTATTGCATTAGATTAAAGTTAACATGCTTTTATTCAGTTCTGGCCTTCTGGGTTTTGACCTTTTGTACAGCAAGTTAGTACTGCATGTGATCAACTTTCTTCATACTTAGCTACCTGAGATTGGGTTAGTCACTGTCTATGTCAGTTTCACTATTGCACTGATGGACTATTGAAACAACGGTATTTACTTTGTCAAATACTCCCTATGTACTAAGTCCACGACACTTATTTTGGGACGGAGGGAGTACTTTTTCATGCCGATGAATTGAAGTGCCCTTTATCAATCATCAGGAACTCAGGACCTCTGCACGCTACACCAAGTACTTCACAACCAGGAGAAGCAAGTACTTCCACCAGCCATCCATTAGAACCTCAGCCTTCTTATTCACGTGGTCCAGTTAGTTCAACAACTGGTAGCGGGGACCCTGGAAATTCACTACAGAAGGCATATGAAAAGGCTATAAGGAGCCAGATAGAGGTAAGACCTTTCTTCCTAATGCAATCTGCTTAACCATGGTATTTGTAGATTACTAGCGATTGTGTATGAAAAGGCTGTAATAACCAGATAGATAACTTTCTGAATAACACATATACTATTTTTTTTAATGAGGGATGACATCTACGATTAACTAATGAATCTAGACCATGCAACTAGCATCCAACTACTCATGCGAGAGTTTGCATGATTTCACACATAAGTGAATTTATTGCACTCTATATGCCCCTGACATTGTTTTTTTTTGTGTGTGTGTGTGTGTGGAGAAAACCCCCTTGTATTGAGGTTCAAATGTTCCTCAAATATATTTAACACTCAAATGAAGGTGAAAAAAGTTAGTTTTGTGACGGTACACTATATCGAGTATTGTACCCCTCAAAATTTCCAGAAAAAACTCCACATTAGCTAAGAAAGACATAAAGGAGATTTTTTTACTTTTCTTTTGTTATTTTTCCATTTTCTTTTAGAACCTCAATACAAACTGAATTGAATTTGAAATTTTACATGTTACTCCCTCCGTAAACAAATATAAGAGCGTTTGGATCACTACTTTAGCAATCAAAACACTCTTATATATTTCTTTAGAGAGGGGGTATATTACATTAATACACAACCTTGACATTTGTTTGGTGACTTCTAATATGATTTAATATTGAAGCCAAAGTGGTTTGCACGATTGCATCTAATTGATGATGTGCACCGGATATAATCCCGATCTTATGTTTATTGCTCACTTACACATTTATATAGGTCACTAGCAGTTGTAACTTGTAACTGTGCGTACAATGTTGTGAGAGTTGACAGCCATGCCAATAAGTTCGTTTCTCCTGCTATTTTAGTTACTCCCTCCGTTCACTTTTGTAAGTCGTTTCAGACAACTCAAAATAGGCTGTTTTGCATATTGTCTGAAATGTCTTCAAGGTCTTATAAAAGTGAACAGAGGGAGTACTCAGTTTCATTACTATCTTGACAAACACTTGATTCTTAAAGAACAGTATGCAGCATTCAAGTATATATGTCATAACATTCTGGATGGGAAACTAGAATGATCGTAGACAGTAAACATAGTTCATCAGCTTCCAAGGATAGTCTTTTTCATGGCTGCCATTGCTCAAGATATAAATGTTTGTCTGGTAACTAGCAGCGACCAATGAGATGAAGTAACTGATGATTTGGCATGATTGCCGGGAATAAGATGATGCCGTGTGATAGTTATTTTCTCGTTAAGGCCGTCTATTGTCACGTAATGCATATGCCACTTGTTCCAGGTGTTGCAAATCCAATTGCAAATGATGCAGCAAGGGGCCACCGCATCGCCAACTAGCAATGAGAACGCTGAGCAAGCCGGAAAATAAGTTAAGTAGTTGAATAGTCGAAGATGGGGTCTGGATAAACATATGTTACACATGGAGGTTGTGCAATACTTAGCATAAACAAACGACATAGATGGAGATTGTGCAATATATGAGGCGGAACTCTGACGTGATGCTTGTTGATGTTGGTAGGCTCGGTTATGAACATCAGATGATCGTTTGTTTTGTCTGGTAATTTGCTTGGTTTATACTCCCCCGCCCCAAAATATCAGTCGGAATGATATTTTGGCAAAAATGTCCTTGCAAAAATGTCATTGACTCTTTGTATTCAACCTGCACTCCACTACTCCTAGCCACGCAGCTGCACTCTCACTCTCTGCACTCCCTCCACCCTGCTGACACGCTTCCTTCCACCTTACCTCGGCTTGTGGCGCTCCCCTTCACAAAAAAAGTTCTGTTTTTCTGGCTCCTAGTCGGCGGTGAGTCACCGGATCCAGTGTCGGCGAGTCTGGATCCAGTGGCTGTTATTCCGGACGCGTAGGATCCGGTGGCCGTGAGGCTAGACACAAGGAGGCTGCACCTGGAGGTGGTTGTGATGGTGGCCCTCGGTGCTGCAGCTTCTTCCTCGCCGTGTAGGGACAACGGCGAGAGGCTGTGCTACTGCCTTGGCTACAACCTCCTAGGTGAGCTCCTCCTAGTATCTGTGGTGCCTCTGGTGGATCTGGTGCTATACTTTGTTCAGTGGCGCGATCTACTTACCGTGTTGCTCGTAGGTTTAGAAATGACTCATTGTTGCTCCTGTTGATCTAATTCATGTGTTTGGACTAGCTAATGTGCTATTGGGAACCGGTTATAATCTGTGCAATTGTGGTCGTACTCCTAATTTGGGATCTCCCTCAAATTTCTAGGGTTCTGGCTATTGCTTAGGTTCATATACTATATCCAGCACTAAAATCCATCTACATATATCTATTTGAGTGATAGTTATTTTTGGACAAGGGAATACATCTATGTTTTGGATGAAGCGAGAAGATACTTCAATGTGCCATTATAGAATAGAATTGTGTCTCTGCCTTTTTTATATGTTGCTCAAAATAAAACATGAGCCTCCTTATCTGCGAAAGTTGTTGTGGCTGCGACGACAACTTAAACCTTTGGTACCAGGACCCGCGCCTTCCCTCCGTGAGGGACTATCTCCTTAGTCTCTGTCTATGTCTCGTCCCTGGCATCAATGGTTCGTTGGCTCCAATGGTGATAGGTTGCATACAACCACCCCCACCATTAGATCGTAAGGTAGGGTGTATGAGCAATTTTGTCATTATTTACCGCAACATAATTTTCACTAGGATGAACGCATGGCTGGTAATTTAGGCAATAACACAACTTCGATTCAGGCATGGGTCATGTTGGTCCACAACAGAGCGGTTCATTGTGATAAAAAAAACATGTGATCCTTATGGTCCAGTGTTAGTCCTGGACATGGAGAGGATGTCCAGTCAACAACAACAATGATGTAAAGGTTGTGAACATGCTTTTGATGGGAAGAGCACCTTGCTTATGGCCACGTTTAGGGAGGGGAACTGTTACAAGATAGCATCCACACCTCCGTGAAAGTGCAAGTAGCATTGTTCCTTCCCGTAGTGGGTCATAACTAGAGGTTCAAACTATTTCAGAACAATTTCAGGATATCAGTAGACAACTTTTAGATATTTTAAGCAAGTCTGATACGCGATTGGAGAGCTCAGAGGAGCAATGATCAAGGCACCAACTAGGCAAACTCCTTTCAAGATTCTCACGAGCCATAGATGATATGCATATTTCAAGGTGAGCAGTCATTACATGACATGCTTGTATTGTTTTGACCGAGGCATAAATGTTTTTTCATGCCATCACATGATTGTATTGACGCAATAGATGATACTCATGTGACTGCTAGAGTGTCGAGGTCACATGCTGCAATATACATGGGTGGAAAGCACTACACAAGCCAAAATGTGCTCGCAGGTGTCGATTTCGATCTGAAGTTCACATATGTGTTAACCGGATAGGAAGGATCA
This sequence comes from Triticum urartu, assembly GCF_056163025.1. Lineage (NCBI taxonomy): Eukaryota > Viridiplantae > Streptophyta > Magnoliopsida > Poales > Poaceae > Triticum > Triticum urartu. The sequence goes on along the minus strand of NC_141879.1, from coordinate 209,635,463 downwards.
ACATACAATGCTAACATTCTTGCTGGCAACATGTCCTGACCTGATGGGATAAGTATCTCTGATGGTAAGTTTTACCTAGGTGATGCTGATGCATGTTGGTTTTGTGTTCTTCCACCCTTCAGGAAAAATCAAATACCATATGAGCGAGTTCTCTTCTCGAAACTATTCTAGTACTGCCGTCGAATTGTTCAACCTCAGATACTCGAACCTTAAGAGTTACAATTAAGAGGGCACATGATGTTTTGAATAATAGATTTAAGATCCTGGATCAGAAGACATTTCACCCTTTCTCCATCCAAGTTAGACTTGTTATTGCATGTTGCATTCACTATATCTGGATCTTAGAATGGGGTTATGATGAGTTTGTGCCGGAGGAGAAAAATATGACGATCGATGATGTTGATGACTCCGATCATGGCGTGGAGGCCCATGACAATGAGCTCGGAAGAGCAAAAATTTAAGTGGACTGAGATAACGTGGGCCAACAAAGGTAACATAAGGATCTGAAGAAGAAGAAGAAGAAGAAAAAACAGTGCCAGAAGAAGAAGCAACAACGGTAGAACAAGACGAGGTCGAAGAATTTCTACCTGGTTCGTCATTGATGAACTTTCCCTATTGGGCCTTATGAATATTAATTTGTACCGCCTTTGTTAGCAATTAAGACAAACTGTCATTTTTTTAGTATTCAGGACTAAAACAATGTTAATTTGATACTATTCCTGAACTGTAATGTACGACAAGGTCAACACTGGTGAGAAGGAGTGGCCCTGATATTAGGCCATACATGCCATGTTTGCACCTTCACAACCGTAATCCCCAACTGTTGTCAGCCAAACGACATAGATCAAATGACCTGATGATGCAATGCAAGCAACAAAACCATACACATAAGACTAGCCACAAAACCATACACATAAGTCTATGTTACTACCTCTATAGTGAGGAGTAACATATGTGCGGTAACATACAATATTTCATTTATTAGGCTATAGATTCATTTTGCCTTGATATGTGTGATGTTACTCATACTACTAGTAAGTAGCCATGTTACCAATTTCCTCCATTTCTTCATTTATTGATTGCCACATCATCTATTTATCTAGATATGTGTGAGTAACATACACTAGTAGCATACATATATCCCTAGATTATGTTACTACCTTCATAGTGGGTAGTAAGGCCCCTCCCAATGCTCCACCTTGGACAGGTGCTAAGGTTGCCAACTAAGCAAAAAGTCTGATGTGGCATGCTAGTTAAGAGGAGAGAGAATAGTATGGTGACCCCAGGAGGAAACAGTGCTAAGCACGTGTACCTAGGTGGAAGAACAATTTTGAGTCTATAACTAATTAAATGCATGAAGCTTAGCACCTTTGCATTGGGGACTTGAGTTGCTAAGGCATTTAATATACTTAGCACCTCATCTAAGCACCTTTGCATTGGAGGAGGTCTAACATAGGTGTGGTGTCATGCAAAGCTCCATTTATTGAGATCTCCCATTTATTAGGTTATAGACTCATACTGCATTGGGACATGTGATGTTACAGTAACTAGCTAAATTACTAGAACTACCTTTCTCTTCGTTAACTCATTGCCACATAAACAAATTTGTTGAGTTGGACTTGAAGTTACTCCCATTGTGGCTAGTATTACTCTCACTGTGGGTAGTCTAACATGGTTTATAGTTTGTATTTACTCAGCCAGGCTGAACTGAGCCACAAATGCAAGTAGCCCAAAAAATTATGAAAGAGCCCTAAGCTCCCAACCATAAAGACTAATTGATTGCAGTTTAAGGAGTTAACATTTGTAAGCTTTAAGCTTTTAAAGTAGTACTTCCTTCATTTCAAAATAGATGACCCAAATTTACACTAACTTTAGTAATCTATTTTGGAACGGAGGGAGTAGTCTTTATGACATCAATTTTCTCTTCTTATCCATATGCATATGCATGCAATTTTAAACCTTTGCTATTTTTGCTTGCGAGGGAACAACATATACAGAAGTATATGTTGAGGTTTGTTCCGGTTGCACAAAGGTTGTTACGATCTCGAACATAATTAACACGAATTAATACAGCCAGGTCGGCCAGCTTACGCCGATGAGAGAGAAATGCTCGCCCCAGATTAAACATGTGCCTTTCCACCAAGAAGCCGACAGACGAAGAAGGCCGGCCAATCTATCTCGACGGCCATGGCGGTCTTGTAGTCACGGAGGCCACGGAGGTGGTCCGTCACCTCCTCCATGGCGCCACTTTCGAGATGTAAAATGTACATGCACCGGCACCGGTCAGTGATCAACACCGTGCCGCTCCTGTCCCCGGTGCACATGCACCGTGGCCTGTCGACGATCTGATTCTGCTCGGGTGTCATCTCGACCACCCTATCGCGGCTCCAGTCTCCGCCGCAACCCTCGTTGCTCCCTTTGCCGCCGTCCCGCCGCGTCCAGATCTCCACCTGGGGGTCTTGGCTCGACAGGCAAAGCGACGACAGAGTCGCCGCCTTGTTTGGCGCGACGCTCAGATGCGGCGACTCGTACAGGGGGAGGTCGCCTGCCGGCGGCGGGGTCTGTAGCTCCTGCAAGGAGGCGTGGCGAGTGGCGGCGTTCACGTCGAGGACGTGGAACTTCACCAGGTCCCAGAGGACCCAGTGCGCCGTCCCGTGGCTCACGACGGCGCTGCGCCGCTTGAACGGCCCGAAGATGCCGCGCTCTACCGGGTCGAAGCACTCGCTGGGCGCGCTCCAGCTCGGCTCACCGGAGGAGAACGTGCGGAGAACGTAGTGCCGCCGGTCGTCGCTGACGCCGACGACCAGCACCTTGAAGGAAGCCGGGTCCGGGGATTGCCGCTGGCCTTCGTCGGGGCAACAGTCCGCGCCGGTGAGGACGGCGTGGGCGCTCGTGCCAAAGTAGTCGAAGAACCAGTCGCAGCGCAGCGGGGGGAGCACGTGGCACGCGCCCGAGAGCAGGTTGCACACGGCGAGGCGGTCGACGCCGAGCTCTGGCTCCGCTTCCGTCTCCGTCTCGGCGCCGGCGCCGAAGCGCACGAGGAGCACGCCGCGGTGCGAGGCGAGCGGCACGACGCGGTCGTCGAGGAGTCCGGTGGCGCCCGGGACGAAGGAGCCGAGAAGGGGACGGCCGGGGCCGAGCACCGACCCCGGCGCGCGGACGAAGCTGGAGCCCGGCGGCCCTGCCCCGCCGCGGCACCGCTCCCGGCCGAGGAAGCCGACGAGGGAGGAGCAGTGGCACGCGCCCTCCGGCCAGCGGCGTCGCAGGAAGGACGGCTCGGTGACGAGGTCGCGCCAGCGCTTGCGCGCGGCCGCGCAGCGGAAGAGGTCGTCGACGCCGGGCACGCGCGCGAGGATCTCCAGCACGACGTGCTCCGGCAGCCTCACCAGCGAGGGCGCTTCCGGATCCCTCATCTCGATCTCTCCCCGCGACAGGATGGCCACAGCCCCATTATTGTTGTACTACTAGTACTACAAAGTTTGCGTACATGCGCCGCGCCCGGACATTCCGCCGAGGGAAAAGGCGAAGTATTTTATTAGAGGGTGGGGCTAGATCTCGTGAGACTTAACAAAAATAACATAGTAAAAAAGAAGAAGAATATTTGAAAAAAATAAATGTCCACGCAAGATCGCACGAATATAACATCGATGAGACTCCGTTAAGTCTCAGTTGACTGTGGTTTAGAAATCTCGTCTATTAAAACACCTACAACCGGACTTTTCAAATTGATCACTGACCCAATCGAACTCCTCAAAGCTTTTCTATATGTTTCGGCTGTCGAGCACTCCTCACATTTAAGTCATACATGAGGCAATATATCCCGAAAAAATGAGGCAACATGAGAAGTGCTCGGATGTGTCCGATCAATTGCCACATAGAATTTGGCCCATTGCGGACTATAATCACATGCATATGATCAGACAATATAAAAAATATATTAAAAGACATAGCTGCGTGCATGAATAAATAGGGACACAAAATAGACACATGCTCATGTCGGTGAATGTTTGAGGGGCTAAATTTACAAGTCCGGCTAGACGGTAGACAGAGGGGCGGCCATGTTCCCGCAAAGATGCTGTTGCCACTTGCCAGCCACGGCGCATCATTGCTTACGCCAGCACGCCAAGATGGTGCATATTTTACGATTTTAAAGCTTAAGCTCGAACGTCTTAGAGCTTCCGAACAGAACAGAGTAGGTACTCTCGGAAGAGGCAGCGGAATTCATGCTGGGACTTGCGGAGTAAGATCTCGGAAAGAATGGTGGCAGAGCCGAAACCAGAAATGAAGTCGATACATGAACGTGGCTAGCAATGGAGCGCTGTGGCATCAGAGAGTCCGTCGGTGTGACAGGGCCGTAACACCATTGTTTGCTCACTTGGAATGTATACAACCTTGTAGGGTAGTGATATGGCTGTCGATCTGAAGGATAAAATATCTCACGCCACTCCCACTTGCTCGGTCTGCTTTGTCCAATAGGGTAAAAGAGAGTACGGCTGCACGTTCTAGAAAAAGGAATATCACAGAAGCACCTACCCGAGTTAGCGCCGGAGCAGCTGCGCAGTGCACTGGACTTGGAGCGCGTCCTCGCCCGGCTCGTACCAGTCCGGCCTTTCGATGGTTCTAGCAGCCGAGAGAAATGAACAGCTTTCGGCGCCACAGTAGCACGAGCCAACTGCAATGAGACGACCATCCGCGTTCGTTCGGATCGACGCAGACAAAAGTGGCGGCCCAATGCGTCGACCCAAACTTAAATCGTGTCCGCTTAGCGTTCGCGCCGATCCATTTCTAGCCTAAAATTGCGCCTGAAATACGTCGGCGCGGACGCGAAGCAAACGAGCCGCGCGTCTCTTTGCCGTCCGCTGCGTCCCCACCTGGCGGCCACCCAATCGTCACCGGTCGTCTTATTTATGACGACAACCGACAACGGGCCCAACCGTCAGCAAGTGGAAGCGTCTTTTTTTAACCACGCGTGCGGCAGGGTCGGCCTCATCCACTTCTCCCGTCCACATCTGCCCCCCACCACTCCCTTTGCTTCCTCGCCAGCGACCGCAAACCTTAACCATGGACCTATTCGGCAGCAGCAATGGCAAGGGCAAGGGCACCCCCGGCGCCTTGTCCTCCCGTGCTCCCCTTCCCCCTCCTCCTCCTCTGGCGACGACGCGTTTCCACCCTGGTCGCCGGCGCCTGCACATCCAGGTGCACCAAACGCGGTGGCACTAGGAGTACAGGCAGCCATTGTCGTACCCCGATGTCACGCTGCCGCACCGTTGGCATCTGGATCCGCAGCGGATCCCGGTGCCGGCGGTTCCTCGTACCCAGCGGACGCACGACGACGAGGTGCGCAGGCGCCGCGCGCAGCTCACGCCGGAGCAGTGTCGGCTGCCAGAGTACGCCGCCAACTCCCTCAACTGGGAGCGCGTGGTTCGCCCTCGAACACGAGGAGCAACGGCGCTCGGGTGTTAACGCCATCCCGCCGCCGTTCCCACCGCCGCCCCCGCAGGTAGAGCCGGAGGACATGGAGGCGGAGGCGGAGTACCAAGCCGCCCTCGAGGAGGCCCTGCAGCATGCGCTGGAGGCTAGGCACCTCGAGGAGGACGCACACTGGGATGGGTTGGAGCAAGCCCTTGCCCTGTCGGCAGCGGGGGACTCTGTCCACACCCCGCTCTTCGTGCCGCCACCGCCACCGTCGCCGCCCGTCCAGCCCAAGCCGGAGCCGGAGCTGACGCGTAAGCGCTCCCCGCCTCCACCCACTTGGCCGGAGGAGGCCTACTCGTGGACGGGTCAGTACCGCGAGTGGGTGAGCGCGCCTCTCATCCACTTCGCCGCGACGCCGGAGGAGGAGGTGGCCCACCTCGAGCGATGAAAGGAGCACTGGTTCCGCCAGGAGCAGGACGACGGCGAGGAGCAGATGTACTACGATGCCATGCTCCAACGCGACGCGGAGGCGCTCCGGCTCGAGGAGGAGGAGGAGCGCGCGCGGCTTGCCGTAATGCCGCCGCCCCAGCAGACGTCGGAGGAGGCTGCCCTGGCAGCGTACCAGGCGGCGTTTGGGTGGGCTGGCCCTGCTCCGGTCTTCATCGACCTCATCGACGACGGCGGCGTCGACGGCAAGGGCAAGAGTAAGGCCGACGACGTCTAGGGCAGTGTGCCGGGTGCTACCTCTTGAGCACTGCGTTGGATTTCCCCGAAGAGGAAGGGATGATGCAGCAAAGTAGCGTAAGTATTTCCCTCAGTTTTTGAGAACCAATGTATCAATCCAGTAGGAGGCTACGCTCGAGTCCCTCGTACCTACACAAAAACAATAGCTCAACGCAACCAACGCGCTTAGGGGTTGTCAATCCCTTCACGATCACTTACGAAAGTTAGATCTGATAGAGATGATAAAGAATATTTTTTGGTATTTTTGGTATAGAGATGCAAAGTAAATAAAGTAAAAGCAAAGTAAAAGCAAAGCAATAATAAAGTGATGGAGATTGATATGATGAGAAAGAGACCCGGGGGCCATAGGTTTCACTAGTGGCTTCTCTCAAGAGCATAAGTATTCTATGGTGGGTGAACAAATTACTGTTGAGCAATTGACAGAATTTAGCATAGTTATGAGAATATCTAGGTATGATCATGTATATAGGCATCAAGTCCGAGACAAGTAGACCGAAACGATTCTGCATCTACTACTATTACTCCACTCATCAACCGCTATCCAGCATGCATCTAGAGTATTAAGTTAAAAACAGAGTAACTCCTTAAGCAAGATGACATGATGTAGATGGATAGTTTCATGCAATATGATAAAAACCCCATCTTGTTATCCTCGATGTCAACGATACAATACGTACCTTGCTGCCCCTTCTGTCACTGGGAAAGGACACTGCAAGATCGAACCCAAAGCTAAGCACTTCTCTCATGGCAAGAACAACCAATCTAGTAGGGCAAACCAAACTGATAATTCAAAGAGACTTGCAAAGGTAACCAATCATACATAAAAGAATTCAGAGAAGATTCAAATATTATTCATAGATAGACTTGATCATAAACCCACAATTCATCGGTCTCAACAAACACACAGCATAAAGAAGATTACATCGAATAGATCTCCACAAAAGAGGGGGAGAACATTGTATTGAGATCCAAAAAGAGAGAAGAAGCCATCTAGCTACTAGCTATGGACCCGTAGGTCTGAAGTAAACTACTCACACTTCATCGGAGGGGCTTGGATGATGATGTAGAAGCCCTCCGTGATCGATGCCCCCTCCGGCGGAGTTCCGGAACAGGCCCCAAGATGGGATCTCGTGGATACAGAAAGTTGCGATGGTGGAATTAGGTTTTTGGCTCCGTCCCCGATCGTTTGGGGGTACGTGAATATATATAGGAGGAAGAAGTACGTCGGTGGAGCTTCGAGGGGCCCACGAGGCAGGGGGCGCGCCCCTACCCTCGTGACCACCTCGTGGCTTTCTTGACGGAGGGTCCAAGTCTCATGGATCTTATCTAATGAGAAAATCACGTTTCTGAAGGTTTCATTCCTTTTGGACTTCGTTTGATATTCCTTTTCTTCGAAACCCTAAAACAGGCAAAAAACAGCAATTCTGGGCTGGGCCTCCGGTTAATAGGTTAGTCCCAAAAATAATATAAAAGTGGATAATAAAGCCCAATAATGTCTAAAACAGTAATAATATAGCATGGAGCAATCAAAAATTATAGATACGTTGGAGACGTATCAAGCATCCCCAAGCTTAATTCCTGCTCGTCCTCGAGTAGGTAAATGATAAAAACAGAATTTTTGATGCGGAGTGCTACTTGGCATAATTTCAATGTAAATCTTCTTAATTGTGGTATGAATATTCAGATTCAAAAGATTCAAGACAAAAGTTCATATTGATATAAAAATAATAATACTTCAAGCATACTAACAAAGCAATTATGTCTTCTCAAAATAGCATGGCCAAAGAAAGCTATCCCTACAAAATCATATAGTCTGGCTATGCTCTATCTTCACCACACAAAGTATTTAAATCATGCACAACCCCGATGACAAGCCAAGCAATTGTCTCATACTTTTGACATTTTCAAAACTTTTTCGATCTTCACGCAATACATGAGCGTGAGCCATGGATATAGCACTATAGGTGGAATGGAATGATGGTTGTGGAGAAGACAAAAAGGGAGAAGATAGTCTCACATCAACTAGGTGTATTAACGGGCTATGGAGATGCCCATCAATAGATATCAATGTGAGTGAGTAGGGATTGCCATGCAATGGATGCACTGGAGTTATAAGTATATGAAAGCTCAAAAGAAACTAAGTGGGTGTGCATCCAACTCGCTTGCTCACGAAGACCTAGGGCATTTTGAGGAAGCCCATCATTGGAATATACAAGCCAAGTTCTATAATGAAAAATTCCCACTAGTATATGAAAGTGACATAATGAGAGACTCTCTATCATGAAGATCATGGTGCTACTTTGAAGCACAAGTGTGGTAAAAGGATAGTAACATTGTCCCTTCTATCTTTTTCTCTCATTTTTTATTTGGGCTTTTCTCTTTTTTTATGGCCTCTTTTTTTCCGTCCGGAGTCTCATCCCGACTTGTGGGGGTATCATAGTCTCCATCATCCTTTCCTCACTGGGACAATGCTCTAATAATGATGATCATCACACTTTTATTTACTTATAACTCATGAATTACAACTCGATTCTTAGAACAAAATATGACTCTATATGAATGCCTCCGGTGGTGTACCGGGATATGCAATGAATCAAGAGTGACATGTATGAAAGAATTATGAACGGTGGCTTTTCCACAAATACGATGTCAACTACATGATCATGCTAGCAATATGACAATGATGGAGCATGTCATGATGAACGGAACGGTGGAAAGTTGCATGGCAATATATCTCGAAATTGCTATGGAAATGCCATGATAGGTAGGTATGGTGGCTGTTTTGAGGAAGGTATTTGGTGGGTGTATGATACCGGCGAAAAGTGCACGGTATTAGAGAGGCTAGCAATGGTGGAAGGAAGGAAAGTGCGTATAATCCATGGACTCAACATTAGTCATAAAGAACTCATATACTTATTGCAAAAATCTAGAAGTTATGAAAGCAAAGTATTACGCGCATGCTCCTAGGGGGATAGATTGGTAGGAAAAGACCATCGCTCGTCCCCGACTGCCACTCATAAGGAAGACAAGCAATAAATAAATCATGCTCCGACTTCATCACATAACGGTTCACCATACGTGCATGCTACGGGAATCACAAACTTTAACACAAGCATTTCTCAAATTCACAACTACTCAACTAGCATGACTCTAATATCACCATCCTCATATCTCAAAACAATTATCAAGCATCAATTTCTTCTTAGTATTCAACACACTCATACGAAAGTTTTATTATTAATCTTGCATACCAATGTAACGCCCTCGATGCGGCTATATCTCCCACGTGTCAAAGCACGACTTAGAGGCATAACCGCATTGAAATCAATGTCGCAAGTGAGGTAATCTTCACACAACCCATGTAATACATAAGGGAAAGAGATACATAGTTGGCTTACAATCTCCACTTCATACAATTACATGAATAAAGCATTACATCAACCAGATACAAACAAGGTCCGACTACGGAACCCAAAATAAAAGAAGACTACCCCAAATGCTAGACAGATCCCCAATTGTCCCAACTGGGCTCCACTACTGATCAACAGGAAACGGAAACAACATAACGAACATGATCTTCATCGAGCTCCTCCTTGAGCTCGGTTGCGTCACCTGCACGGTAACATCGGCACCTGCAAACTGGTTTTGGAAGTATCTGTGAGTCACGGGGACTCAGCAATCTCACACCCTCGCTATCAAGACTATTTAAGCTTATAGGAAGGGTACAAGGTATGAGGTGGAGCTGCAGCAAGCGACTAGCATATATGGTGGCTAACATACGCAAATGAGAGCGAGAAGAGAAGGCAAAAGAATGGTCGAGAATCTATGATCAAGAAGTGATCCTGGAACAACCTATGTCAAGCATAACTCCAACACCGTGTTCACTTCCCGGACTCCGCCGAGAAGAGACCATCACGGTGACACACGCGGTTGTTGTGTTTTTAAGTTAAGTTTCAGGTTATCTACAATCGGACATTAACAAATTCCCATCTGCCCATAACCGCGGGCACGGCTTTCAAAAGATCAAATCCCTGCAGGGGTGTCCCAACTTAGCCCATCACAAGCTCTCACGGTCAACGAAGGATATTCCTTCTCCCAAGACAATCCGATCAGACTCGGCATCCCGGTTACAAGACATCCTCGACAATGGTAAAACAAGTCCAGCAACACCGCCCTAATGTGCCGACAAATCCCGATAGGAGCTGCACATATCTCGTTCTCAGGGCACACTCAGATGAGCGCTCCATACAACTAAAACCAAACCTCGAGTTTCCCCGAGGGGGCGCTGCGCAGGGCTCTAGTTTGGACCAACACTCAGAGGAGCACTAGCCCGGGGAGGTTTAATAAAGATGACCCTTGAGTCCACGGAACCCAAGGGAAAGAAAAGGCTAGGTGGCGAATGGTAAAACCAATGTTGGGCATTGCTGGAGGAGTTTTATTCAAGATGAACTGTCAAGGGGTTCCCATTATAACCCAACCGTGTAAGGAACGCAAAATCCGGGAACATAACACCGATATGACAGAAACTAGGGCGGCAAGAGTGGAACAAAACACCAGGCATAAGGCCGAGCCTTCCACCCTTTACCAAGTATATAGATGCATTAATATAATAAGAGATATTGTGATATCCCAACAAAATAACCATGTACCAAACATGGAACAAGCTCCAATCTTCACCTGCAACTAACAACGCTATAAGAGGGGCTGAGCAAAGCGGTAACATAGCCAAACAACGGTTTGCTAGGACAAGGTGGGTTAGAGGTTTGACATGGCAATATGGGAGGCATGATAAAGCAAGTGGTAGGTATCGCAACATAGGCATAGCAAAAGAGCGAGTAACTAGCAAGCAAAGATAGAAGTGATTTCGAGGGTATGGTCATCTTGCCTGAGATCCCGCAAGGAAGAAAAACGAGTCCATGAAGAAGACAAACAGACGTAGTCGGACGGATCCTCACAAACGCGACGTTAACGAAACTAACCCGAAGAAGCAACACCGGAAAGAAGCAAACAACATAAAAAAACAAACATCACATAAGCATGGCACGATGCGCAAACAAGTATGATGCATGTCCGGTTTAATGAAGCATGGCATGGCAAAGTGCACAAGCAATCCTACAAATTAAGTGGAGCTCAATATGCATCGGGATGCATATTGACAAAACACCACATCAATTATTTAGTTCTCTCCCGTTTAAGTACTCAACAATATTAAATGTTGGTTAACATGGCAAGAGGTGAAGCATAACAAAACTATACCCTTTAAATAGTTTAAATGGGGCCGGATATAACAAACAACAAATCCCGTAAATCCCCATATGCATTAGTAATTTATTGCAACAACAATTTAAACATTTTAATTGTTGTTATCATGATGCGGATGACATGAACAAGTTTATGCAATTTTTATTAAAAGTTGACAAGAGCATTATAAAGCATTTGTCACCGTGGTGGAAGGAAAAGGGGTGCCACGACAACAATAACGAAAATGGTGCCATGGCAACGTTCCGGTTCTGATAACTCGATTGAGATACCGATGCAAAGGAGAAGTGTGCGGATGCGTGCACAAGATGGTGGGGCGCTCCCGGATTCCGGGTGTCCCACGGGTTAGTGGCATGGAAAATGAGTGACAATACGGACACGGTGCAGACAAAGGGTGCATCTCATCCAACATGCATTCATTCGTTCACGGGCGTCATCTCGGGGTTATACCTTCGAGGTGAGACTTTTCAGAACGGATCAAGTTCTTAGTGGAAGTAGACGGTCTCGCCACGTTCGTAGAGGTAGTAGTTGTACTCATGCCGTAGTGGAAGTAGTCGTGCTATCGTTCATCTGTGATCACCGGGACGGTAGTAGAAATAGAGGCACACGGCGTCTTGTCGAAAATCACGGCGGCGGTAGTTGTACACATGTGATAGTCGAACTTGATGGAACCAATGTCCTCGAGGGTAATCATGGTACTCTTCGCATTCCAAAACCGAAGTGGTACTTGGCAATATCCGGGATGGTCTTGACGTTTCAGTGCGGTGTAGTGGTACATGTCAACGGTCATCGTGGCACTTTGTTCCGGTCTTGTAGTCGTTCTAGGCATCGGTGGACCTTCGAGGGACTTGCGTATCCGAAGGGGTACTTGGCGATCAACGGACGTCATGGTACTTGATGGTCCGGGTCTTGGTGTATCCAAAACGGTCATCGGTGATGGAACTTGGCGAAACCCAGGGACACTCAGGTCTGTGCGGGACTTGGTCTTGCGGTTCGGAAGCCGGTACAAAGATCTGCGGTTCATGGCGCTGGTCATGGAGGTTGGGGCGGTACTGCGGTAGCCTGCACTGCAGCAGCAGCGGCAGAAGAAGGAGGCGCGGTAGAGGCGAGGGCACATGCAGCGGCGGCTGGATGGGCTTGGTGCAGTAGAGGATTCCCGCGCTTTACAGAGCGGCGGCTTGACGGGTCACGGCGAGGGACTCGGCGATGGGGACTGTCAGAACTGCTACCGACGTCCCTGGCGAAGCGGCGACCTAGGAGGTACGGTGCTCCGGCGAGGTCAAGGAACTTGGCGACGCGGACTTGGGGGCGCCGAGGGACTTGGCGAGGAGGGTTTCGCGTGGGAACGACGGAGTCAACGAGCACCAGCGAGCGGGACTTGGCGCTGGGGTCATCCTCTTGGCTCCCCTGCTCGACGCAAGAGCAGGCGTTGACGGGACTTGGCGCTGGAGACGGGCATCGGCAATAGCAGGTGAGGCCGGCGACGCAGGAGGTCCGGGGCGATGCACCAGCAGGTGAGGCCGGTGACGCAGGAGGTCCGGGGCGAGGCACCAGCAGGTGAGGCCGGCGACGCAGGAGGTCCGGCTGGAGCTCGGCGCAGGTGACGCAGGCGGGCGGTTCCATGGCCGGTCCAATAAGAAGCAGACGCCGAGGAGGAGGAACCAAGATCGAGAGGAGGGAGGAGCGAGAGGAAGAGGGCAGTTGGCGGCGCTGGTGGAAGAAGGAGGCGGGGCATCGAGGGAGAGATGCGGGAACGAGCAGGGAGATGGGGATCAGGCGTGGGGCTTCTGGCGGCGCTAGAGGAGACGAGGGAGAGTGGGGGTTGGGCTAGGGTTAGAGCAGTTAGGTGTGCCGGCTGGATGGGCCTAAGTAGCCGGCTAGGCTGGGCCTCTCTCTTCCCTCTCCAACTCTCTTTCCTTCATAATTTTTATAGAATAGGAAAAAAACTTAGAAGAAAAGAATGGAAGGGTAGGAGTGGAATACCCACACGTGACATATTTTTTGTCGAGACAGAAAAATATAGAGAATTAATGAAAAAAGGTCGGAGAGAGTTTAGAATATACAAATTCAAATAAGTTTGAATAACCCTCAAACTATTTGAATTTGGAAGCAATTTAAATGGAGAGCAAAAGAGATGAGATAACAAAGGCATTGGGAATTTATGTTGCATGTGTGTTAAAGGTAATTCCAAATTATTGGAATATTTTATTATAGCTCCCTAATATTGGGAGGATATGTTATAAAGAGAATCACCATGTGAATTCCCTCGGTTTAAATGGATCGAAGATCCATATGGTTTATTTAGTTGAGATGCAAAAGACTTATGGCATGCTGACATGATGCAATGCACATGATGCAAAGATGAAAGCAAAGAAACAAACAACTCACACGACGAAAACCCGGAAACCATGGAAGGCATCTGAAGCTCCGGTCTTGGGGCGTCACAACCAAGCATATTAGGATTTTAAGCAAATTACCATGCTATTAAGACTCTCAAAATAATCTAAGTGAAGCATGAGAGATCAATAGTTTCTATAAAACAAATCCACCACCGTGCTCTAAAAGATATAAGTGAAGCACTAGAGCAAAATTATATAACTCAAAAGATATAAGTGAAGCACATAGAGTATTCTATCAAATTCCAAATTATGTATGGCTCTCTCAAAAGGTGTGTACAGCAAGGATGATTGTGGTAAACTAATAAGCAAAGAATCAAATCATAAAAGACGCTCCAAGCAAAACACATATCATGTGGTGAATAAAAATATAGCTCCAAGTAAAGTTACCGATAGAAGTAGACGAAAGAGGGGATGCCTTCCGGGGCATCCCCAAGCTTTGGCTTTTAGGTGTCCTTAGATTATCTTGGGGGTGCCATGGGCATCCCCAAGCTTAGGCTCTTGCCACTCCTTGTTCCATAATCCATCAAATCTTTACCCAAAACTTGAAAACTTCACAACACAAAACTTAAAGTAGAAAACTCATGAGCTCCGTTAGCGAAAGAAAACAAAAAACCACTTCAAGGTACTGTAATGAACTCATTCTTTATTTATATGGGTGTTAAACCTACTGTATTCCAACTTCTCTATGGATTATAAACTATTCTACTAGCCATAGATTCATTAAAATAAGCACACAACACACGAAAAACAGAATCTGTCAAAAATAGAACAATCTGTAGTAATCTGTAGCTAGCGCGAGATCTGGAACCCCCAAAATTCTAAAATAAATTGCTGGACGTGAGGAATTTATCTATTAATCATCTGCAAAAATAATTAACTAAATAGAACTTTCCAAATAAAAATAACAGCAGTTCTCATGAGCGCTAAAGTTTCTGTTTTTTACAGCAAGTTCAACAAGACTTTCCCCAAGTCTTCCCAACGGTTCTACTTGGCACAAACATTAATTAAACACAAAAAGCACAACCAAAACAGAGGCTAGATAATTTATTTATTACTAAACAGGAGCAAAAAGCAAGGAATAAAAATAAAATTGGGTTTCCTCCCAACAAGCGCTATCGTTTAACGCCCCTAGCTAGGCATAACAAGCAAGAATAGATCTAGGTATTGCCATCTTTGGTAGGCAATCCATAAGTGGCTCTCATGATAGATTAATATGGTAATTTTATTTTCTTTCTAGGGAAGTGTTCCATGCCCTTTTTTTAATGGAAATTGAAATCTAATATTCCCTTCCTTCATATCAATAATTGCACCAACCGTTCTAAGGAAAGGTCTACCGAGAATAATAGGGGAAGAAGGATTGCAATCTATATCAAGAACAATAAAATCTACGGGCACATAATTCCTATTAGCAACAATAAGAACATCATTAATTCTTCCCATAGGTTTCTTAATAGTGGAATCCACAAGATGCAAGTTTAGAGAGCAATCATCAAAATCACGGAAATCTAGTAAATCACACAAAGTTTTGGGAATAGTAGAGACACTAGCACCCAAATCACACAAAGCATAAAACTCATAATTTCTAATTTTAATTTTAATATTTGGTTCCCACTCATCATAAAGTTTTCTAGGGATAGAAACTTCCAATTCAAGTTTTTCCTCATAAGATTGCATCAAGGCATCAACGATATGTTTAGTAAACGCTTTATTTTTACTATAAGCGTGAGGAGATTTTAGCACGGATTGCTACAAGGAAATACAATCAATCAAAGAGCAATTTTCATAGTTAAATTCCTTGGAATCCATAATAGTGGGTTTAGCAACATCTAGGGTTTTAATTTCTTCAATCCCACTTTTATCAAATTTAGCATCAAGATAAACAAATTCCAAATTCTTAGAACGCCTTCTAGTTAAAGGTGGAACATATTCAGTCCCATCATTATCAAGATTCATATTGCAAAACAAAGATTTAATAGGGGACACATCAATAACTTTTAGATCTTCATCATTATTTTCATAGGAACTAGAAGAACACGCTTTTATAAAGGCATCTTTCTTAGCACGCATCCTAGCGGTTCTTTCTTTGCACTCGTCAATGGAAATTCTCATGGCTTTGAGAGAATCATTGATATCATGCTTAGGTGGAATAGATCTAAGTTTCAAAGAATCAACATCAAGAGCAATTCTATCAACGTTCCTAGCCAAATCATCAATCTTAAGCAATTTTTCTTTAATCATAGCATTAAAATTCTTTTGCAAAGAAATAAATTCTTTAATATTAGATTCAAAATCAGAGGGCATCTTATTATAATTTCCATAAGAATTGTTGTAGGAATTACCATAATTATTAGAGGGATTACTAGGATAAGGCCTAGGATTGAAATTTCCTCTATACGCGTTGTTACCAAAATTGTTCCTACCAACAAAATTCACATCCATAGATTCATTATTATTCTCAATCAAAGTAGACAAGGGCACATCATTAGGATCAGAAGAAACACTCTTATTAGCAAATAATTTCATAAGTTCATCCATCTTTCCACTCAAAACATTAATTTCTTCTATCGAATGCACCTTTTTAGTAGATCTTTCAGTATGACATTGAGAATAATTAACCATAATATTATCTAGGAGTTTAGTAGCTTCTCCTAAAGTGACTTCCATAAAAGTGCCTCCCGCGGCCGAATCTAAAAGATTTCTAGAAGCAAAATTCAATCCGGCATAAAAAATTTGTATAATCATCCACAAATTCAAACCATGAGTAGGGCAATTATGTATCATTAATTTCATTCTCTCCCAAGCTTGTGCAACATGTTCATGATCAAGTTGTTTAAAATTCATAATATCGTTTCTAAGAGAGATGATCTTAGCGGGAGGAAAATACTTAGAGATAAAAGCATCTTTGCACTTGTTCCATGAATCAATACTATTTTTAGGCAAAGACGAAAACCAAGCTTTAGCATGATCTCTAAGCGAAAAAGGAATTAGCTTCAATTTAACAATATCATTATCGACATCTTTTTTCTTTTGCATGTCACACAAATCAGCGAAGCTATTAAGATGTGTAGCGGCATCTTCACTAGGAAGGCCGGAGAACGGATCTTTCATGACAAGATTCAACAAGGCAGTATTAATTTCACAAGATTCAGCATCGGTAAGAGGAGCAATCGGAGTGCTAAGGAAATCATTATTATTGGTATTGGTGAAGTCACACAATTTAGTATTATCTTGAGCCATCGTGACAAACAAGCAATCCAACACACGAGCAAACAAAGAGCAAACAGCAAAAGAGGCAAATAGAGAGAGGGAGAGGGAGGAAGAGAGAGGGCGAATAAAATGGCAAGGGTGAAGTGGGGGAGAGGAAAATGGCAAATAATGTAATGTGGGAGATAGGAATTGTGATGGGTACTTGGTATGTTGCTTTTGCGCAGACTCCCCGGCAACGGCGCCAGAAATTGTTCTTGCTACCTCTTGAGCACTGCGTTGGATTTCCCTGAAGAGGAAGGGATGATGCAGCAAAGTAGTGTAAGTATTTCCCTCAGTTTTTGAGAGCCAAGGTATCAATCCAGTAGGAGGCTACGCTCGAGTCCCTCGTACCTACACAAAAACAATAGCTCAACGCAACCAATGCGCTTAGGGGTTGTCAATCCCTTCACGGTCACTTACGAAAGTTAGATCTGATAGAGATGATAAAGAATATTTTTTTGGTATTTTTGGTATAGAGATGCAAAGTAAATAAAGTAAAAGCAAAGCAATAATAAAGTGATGGAGATTGATATGATGAGAAAGAGACCTGGGGGCCATAGGTTTCACTAGTGGCTTCTCTCAAGAGCATAAGTATTCTACGGTGGGTGAACAAATTGCTGTTGAGAAATTGACAGAATTTAGCATAGTTATGAGAATATCTAGGTATGATCATGTATATAGGCATCACGTCCGAGACAAGTAGACCGAAACGATTCTGCATCTACTACTGTTACTCCACTCATCGACCGCTATCCAGCATGCATCTAGAGTATTAAGTTAAAAATAGAGTAACGCCTTAATCAAGATGACATGATGTAGAGGGATAGTTTCATGCAATATGATAAAAAACCCATCTTGTTATCCTTGATGGCAACGATACAATACATGCCTTGCTGCCCCTTCTATCACTGGGAAAGGACACCGTAAGATCGAACCCAAAGCTAAGCACTTCTCCCATGGCAAGAACAACCAATCTAGTAGGCCAAACCAAACTGATAATTCGAAGAGACTTGCAAAGATAACCAATCATACATAAAAGAATTCAGAGAAGATTCAAATATTATTCATAGATAGACTTGATCATAAACCCACAATTCATCGGTCTCAACAAACACACCGCAAAAAGAAGATTACATCGAATAGATCTCCACAAGAGAGGGGGAGAACATTGTATTGAGATCCAAAAAGAGAGAAGAAGCCATCTAGCTACTAGCTATGGACCCGTAGGTCTGAAGTAAACTACTCACACTTCATCGGAGGGGCTTGGATGATGATGTAGAAGCCCTCCGTGATTGATGCCCCCTCCGGCGGAGTTCCGGAACAGGCCCCAAGATGGGATCTCGTGGATACAGAAAGTTGCGGCGGTGGAATTATGTTTTTGGCTCCGTCCCCGATCGTTTGGGGGTATGTGGATATATATAGGAGGAAGAAGTACGTCGGTGGAGCTTCGAGGGGCCCACGAGGCAGGGGGCGCGCCCTAGGGGGGGCACCCCCTACCCTCGTGACCACCTCGTGGCTTTCTTGATGGAGGGTCCAAGTCTCCTGGATCTTATCTGATGAGAAAATCATGTTTCCGAAGGTTTCATTCCGTTTGGACTCCGTTTGATATTCCTTTTCTTCGAAACCCTAAAACAGGCAAAAAACAACAATTCTGGGCTGGGCCTCCGGTTAATAGGTTAGTCCCAAAAATAATATAAAAGTGGATAATAAAGGCCAATAATGTCTAAAACAGTAGATAATATAGCATGGAGCAATCAAAAATTATAGATACGTTGGAGACGTATCACCGGGCGGCAGCAGCCGGGCGCAGACTTTTTTTAATGTTTATTAGATTTAGGTGGACTTTGGCTGGCGTATGACTGGCCACTTTATGTTTAATTATGTTTCTTTCGTGCAACTTATTATTATTTTTCACGGCGGCACATTTGGGCCGGCCTCCCCATTGGGCGGTCAAGCCGACCCATTTTAAAATGCAGACGCGCATGTCCGCCTGGCCGACCAAAACGGATAAAAAGCAGACAAAGCGCGCGTCCATTTGGGTTGCCCCGTTGGAGTTGGTAGCAGCAATTTCAACGCGCCGTCCCCATCTCGCTTTTATCCATTTGGATCGGCGTCTGCTTCCACGTTTGGGTTGGCGCATGCGCCCAACGCTGGTCTGGTCATTTTGACGGTGCGTGAAAACACACACAAATGTCTTGAAAGTAAAAACAAACATTAATTAAACATTAAAGCTGGCGAGAGTCCACACATCCATATTTAAATTAATTAAACATTAAAAAGGTAAACTATGAGGCGGCGCGCTGCCCTAAGCGTCCTCATCGTCGACGTCGGGCCCGGTGAGGTCGATCAGCGTCGGCACAGGCTTGCCCAAGGAACGTCGTGTTCCAGGCGGCAGCGATGTCGGCCGATGCGGGCTGGGGCGCCCCGCTCTGCGCCGCCGCGCCCTGGGCCTAGCGCGCCTCCTCCTCTGCCTCGCGCTCCTCCTCTTTGGCGCTGCGCTCGAGTTGCTTGAGGTATTCGCCGTCACGACGCTCCTCGGCCAGCCATCGCTGGCGCCATTGCTTGAGGTAGGCCGCCTCCTGCGCCTCCGTCGCCCTCATCCAGATCGGCGGAGTGCTCACCCACTCGCGCACTACTCCGGTCCTGGAGTAGCTCGACGGGGATCGGCTCCGGCTCGGCCTTGGTTGGGGACGATGGTGCTAGCGGCTGCACGACGCACTCGCCGACCGCGGACAGCACCATGGCCTCCGCCATGTGCGCCTCATACGTCTCCTCCTCCTCCGCCTCCCTGTGCCGCTCCTCCTCCTCCTCGTTCTCCCAGAGGATAACCACCATGGCCGCCTGGTCGGCGGCCTCCGCCTCCTGGTCCTCGTTGAGAACGACGATGGGTGGCGTGAGGGAGCTACGGGAGGCTTCGCGGACGTCATGCCGCCTCGCCTCCTCGTGCTCGAAGATGAACCAACATGCCCAATAGGGCGAGTCGACATCGTAGGCGGAGTCGCATCGCTGCTCCGGTGTCAGTAGCGCCCGCCGACGCTGCACCTTCTCCGTGTGTGCCCTTGCCGACCGCGGCGCTGCCAGCACTAGGATCCTCTCTGGATCCAAGTGTCGGTCGTGTGTCAGGGTGACGTCGAGGTAGGGGAGAGGGACGCGGTGCTGCCAGTGCCACTCTGCCTGGTGCACTGGCACATTCACGCGCTACCTCGACCGATTGGAAGATGCTGGTGGAGGCGGGGGAGGGGGAGATGGGTGGCGGGGACCTTGCCCTTGCCTTTGTCGTTGTCGGAGAAGAAGCCCATCGTGCGGTGGCTAGATAGCTAGGGTTGCCACCGACGGGGGAGCAGGCGGTGGCGAGATGGGGACGGGGGGTTTGTGGAAGCGGATGAGGACGATGTCGGTGTCAAAACCGGTGGATCTCGGGTAGGGGGTCCCGAACTGTGTGTCTAAGGCGGATGGTAATAGGAGGCAGGGGACACGATGTTTACCCAAGTTTGGGCCCTCTCGATGGAGGTAATACCCTACGTCCTGCTGGATTGATCTTGATGATATGAGTATTACAAGAGTTGATCTACCACGAGATCGTAGAGGGTAAACCCTAGAAGCTAGCCTATGGTATGATTGTTGTTGTTATACGGACTAAACCCTCCGGTTTATATAGACACCAGAGGGAGCTAGGGTTACACAGAGTCGGTTACAAGGGAGGAGATCTACATATCCGTATTACCAAGCTTGCCTTCCAAGCTAAGGAGAGTCCCATCCGGACATGGGACGAAGTCTTCAATCTTGTATCTTCATAGTCCAATAGTCCGGCCAAAGGATATAGTCCGGCTGTCCGGAGACACCCTAATCGAGGACTCCCTCAGTAGCCCCTGAACCAGGCTTCAATGACGATTAGTCCGACGCGCAGATTTGTCTTCGGCATTGCAAGGCGGGTTCTTCCTCCGAATACTCCATGGAAGATTTTGAACACAAGGATAGTGTCCGGCTCTGCAAAACAAACTCCACATACCACCATAGAGAATAATATTTCCACAAATCTAATCTGCTGACAGGTTTTGCAACATGACATCATGCCATGGCCCGGTTATTATTTGAACCTTTTTTCTCGACCAGCACTGCACATATCGCGAGGCAGTTTTCTTGACACGTCTTGTCGAAGCAGAGATCGTGTCCCCTTATCACGGGATTCTCATCAATACGGGTATGGGTAACCCAACTGTGCCATCAATTACGGCGTTCGGGGAATAAGCAATTTTACCAGGTAAGTGGGGAGGCGCATCGCCTCCTCCGCCCTTATAAAGGGACAAAGATTCACCCTTTTTACCCACGCCTTATTCCTCCTTGCTTATCCATTCTCGCGCACTCGAGCTCCAACGCCCAAGTTCGCGTCTTTCTTCTCAAACCACTCCAAGCATGTCCGGAGCGGGAGGCACGTGGATGGTCTCCTCCATCACGGAGGAGCACATCGCAAAGCTACGAGAAGCCGGATATCTGGCCGCGGACATCGCGCACCGGCTGCCGGATGCGGGGCAGGTCATCCCTACGCCCACACCCCATGAGAGGGTAGTTTTCCTTACCCACTTTGTCCGCGGACTGGGATTTCCCCTTCACCCATTTGTCCGCGGGGTCATGTTCTACTACGGGCTGGATTTTCATGATCTGGCCCCCAATTTCATCCTCCGCATCAGGCCCCACTTCGGCCTATGGCTGAAGACCTTCAATGTTAAACCGAAGGTGGTGGTCGGCCAGCAAGCGGAGTGCGGAGGCGCCATGGTGGGCAAAATACCTAACGTCACCTCGCTCGAAGGCTCCTATGTGGAGACCATAAAGGGGTGGCAATCGGGGTGGTTCTACATCACCGAGCCGCGTGACACCAACTGGGTGGCGACCCCCAAATTTTGATCCGGAATCCCCACGCGGCCACTTCCTAGAAAGAGAAGGGCCTGTCCTGTGGTTCCCCGGTAGAGCTGACCGGACTCCAGACCTGCATTAGGAACATGATGAGCAAGAAAATCAAGCTCGTCAACGTGGTCCAGGTCATGCTCTTCCGCCGGATTCTCCCGTGTCAACGACGGGCATTCAATTTGTGGGAGTTCGACCCAGCCAAGCACCAGACGCTGCGAGAGCTCTTCGACACGACGCACAAGGACGTCTGGAGGTTGCTGTTCAAGGGCGCCGAGGTACCTCCTCCCCTTACCGAGGACCGCGGACTCAGTGCAAAGTGCCATGCCAATCCGGTAAGTTTTTATATCTCACAGGATATTTATTTGCCCCAGTTTAATCATGTGCGGGATCTAAGCTCCCATGCCATTAACAGGACTGGGTAGAGACAACGGAGCAGATCGATTGCCCAGCCCCCCTGCCTGAAGATCCTGCAGATGCTCTCCTAACGGAGATGCTGGTTCCGGCGCCTTATGAGGTGCCGCTGAAGAAGGCCACGGGGACCCGAAAGGGTCTCCGGCGCCAGGTTATATCGGACTCATCGTCCGATAACACCGAAGCGCACTCCTCCCATGAAAGCGAGGAGGAGGAAGAAGAAAGTTCTCCCCCCAGATGGTGGAGAAAAGAAATGGAAGGCCGGCCCAACCGGGGAGGCCGAAGGGTCCAAGAAGGGAAGGACCCTCCTTCCGGACTGCTCCACGACGGCCGCCTACAGCGGCGACGAGTGGTTACCCAGGGAGAAGCCCCTGGCGAAGTCGTACGTATCCGGATACCATAGTAATTCATGGTATGTTTTATTGCACTACTTCTCATTACGCCGAATATGATTATGTAGTCCATCCCGAGCCCGTCTCGACGTATCTTCGTCGGACGGTTCATTGGACTCGTCGGATATGAATAGCGATTCACTTCCGACCGCCTCCACCCCTTGCCCTACGGACAATGTCGAGGTGTTGTCCCAAAAGGCACCGAGTTGAGGGGAGGTAGTCCTGGGGGCGCCTTGAGGCGACCTTCCGGACCCTAGGCGCAAAGGGAGCAAGATTCCCACGGGCTCCAAGTTCGGCCCCCAGCCGAACACTGCCCCGGAACCTTCGGTGGTTCCGGACTCCGGCAGGCGATCCCCCGTTAAGGGGGGCAAGCCACCCGTGCCGGTGGCCTCTGTCCATCCGGAGGCTCCGGACAACTTACTGGAAGCGCTTCGCGGAGCTTCCATCGACGAAGAGCACCGCACTATCATGAGTGCGGTGATCGAGAAAGTTCAGTCCGCCAAGAACGGACTGACCGAAGCTTGTGCCAGCCTCTTAACAGGCTTTCAGGTAAGCAATCAAAATATAGGAAAATATTACTACATAGACAGTAGCCCCTGATTCTCTGTTTGGCATTCGCGAAGAAAGGCCGAATAGAGGATCAAATAATGACTCAGGAGTCTAATCAGAATATGTCTGTGTGCATGTGCAGGCTTCGCTGCTGGCCGCTACCGCACGTACTGCGGAGGTTGCTGCACTGAAGCAGGACCTGGAGCGGTCCAAGGACGAGCTCGGCCTTACCAAGAGGCAGCTCGAGGAGAGCAAAGGTAAGCAATACCTTGTCTATACATTAAAAAAGAAGCTCAGTCTGTAAAGTAATAGGATCATCATGAATTTGCCAGGGGCCACGACCGAGGTGGCGACTCTAAAGAAGGCGCTGTCTGAGGCCGAAGACAAAGTGGCCAAGGAGCGCATTGAGCGGGAAAAGCAAGAAGCCCGTGTAGGCGAGGTGCAGCAAGAGCTCGAGGCTCTTGCCAAAAAACACGAGTCCTTGGAGCTTGACTCTAAGACGCGAGAGTCCGAGCTTGCGAAGGCGCTCGAAAGCGCACGAAGCACCAAGGCTGAAGCCCACAAGGCCCTCCAGGAGATTGATGCGGTGAACAAGATAGCAGCAGGTAAGGCATTCATTATGCAAAGCAAGCATGTGAAGGAAACTTTTCTTTTACTTACCCAAGTTCAGATCTCTCCAGGAGCGTTCACAGATCTTCCCCGCAGTGTCCTGGATGCCATGGAGTTTTACCGAGCTGAGGAGGGGAGCTCGACGGAAAAGTTGTTCTGGTCTCAATATACTGGGACCGAACACCCCATGGCCATGAGCGACCAGCTGAAGCAACTGGTCGAGCTTCACAAGGCGGCCGAACAGGCCATGAAGGGTCTTATAGTCCGGATGTGGCCTGGCGATCCCCTGCCTAGCAGCTACTTCGATCTGGTGAGGCGGCTTGTGGATGCCTGCCCATGGCTTGAAGTCGTAAAGCGGTCCGTCTGCATCGAGGGTGCGCGCAGGGCCTTTACCCGGGCGAAGGTGCACTGGGCAAAGCTGGACGCCGTGAAGCTGGTGAAGGAGGGGCCACCGGAGGGCAAGGAGCATCACTGCCCCGAAATGTATGATGACAGTGTCCTGAAGGGTTCCCGCCTTGTGGCGGATGAAAGTGCTAGGGATGTAGTTTTTGAATGAACATGCTCATGTGATCCTGTAATGTGAAACGAGTTCATTTGCGCCATGCAACGCTTTTTGAATTTAAAATATTACCTTCTGTGCGGCTATTTATAAAATCTGAGAGTTGGCCAGTCGTCGGCTTCTGCCCCCATGTCACTAGTACTGGGGTGTTCGGGATAAACCTGAGCACTCTTTTTCCCAATTTTGGGTCCTTCGAGGGAGGTGTTCAGCACAACGAACCATGCAATAGGACTATAAGGCTTTATCACTCTCACTTAGCCATAGAAGTCTACAATTTTAAATTTTGGCGAAGCCCCTAGAATTCGGAAGGCCGAATTTGGGGCGCTATATATGCCTAAGTTGGGCAAGGCTGACTCCTCGCCCAAAGCAAAAAAAGTCTTTAAGGACTTGAGACCTCTCGAACAGCGACCAACTCTCGCCTTATCATGATAGTCAGTTTTCGGCTTTCTCTACTAAGGTGCTCGTCCGGAAGAACCGGGACACAATCGCAGTAGTTCTCCCAGCGCTACCTTAGCCGATATAGCGGAACGTAAGGTACCAAACCATGGGAGCCGGGCAAACGCAACTATTGACCCAAGACATGATTCAGAGCTGATGCATATAATGCTATAAGTTCGGGGTGCCGCACTGTCGAAAGTGTTCGGACTTCTCATGCCGTATTATGGGGTAAATGAAAGCCCCTGGCGTACTGACCGTACCAGAATGTATGGGTGCAAGTTGTTGTAAATGAACATATAAGAAAAAAGGGATGGATAATGCAATAATAGACTAATGCTATGCATTGTTATTTAAATAATACGTCGAATCGTACTGATACAAGTAGTGCAATAAGAAAAAATAGGACTATTTGACATGTCCTATCCAAGGGCAACCTGCGTAAGGATAGTAAAAAGCGGGTATATCGATTATTATTAGAGACCACCTGGGGGTTCCCTTGTACGTCTTAGTTTCTTGCCTCCTTGGTTGTACCTTCCCGTAATGTGTACGGCAACCTACTGCCGGAAAGGGATTCTAGAGAGTAAGGTCCTAAAAGAGAAAAAATGATAAAGGTATGCAGCCCCTAGGGCAGTTAAGCCACATTGCGGGACGTGCCCTGATCGTGCCCCCGCCTATGCCCATGGTATTTTCAGTGCGTAATTATGTACGCGCGACACGGATTTCGTCGCTTGAATGGGACTAGGACGGGGGCCGAATTGCTAGGCGAGCTCTGAACGTGCCAGGAGATCGTGTTGCAGGTTACTCCGGACTCGCTTGACGGTGTCCGGGGGCTGTACCACCGAATTGGCGGTTTGCCTTAGAAGGCTGCTTTGTGCTTCTGCTGCAAGGGCCGTAGTGTGCTCTTCCGTGCGGAGTGAGTGTTCTGTATTTCCATTGACTGTTGTGGCCCCCTAGGTCCTGGCATCTTGATCTTGAGGTATGCGTAATGCGGTACCGCATTGAATTTTGCCAATGCGGTTCTCCCGAGCAATGCATGATAGCCACTGCGGAACAGGATGATATCGAAGATTAACTCCTCGCTTCGGATGCTGTTCGAAGATCCGAAGACCACTTCCAGTATGATTGAGCCCGTGCAACGGGCCTCTACACCTGGGATGACTCCCTTAAAGGTGGTTTTGGTGGGTTTGATCCTCGAGGGATCTATACCCATTTTGCGCACTGTATCCTGATAGAGCAGGTTCAGGCTGCCGCCGCCGTCCATAAGGACTCGAGTGAGGTGAAATCCGTCGATGATGGGGTCTATGACCAATGCGGCGGATCCGCCATTACGGATACTAGTGGGGTGGTCCCTGCGATCGAAAGTGATCGGACAAGAGGACCATGGGTTGAATTTTGGGGCAACGGGCTCTATCGCATAGACGTCCCTTAGTGCACGCTTCCATTCCCTCTTGGGAATGTGGGTTGCGTATATCATGTTCACCGTCTTCACTTGTGGGGGGAACCTCTTCTGTCCTCCAGTGTTCGGCAGCCGGGGCTCCTCCTCGTCATCACTATGCAGCCCCTTGTCCTTGTTTTCGGCATTCAACTTGCCGGCCTGCTTGAACACCCAGCATTCTCTGTTGGTGTGATTGGCTGGCTTATCGGGGGTGCCGTGGATTTGACACGAGCGATCGAGTATGCGGTCCAAACTGGACGGGCCCGGAGTACTTCTTTTGAATGGCTTTTTCCGCTGACTGGATCTAGAGCCTCTGAATCCGGCATTGACTGCCGTATCATCGGTGTTATCGCCATTGTTGCGGCGCTTTTGTCTATTACGACGTGGTCTGCCGTTGGCATCTTTGGTATCCGAAGTGCCCGGATTCCTTGATGTGTTGTTGCTGTGAGCCAGCCAGCTATCCTCGCCCGTGCAAAAGCGGGTCATGAGTGTCGTGAGGGCTGCCATAGACTTCGGCTTCTCCTGGCCGAGGTGCCGGGTGAGCCACTCGTCACGGATGTTATGCTTGAATGCCGCTAAGGCCTCTGCATCCGGACAGTCGACAATTTGGTTTTTCTTAGTTAGGAACCGTGTCCAGAATTGCCTGGCCGATTCCCCTGGCTGCTGAGTTATATGGCTCAAGTCATCAGCATCCCGTGGTCGCACATAAGTGCCCTAGAAGTTGTCAAGGAATGCGTCTTCCAAATCCTCCCAACTGCCGACGGAGTCTGCTGGCAAGCTATTCAGCCAATGCCGAGCTGGTCCTTTGAGTTTTAGTGGGAGGTATTTGATGGCATGCAGATCATCACCGCGAGCCATGTGGATGTGAAGGAGGAAATCCTCAATCCATACAGCGGGATCTGTTGTACCATCATACGATTTGATGTTTACGGGTTTAAAACCCTCCGGGAATTCGTGATCCATAACTTCATTAGTGAAGCATAGGGGATGTGCGGCGCCTCTGTGCCAGGCTATATCACGAAGCAGTTCATATGAGTCTTGTCTGCTGTATTCGGCCCGGCCGGATTTACTTTTAGTGTATCCAGCGCGACGGTCATCGTCCCGTGTTGGCGCGCGCCCCCGTGACCCGTATATCAACCTTGCATGTTTTGCCCTGATGTCCAATATGTCTCGCAGGTCCCGTGTGTTGCCTCGGGCCTTGGTATTTTTGTTTGAGTGGCGGCGGGGTGCAGGATGAACTTCGAGCTGAAACGCCTCTCTAGCTCGGCCACGAGGTGGCCGGTCAGCCGCATCGTACACTGGTGATGTAGGTTTCAATGCTTCCTCCTCGAGGTGAGGTAGCAACCTGCGCTTTGGGTAACTCTTGGAGGGGAGCTCGAGTTTGTATTCCTCGGCCGCAAGGACTTCGGTCCATCTGTCTGCTAGCAGATCTTGATCAGCTTGAAGCTGTTGTTGCTTTTTCTTCAAGCTATTTGCTGTGGCCATAAGCCGACGCTTGAAGCGCTCCTGCTCGACGGGATCCTCAGGCACGATAAATTCTTCATCGCCGAGGCTCACCTCGTCTTCGGAGAGAGGCATGTAATTGTCCTCCTCCGATTCTCCAACTGATGCCCGCTCTGGAGGGCTAGCTTGTTCACCCTCCCGCTCTAAATCGTGCTGGAGGGGATTGTTGTCGTCTTCGGCACTTTCTGGAGCGTTATTGTCTCTTGTGCCGGTATCACTACTTTTTCTATGGCGGGACTTAGAGCGCCGCTGCTAACGTCGGCGCTTGGGTTGCTTCTCAGAGGGGTCATCCTCTGCTGTCCCGTCGCCATTGCCTTCTTTGGGGGTGTCCACCATGTATATATCATATGATGAGGTGGCGATCCAGCACCCTGTGGGCGGTGGTTCCTGTTCTTCCCCTGCATCGTCGTCCATACTGTCGATGTCTTCGGAGTCGAAGTCGAGCATGTCGGTTAAATCGTCGACAGTGGCTACTAAGTGGGTGGTGGGTTGGTAGCAAATTTCTTCATCGTCCGCATCCCTTTCTAGCTGGACATAGTTCGGCCAAGGTTCTCCTGACAAGGAGAGAGACCTTAACGAATTTAGCACGTCTCCGAAAGGTGAGTGCTGAAAGATATCCGCCGAGGTGAACTCCATGATCGGTGCCCAATCAGATTTGATAGGCACGGACGCTTGTGGATCGGAGTCCGTGGCCGGGGACGAATCCAGTGGTTTGGCAATACGGCTCTCGCAAGGGGTGAAGTCAGTATCCGGCTCCATCGCCACTGAGAGTGCGGCCTCCATGGCAGGGTCTATGCCCCCCGTCCTCAGATGGCGCAATTTGCTCCGGATTGAGGGCCGGAGTAGTTGCAGGTGTGATCTCCTGAACACTATCCGATGGCAGAGTTACATCATGCTCGTCATGATTGTGCAGCGCATCTGACATGGGCTCAAATCTGTCGAAGATCAAGTCTCCACGGATGTCGTCAGTGTAGTTTAAATTTCCGAACCTGACCTGATGGCCAGGGGCGTAGCTCTCGATCTGCTCCAGACGGCCAAGCGAGTTGGCCCGTAGTGCGAAGCCGCCGAATACGAAGATCTGTCCAGGAGGAAATCCTCACCCTGGACCGCATCGTTACCGATGATCGAAGGAGCCATCAAGCCTTTACGGTGATGGCACAATGGAACTCTCAATGAAAGCACCAATGTCGGTGTCAAAATCGGCGGATCTCGGGTAGGGGGTCCCGAACTGTGCGTCTAAGGCGGATGGTAACAGGAGGCAGGGGACACGATGTTTACCCAGGTTCGGGCCCTCTCGATGGAGGTAATACCCTACGTCCTGCTTGATTGATCTTTATGATATGAGTATTACAAGAGTTGATCTACCACGAGATCGTAGAGGCTAAACCCTAGAAGCTAGCCTATGGTATGATTGTTGTTGTTCTACGGACTAAACCCTCCGGTTTATATAGACGCCGGAGGGAGCTAGGGTTACACAGAGTCGGTTACAAGGGAGGAGATCTACATATCCGTATTGCCAAGCTTGCCTTCCACGCCAAGGAGAGTCCCATCCGGACACGGGACGAAGTCTTCAATCTTGTATCTTCATAGTCCAATAGTCCGGCCAAAGGATATAGTCCAGCTGTCCGGAGACCCCCTAATCCAGGACTCCCTCAGACGGCCCCCGTACGTTTGGCTTAAAAAAGGCCGATCGCGGTCGCTGACGTGTGGGTGTGAGGTCATAAATTAAGATGACCAAGCTGACCGCGAGTAGTTGGACGGCCGCCAGGTGGGACGCGGCGAACACCGAGAAGGCGCGTGAGGCGTCCGCTTCGTGTCCACGCCGACGCATTTGCGGCCCAAACCAGATGCGAAGCGGACATGCTTTGGGTTTGGGTCGGCGCGTTGGGCCTCCAGTTTTGTCCGCCCCAACCTAAACGGACGCATGTAGACGATTTGGGCCGCTACCTTGGAGTTGCTCTTGTTGGGGAACGCAGTAATTTCAAAAAAATTCCTACGCACACATAGGATCATGGTGATGCATAGCAACGAGAGGGGAGAGTATTGTCTACGTACCCTCGTAGACTATAAGCGGAAGCGTTATGACAACACGGTTGATGTAGTCGTACGTCTTCACGACCAACCGATCCTAGTACCGAAAGTACGACACCTCCACGATCTACACACGTTCGGCTCGGTGACGTCCCACGAACTCATGATCCAGCAGAGTGTCGAGGGAGAGCTTCGTCAGCACGACGGCATGATGACGGTGATGATGATGCTACCGGAACAGGGCTTCGCCTAAGCACCACTACAATATGACCGAGGTGGATTATGGTGGAGGGGGCATCGCACACGGCTAAGAGATCAATGATCAACTTGTATGTCTATGGGGTGCCCCCTAGCCACGTATATAAAGGATGGAGGGAGGAGGAGGCTGGCCCTCATAGGGCGCACCCAAAGTGTGGAGTCCTACTAGGACTCCCTAGTCCTAGTAGGATTCCACCTCCCACATGGAATAGGAAAAAGGGAAGGGAGAAGGAGAAGGAAGGAAGGGGGCGCCCCCTTTCCCTAGTCCAATTTGGGACAGTCCATGGGGAAGGGGCGCGGCCACCCGTGAGGCCTTTCTCTCCTTTCCCGTATGGCCCATTAAGGCCCAATACGAATTCCCATAACTCTCCAGTACTCCGAAAAATACCCAATCACTCGGAACCTTTTCGATGTCCGAATATAGCCTTCCAATATATCGATCTTTACGTCTCAACCATTTCGAGACTCCTCGTCATGTCCCCGATCTCATGCGGGACTCCGAACAAACTTTGGTCATCAAATCACATAACTCATAATACAAATCATCACAGAATGATAAGCGTGCGGACCCTACGGGTTCGAGAACTATGTAGACATGACCGAGACTCATCTCCGGTCAATAACCAATAGCGGAACCTGGATGCTCATATTGGTTCCTACATATTCTACAAAGATCTTTATCGGTCAAACCGCATAACAACATACGTTGTTCCCTTTGTCATTGGTATGTTACTTGCCCGAGATTCGATCGTCGGCATCATCATACCTAGTTCAATCTCGTTACTGGCAAGTCTCTTTACTCGTTCTGTAATGCATCATCCCGCAACTAACTCATTAGTAACATTGCTTGCAAGGCTCACAGTGATGTACATTACCGAGAGGGCCCAGAGATACCTCTCCAATAGACAGAGTGACAAATCCTAATCTCGAGCTATGCCAACTCAAAAAACACCATCGGAGACACCTGTAGAGCATCTTTATAATCATCCAGTTATGTTGTGACGTTTGATAGCACACAAGGTGTTCCTCCGGTATTCAGGAGTTGCATAATCTCATAGTCAGAGGAACATGTATAAGTCATGAAGAAAGCAGTAGCAATAAAACTGAACGATCATTATGCTAAGATAACAGATGGGTCTTGTCCATCACATCATTCTCTAATGATGTGATCCCATTCATAAAATGACAACACGTGTCCATGGCTAGGAAACTTAACCATCTTTGATTAACGAGCTAGTCAAGTAGAGGCATACTAGGGACATTCTGTTTGTCTATGTATTCACACATGTACTAAGTTTCCGGTTAATACAATTCTAGCATGAATAATAAACATTTATCTTGATATAAGGAAATATAAATAACAACTTTATTATTGCCTCTAGGGCATATTTCCTTCAGTCTCCCACTTGCACTAGAGTCAATAATCCAGTTCACATCGTTATGTGATTTAACACCAATAGTTCACATCTTTATGTGATTAGTTCACATCTTCATGTGACTAACACCCAAAGGGTTTACTAGAGTCAATAATCTAGTTCACATTGCTATGTGATTAACACCCAAAGAGTGATCATGTTTTGCTTGTGAGAGAAATTTAGTCAATGGGTCTGCCACATTCAGAGCCGTATGTATTTTGCAATTTTTCTATGTCTACAATGCTTTGCACGGAGCTACTCTAGATAGTTGCTCCACTTTCAATATGTATCTAGATCGAGACTTAGAGTCATCCAGATCGGTGTCAAAGCTTGCATCGACGTAACTCTTTACGACGAACTCTTTGTCACCTCCATAACTAAGAAACATTTCTTTATTCCACTAAGGATATTTTTGACCGCTGTCCAGTGATCCACTCCTGGATCACTATGGTACCCTCTTGCCAAACTTATGGTGAGGTACACAATAGGTCTGGTACTCAGCATAGCATACTTTATAGAACCTATGACTGAGGCATAGGGAATGACTTTTCATTCTCTTTCTATTTTCTGCCATGGCCGGGTTTTGAGTCTTTACTCAACTTCACACCTAGCAACACAGGCAAGTGTTGGGGAACGTAGTAATTTCAAAAAAAAATCCTACGCACGCGCAAGATCATGGTGATGCATAGCAACGAGAGGGGAGAGTGTCGTCCACGCACCCTCGTAGACCATTAAGCAGAAGCGTTATAACAACGTGGTTGATGTAGTCGTACGTCTTCACGATCGACCGATCCTCAGCACCGAACGTACGGCACCTCTGCGTTCAGCAACATTCAGCTCGGTGACGTCCCGCGAACTCACGATCTAGTAGAGCTTGGGGAATAGTTTAGTCAGCACGACGGCGTGGTGACGATGTTAATGAAACTACCGACGTAGGGTTCGCCTAAGCACCACTACAATATAATCGAGGTGGATTATGGTGGAGGGGGGCACCACACACGGCTAAGAGATCAACAGATCAATTATTGTGTCTTTGGGGTACCCCCTACCCCCGTATATAAAGCGGGGAGGAGGAGAGGGCTGGCCAAGGGAGAGGCGCCCAAGGGGGGGCAATCCTACTCCAAGTAGGTTTGCCCCCTCCCTTTCCTATTCGAAGAAGGAGAAGGGGGAAGGAGGAGGTGGAGAGAAGGAAGGAGAGGGGGGCCGCCGCCCCTTCCCCTTGTCCAACTCGGATTGGGGCAAGGGGGGCCATGCGCCACCTCATGACTGCCCTCTCTCTTCTCCACTAAGCCCATAAGGCCCAATAGCTTCCGGGGGGGGGGTCCTGTAACCCCGGTACTCTGGTATATGTCCGAAGCATCCCGGAACCCTTCCGGTGTCCGAACATAGTCATCCAATATATTGATCTTTACGTCTCGACCATGTCGAGACTCCTCGTCATGTCCGTGATCATATCCGGGACTCTGAACTACCTTCGGTACATCAAAACACAAAAACTCATAATACCGATCATCACAGAACTTTAAGCGTGCAGACCCTACGAGTTCGAGAACTATGTAGACATGACCGAGACACGTCTCCGATCAATAACCAATACCGGAACCTGGATGCTCATATTGGTTCCTACATATTCTACGAAGATCTTTATCGGTCAAACCGCGTAACAATATACGTTGTTCCCTTTGTCATCAGTATGTTACTTGCCTGAGATTCGATCGTCGGTATCTCAATACCTAGTTCAATCTCGTTATCGGCGAGTCTCTTTACTCGTTCCGTAATGCAACATCCCACAACTAACTCATTAGTCACATTGCTTGCAAGGCTTATAGTGATGTGCATTACCGAGAGGGCCCAGAGATACCTCTCAGACAATCGGAGTGACAAATCCTATTCTTGATCTATGCCAACTCCACGAACACCATTGGAGACACCTGTAGAGCACCTTTATAATCACCCAGTTATGTTGTGACGTTTGTAGCACACAACACATGTGATCCCATTCATAAAATGACAACACATGTCCATGGCTAGGAAACTTAACCATCTTTGATTAACGAGCTAGTCAAGTAGAGGCATACTAGGGACACTCTGTTTGTCTATGTATTCACACATGTACCAAGTTTTCGGTTAATACAATTCTAGCATGAATAATAAACATTTATATTGATATAAGGAAATATAAATAACAACTTTATTATTGCCTCTAGGGCATATTTCCTTCAGTCTCCCACTTGCACTAGAGTCAATAATCAAGTTCACATCGTCATGTGATTTAACACCAATAGTTCTCATCTTTATGTGATTAGTTCACATCTCCATGTGACTAACACCCAAAGGGTTTACCAGAGTCAATAATCTAGTTCACATTGTTATGTGATTAACACCCAAAGAGTGATCATGTTTTGCTTGTGAGAGAAATTTAGTCAATGGGTCTGCCACATTCAGAGCCGTATGTATTTTGCAATTTTTCTATGTCTACAATGCTTTGCACGGAGCTACTCTAGCTAGTTGCTCCACTTTCAATATGTATCTAGATCGAGACATAGAGTCATCCAAATCGGTGTCAAAGCTTGCATCAACGTAACTCTTTACGACGAACTCTTTGTCACCTCCATAACTAAGAAACATTTCTTTATTCCACTAATGATATTTTTGACCGCTGTCCAGTGATCCACTCCTGGATCACTATGGTACCCTCTTGCCAAACTTATGGTGAGGTGCACAATAGGTCTAGTACTCAGCATAGCATACTTTATAGAACCTATGACTGAGGCATAGGGAATGACTTTTCATTCTCTTTCTATTTTCTGCCGTGGCCGGGTTTTGAGTCTTTACTCAACTTCACACCTAGCAACACCGGCAAGTGTCGGGGAACGTAGTAATTTCAAAAAAATTCCTACGCACACCCAAGATCATGGTGATACATAGCAACGAGAGGGGAGAGTGTCGTCCACGTACCCTCGGAGACCGTTAAGCAGAAGCATTATAACAACGCGTTTGATGTAGTCGTACGTCTTCACGATCGACCGATCCTCAGCACCGAACATACGGCACCTCTGCGTTCAGCAACGTTCAGCTCGGTGACGTCCCGCGAACTCACAATCCAGTAGAGCTCGGGGAAGAGTTTAGTCAGCACGACGGCGTGGTGACGATGTTGATGAAACTACCAACGTAGGGCTTCGCCTAAGCACCACTACGATATAACCGAGGTGGATTATGGTGGAGGGGGGCACCACACACGGCTAAGAGATCAACAGATCAATTGTTGTGTCTTTGGGGTACCCCTACCCCCGTATATAAAGGGGGGAGGAGGAGAGGGCTGGCCAAGGGAGAGGCGCGCCCAAGGGGGGGCAATCCTACTCCAAGTAGGTTTGCCCCCTCCCTTTACTATTCGAAGAAGGAGAAGGGGGAAGGAGGAGGTGGAGAGAAGGAAGGAGAGGGGGGCCGCCGCCCCTTCCCCTTGTCCAACTCGGATTGGGGCAAGGGGGGCCGGGCGCCACCTCATGACTGCCCTCTCTCGTCTCCACTAAGCCCATAAGGCCCAATAGCTCCCCCCCGGGGGGGGGGGTTCCTGTAACCCCGGTACTCCGATATATGTCCGAAACCTCCCGGAACCCTTCCGGTGTCCGAACATAGTCATCCAATATATCGATATTTATGTCTCGACCATTTCGAGACTCCTCGTCACGTCCGTGATCATATCCGGGACTCTGAACTACCTTCGGTACATCAAAATACAAAAACTCATAATACCGATCGTCACAGAACTTTAAGCGTGCGGACCCTACGGGTTCGAGAACTATGTAGACATGACCAAGACAATTCTCCGGTCAATAACCAATAGCGGAACCTGGATGCTCATATTGGTTCCTACATATTCTATGAAGATCTTTATCAGTCAAATGCAAAACAATATACGTTGTTCCCTTTGTCATCGGTATGTTACTTGCCCGAGATTCAATCGTCGGTATCTCAATACCTAGTTCAATCTCGTTACCGGTGAGTCTCTTTACTCGTTCTGTAAGGCAACATCCCACAACTAACTCATTAGTCACATTGCTTGCAAGGCTTATAGTGATGTGCATTATCAAGAGGGCCCAGAGATACCTCTCCGACAATCGGAGTGACAAATCCTATTCTTGATCTATGCCAACTCCATGAACACCATTGGAGACACCTGTAGAGCACCTTTATAACCACCCAGTTATTGTTGTGACGTTTGGTAGCACACAAAGTGATCCTCCGGTATTCGGGAGTTGCACAATCTCATAGTCATAGGAACATGTATAAGTCATGAAGAAAGCAATAGTAGTAAGGTTAAACGATCAAGTGGTAAGCTAACGAAATGGGTCAAGTCAATCACATCATTCTCCTAATGATGTGATCCCATTGATCAAATAACAACTCATGTCTATGGCTAGGAACTCAACCATCTTTGATCAACGAGCTAGTCAAGTAGAGGCATACTAGTGACACTATGTTTGTCTATGTATTCACACATGTATTATGTTTTCGGTTAATACAATTCTAGCATGAATAATAAACATTTATCATGATATGAGGAAATAAATAATAACTTTATTATTGCCTCTAGGGCATATTTCCTTCAGTCTCCCACTTGCACTAGAGTCAATAATCTAGATTACACAGTAATGATTCTAACACCCAAGGAGTCTTGGTGCTGATCATGTTTTGCTTGTGGAAGAGGCTTAGTCAATGGGTCTGCAACATTCAGATCCGTGTGTATCTTGCAAATCTCTATCTCAACAATATGTCATTCACATATACTTATTATAAATGTTGTAGTGCTCCCACTCACTTTCTTGTAAATACAGGCTTCACCGCAAGTCTGTATAAAACCATATGCTTTGATCAGTTTATCAAAGCATATATTCCAACTCCGAGATGCTTGCACTAGTCCATAGATGGATCGCTAGAGCTTGCTCACTTTGTTAGCACCTTTAGGATCGACAAAACCTTCTGGTTGCATCATATACAACTCTTCTTTAAGAAATACATTAAGGAATGCAGTTTTGACATCCATTTGCCAGATTTCATAAAATGCGGCAACTGCTAACATGATTTGGACAAACTTTTAAGCATCGATACGAGTGAGAAAATCTCATCGTAGTCAACACCTTGAACTTGTCGAAAACCTTTTGCGACAATTCGAGCTTTGTAGATAGTAACACTACTATTAGCGTCCGTTTTCCTCTTGAAGATCCATTTATTCTCAATGACTCACCGATCATCGGGCAAGTCAATCAAAGTCCATACTTTGTTCTCATACATGGATCCCATCTCAGATTTCATGGCCTCAGGCCATTTTGCGGAATCTGGGTTTATCATCACTTCCTCATAGTTCGTAGGTTCGTCAAGGTCTAGTAACATGACTTCTAGAACAGGATTACCATACCACTCTGGTGCGGACCGTACTCTGGTTGACCTACGAGGTTCAGTAGTAACTTGATCTGAAGTTTCATGATCATCATCATTAGCTTCCTCACTAATTGGTGCAGGAATCACTGGAATTGATTTCAGTGATGAACTACTTTCCAATTTGGGAGAAGGTACAATTACGTCATCAAGTTCTACTTTCCTCCCACTCACTTCTTTCGAGAGAAACTCCTTCTCTAGAAAGGATCCATTCTTGGCAACAAAATATCTTGCCTTCGGATCTGTGATAGAAGGTGTACCCAATAGTTTCTTTTGGATATCCTATGAAGACACACTACTCCAATTTGGGTTCGAGCTTATCAGTTTGAAACTTTTTCACATAAGCATCACAACCCCAAACTTTAAGAAACGACAGCTTTGGTTTCTTGCCAAACCATAGTTCATACGGTGTCATCTCAACGGATTTAGATGGTGCCCTATTTAACATGAATGCATCTGTCTCTAATGCATAACCCCAAAACGATAGTGGTAAATCGGTAAGAGACATCATAAATCGCACCATATCCAATAAAGTACGATTACAACGTTCGGACACACCATTATGCCGTGGTGTTCTAGGTGGCGTGAGTTGTGAAACTATTCCACATTGTTTCAAATGAAGACCAAACTCGTAACTCAAATATTCACCTCCGCGATCAGATCGTAGAAACTTTGTTTTCTTGTTACGATGATTTTCCACTTCATTATGAAATTCTTTGAACTTTTCAAATGTTTCACACTTATGTTTCATTAAGTAGATATACCCATATCTGCTCAAATCATTTGTGAAGGTCAGAAAATAATGATACCGGCCACGAGCCTCAACACTCATTGGACCGCACACATCAGTATGTATAATTTCCAACAAGTCTGTTGCTCGCTCCATTGTTCCGAAGAATGGTGAAAGGATCGATATAGTTGACTAGAGGGGGGGGGGGTGAATAGGCAACTAACAATTTTTAGCTATTCTTTACCAATTTAAACTTTGCATCAAAGTAGGTTGTCTAGATATGCAACGAGGTGAGCAACCTATATGATGCAACAACAAAAAGTACACAAGCAAGCTAAGGATACAACACAAAATCTTGCACAAGTAAAGGCATGAGATAACCAAGAGTGGAGCCGGTGAAGACGAGGATGTGTTACCGAAGTTCCTTCCTTTTGAGGGGAAGTACGTCTCCGTTGGAGCGGTGTGGAGGCAAAATGCTCCCCAAGAAGCCACTAGGGCCACCGTATTCTCCTCACACCCTCACACGATGCGAGATGCCGTGATTCCACTATTGGTGCCCTTGGAGGCGGCGACCAGACCTTTACAAACAAGGTTGGGTCTCTCTCCACAACCGAATTGGAGGCTCCCAACGAAACCACGGAGCTTCACCACAATGGAATATGGCTCCGAGGTGACCTCAACCGTCTAGGGTGCTCAAACACCCAAGTGGGGGAATCAAATTTCTCTTGGTGGAAGTGTAGATCTGGGCCTTCTCAACCAATCCCTAGAAAATCAACAAGTTTGATTGGGTAGGGAGAGAGATCGGGTGAAAATGAGCTTTGGAGCAATAAATGGAGCTTGGGGAAAAGAGGTAGGTCAACTTGGAGAAGAAGACCTCCTTTTATAAGTGGGGAAGTCAATCCAACCGTTACCCTTGCTCAGCCCCGCACAAGGCGGTACTACCGCAGGGGTGGGGGGTACTACCACTGTGGCCAGCGGTACTACCGTTCCACCTCACGGTACTGCCGTGCTGCAAGACGCAGAGCAGGATCTGGACCCAGGGCGGTACTACCATGGTGGTAGGGGCGGTACTACCGCCTATGAGCGGTACTTCCGCCTCTACTGCTGCAGCTAGTGCCGCACAACCCGACACGAGAGGAGAGCCCTCGAATTGAGGTGGTAGGAGCACGGAGCCGCAACGGTACTACGGCTCCAAGCGGTACTACCGCTGCGGAGCAGTACTGCCGCTTGTACCTCTTAAGCGGTACTACCGCTGGGACCAGACCACAGGGAGAAGGCAGCAAAGGAGCCATCAATGAACCGGACAAGCTGAGAGGGTGAAAAAGGGATGTGCACGTGTTTTTTCCACCCTAGCCTCACCAATGCGGACCCCCTCTTAATAGTACAACTTTCCTACGACTCAAATCCACCGAAAAGAAACGTAGACAAACACCGTCTTCAATAGTCTTCGAGGGGGACAAAAACCGTCTTGTACCTAGTGATGAAACGTCTGAAATACTCAAGGCACAGGATTAGTCCGCAAAAGCATTGTCATCAATCACCAAATCACCTTAGGGATAAATATGCCCTTACAATCTCCCCCCTTTTGGTGGATTGATGACAATACAGGATTTGCACAAAGGGGAAAATATAGGACATAAGCAAACCCCACATCTCTAAAATATAGACGGGCTACCCCTAGATGTGTGCTATCTAGATAAGTGCTTTGGACTACACGACACACATACTAGGATCAACACTCCCCCTATATTTTATAGACAATGCATATCTTGCAACAATAAGGCTAACACTAAGCAAGATAGTAAATATGAGCAAAGCATAAATAGCACAAGATAACATAAGCTCAATAAGATGTGATAGAGTGCATATGTCTTACACCATATGATAGAAAAGTCTCACGAGCACAACCAAACCAAAGCAAGCAAGGTTCAACACTAGAAAAGAGTTTGTGAGAAAGACAGGCAAGGCAAACACGCCACACAAACAGGCAAACACGCCACACAAACACACGCTCACAACTAGACAATGACAAACCCCTAAGCTCTCTTCCCCTTTGGCATCAAGACACCAAAAAGGCAAAGAGCGCTGCTAAGGCTCCAGGTGATAGCAGACTGAGGGGCTCAATCATCACATCCCGGTGGGATCGTCTGCACTGCCATCCTCAGTCAGAAACTGCTCAGTGTCTGAATCGGTCCACGGACAGTGCCGTTGAATCCACTCCTCCTCATCAGTGATCTTACCCTCAGAGCAACTGGCAACGGTCGCACCCAATTGACGCATGAGCTCCTTGTGACAACTCTTGGCCTGCTTCTCAGCCACATTAGTCATGTACTGACCGTGAGACTCCATGCAAAAGAGTTTCTTCATCTTGCGCTTGAGCTTCTTTTCCCAAGAGGGCTCTGCTCTAGATGGCTCATAGTCATCGTCATCATCAACATCAGCCCCGGTCTCCATTTCAGCAGCTCTAGGAAGAATGCCAAAACTCGGAGCTGTGGTGCCCTAGTTCTCCTTCTTCCTCAGACGCTTGATCTCATGAGAAACTAGATCCCCAGTCTCCAGCACCACCTTAGGATACACACGCTCCCATGCCTTCTCAATGAGCAACATGATGAACGGTCCATAGATAAGGTACTTGCGCTCAGAGATGGCGGAAACCAACTCAGACCACATGACATGAGAGATAACCAAAGAGTCTCTAGTGTTTTCTTCCTTCTCATGTTGACAGAAAAGAAGCATGTCCACAAGAAAAGAGTGTACCATATCCATGTTGCCAATGCGAGGGAAGAGTGTCTCCCTGAAGATGCGATGGAGAATATCTAGAAATGCTAGCAGCTCATAGGTCTCCTTCTGAGTCACTGGGTTAATCTTCAAGGTACAGTATGGCCAGAGAGATTGCTTGTGAGTGGAAGTTGCATTGCGGTGAGGACGAAAGCCAACTGGGTTCGCAAGACCTTGATCCTCAACTTCAAGAAGCTCCATGAAAGCCTTCCACTTGACAGTAAGCAACCAGCCATTTGTCATCCAAGTTAAAGTCCTGTCCTCATCTGTTCCAAGATGGACGGTGGCATAAAACCGAGCCACCAAATTTGCATGAAAATCCTTGTTGAACTACATGATCCTGAGGATGTTCAACTGAGAGCACATCTGAAGAGCCTCCCCAAAGTAGTCAGGATCCTTCTCCATAAAGGCAACATAGATGGAGTGAACATCAACAAAAAGATTCTTCTTGACTTTGATCACATCAAAGTAGATGGCATACTGAAAACGGTTCCAGAACGGGCGGTTGACCAAGGCAGGTTCTTGAGCGACCTCATAGGGGTTGCACCGACGCTTCTCCCAGAATTCCTTGGCAGACATCTCCGTCACAGACTTGGCCCTTGGCTTCACTACAAAAAAATACACTTCCGTGATGATACATGTTTGTCACAGTAGGTCACGTTTTCTGTCATGCATGTACATCCATGACAAATTTATGACAGAATCAAGATAGTCATACCTATGCTGTCGTAGAAGTGTTCCATGACATTACCAAAATTATCACCACGGAAATGTCCACTTCCATGATGATAAATCGTGCGTCACAGAAGTGCTTTCGTCAAGGGTGACCGACACATGGCATCCACCGTAACGGAACGCCGTTAAGCTATCGGGTCCGGTTTTGGATCCGATAACCCGTTAACAGCCCCGACCAATGGGGATTTTCCACGTGTAAAATCATCATTGGCTATAGGAAACACGTGTCGGCTCACCGTTGGGACAGATGTCATCCACTCATTGGACCCAAAGCGCCTATGATACGTCGACACGTGGCACAGCCCAACAGAGGCCCATTCCTATGAAAAGGCCGGCCCGTTTGACTTGGTCAAAAGGTGGCGGGCCGGCCCACGACAAGCCTGTTAACGTCCTATTCACATATAGCCCATTTACAGCCCGCTAACCCAGGGCCTGTTTACGGCCTATCCGAATTAGGCCCACTAGCATCATTTGGGCCGTCCAATATAATTCCAGCCTGTTTTAACTTTCGGCCCATGTATGGCCCATGACGTCTTTTGGCCCATATGAGGCCCTTAGTAACCCTCGGCCCATTAACGGCCCGTGGTAAAACTGGCCCGTAATGAACCGTGTATCACTTTATACCCATTAACGGCCCATTATTCTGTTGGGCCGTTTCCAGCCCATGTTATCTTTCGGCCTTCTCAGGGCCCATTCAGGGCCAGTTCTTTTCGGCAATTCTTCCAGAATCACCCCCTCCCTAGCTTCTCATAGAATCACCACTTCATATTTTTTTTTACAATCCTATCTAGTTAAGGTCTAATTAGCTAGGATTGTAAAAAACATATGGAGTGGTGATTCTGGGAAAAGCTGGGGAGGTGGGCGATTCTGGTAGAATTGCCCAAAAGAACTGGCCCTTATTCTTGGGCTCATTTCCACATTAGTTTACTTACGACCCGTTACTGTCATTTTCTGCTTGTGGGCCAAATTCAGCTCGTGGTTACAGTCGGCCCGTTTGTGGCCCATTAATACGTTGGGCCGTTTTCATAGCGTCATCAAAATACGATCGATTAACGACAGCCCGTTATGGTCGGCCCATGAACAGACAATTTCAACTCTAGCCCATTTACGACCGTAATGTGGTCTATTATTTGCCCATGTTTGGCCAACCGATCATAAGCCCGTAGAAGGCCCATTCATGATACGGCCCATTGAAGGCCCATTATGTCTACGGCCCGTATAAGGCCCATTGTTTCTACGCCACGTAGAAGGCCCATTGTTTCTACGTCCCTTAGAAGGCCCCTTGTTTCTACGGCCCGTAGGAGGCCCATGTTAACTACAGCCGGTGGGCATCAAAGTTCGCCACCAGTGAAAATATAGGGAACACCCTACACTACACAAAAATGGCTTGCTGTTTTCTTCAGCCGGTGGATGCACGTTAAGACCAAATTTTGTATCGCACCAAAGCAAATTACAACTATAAAACAAAAGTAAGGTTGGCATAAAATTTAATAGTCTAGCAGATAAATGCATCACCAGAAGTTCAGAAGCTCAGTTCATTTGACCTGACTATTACGTTTTCATGCTGTATTGTCCGATGGAGCACCATAACCTTCCCCTTCAGTTCTCCTAGGCTCCTGAACAACATAGCAAATGTCTGATAGTCTGGTTTCAAAACCATGCATATCTTGACAACATCAAACAATGTCTCTCCTTGTTTCACAAAGGGTCTCTGTTAGGGAATGGACTTGTGTCTGGAGCGCAGATACAACATTGTTTTGAGCTTGCATATCTTGATCATGAGGCAGTTTGGACGAGATTGCCTTAACAACCAAGCTAGTATACATAGGAACGTGCTTTTGGCACTGTTAGTGGACAGGTACTAACCCACTGCAGCAAGAGCTGACATTGCGGTTATAGTTGCCTCGCCACCTTCAGAAGGTGGTGGTTCCACCAGTTTTTCCATAGCTCGCTGAAAAGTTGTGGTTTTACATTAGTAGTACCAGAACAGAAGATATTAAGGAGGCAGCAAAACCAAACAAAATAGCTTTGGTCTATATACA
The DNA here is from genome assembly GCF_056163025.1 of Triticum urartu. Classification (NCBI taxonomy): domain Eukaryota; kingdom Viridiplantae; phylum Streptophyta; class Magnoliopsida; order Poales; family Poaceae; genus Triticum; species Triticum urartu. The sequence continues at coordinate 209,592,174 of NC_141879.1, read as the reverse complement.
GAACTTATTCTGGTGAACCCATGTAAAATAATAGTTGTATTTTATTGCAAAGTACATAATAAAACCAGGTTCCAAACATATGACCATGTACCATTGCTAATGTATTTTCTATTTCTTCACATTGTATTGAGGGCTAAGGATAAAGAGACGAAGTTTATAATACGGTAAGCATAGTATAACAGCATTCATATCACAAAACAACTGAGAACAGACAAACATGCAATTGTAACGTTGTGTGGGCAAGTCCAGCACGGAACTAGATTACAGGTCAAGATCAAAGGAACATCACTCCTCTCTTTTAAACCTTGTAAGGTGCAATGATATGCTAAGAAAATGTGTATAAAATTGAAAAGAGTAATAGACGTTGGCTGCATCCCATGCAGTTCAAGGCACAAGTCAGAGTAAGTAGTAGTTAAAAGGCATGAGGATTAAGGACTTACAACAGTGGCTTTGACTGGTGTAGTCATGCCCTTCTTCTTGCTGGTGTGACAGTCCTTGAAGATTTCGACATCATTTGGTTCAGGTACTTTTTGGTCCTTGCGGGCTTTCCTCTGCATTTGGAACAAGTCAATATAGATCTGATAATATGGTATAACGAAAAGAGTGAAACAACACTAATTACAAGAGCCTCGCAATGTGCAATATAACTACGAGATCCCATCGTCTATTGGAATTTCACTTTCGTACGGTTGGCCTTGTTCTTTGAACAGTTCACCTACAAGAAGATAGATTTTTGTGGCACATGCGTAAATAGGACTTCAACATGTGATCTGATCACATATCTACAATGTACCTGATACTTCGGATCAGACCAGTGTTTAACGAGGCCTCTCGAGTCTTCATCAGATATATTTTCCACTAGAGATGTTTGGGCAAGTTCACTATTAGTCTTGCCTTCAAAGTGAGTTTTCCTCAAGTTATACCAATACTGTCGCAGAGCAGACTTGAAAACATGGGTGCAAGCTTGTCTGGTTGCATCATCTTGGCTATCCAACTTGAACCTCATCTGTTGAAAATTATGGGAGTCTCATTATCAGCAACCTAGAAAGTGTTGGACAGAGCAAGACGATATTACTAGTTTCCATACATAACCATACTTACAGATAAATGGTTGAGGAAGGTGTTGAACTGGGTTTTGTCTTTGTCATTCCTGTACTGAATCCATGTTGGGAGGATACGTACATGACACCTAACAGCAACTGCCGCCTCTGATACTAACTTGGCTGACTCTGTAGCATCACGTGGCCGTTTTAAACCTGCCTCAAAATGGATCTCCATTATTCCTCCTCTAGATTTAGTTAACCTATCAAGCATTATCCCTGATGTTTGTTTCCTCTTGCGCCTAGGTGCTAGTCCAACAACAAACATAGGAAGTGTTAGTGTACATCAAACTGTGAGACTACATATAAAGAAGCATGCAACTGTAACTTGACTCCAGCAACTACCTTCTTGCTGTTGAAGCTCACAAAGTTCATCTAATCTTGCCAACTCATCTTGTGTCAAGAGTGCTTCGGAAGTAGTGTCAAGTGGCAAGGGAGCTTGGGAACGTGCTACTAGATGAGTTGACGAACGAGTAAATCGTGCAGCTGGTGGTACTGCGGAAGGTGTTGCAAAAACTAGGGTTGTCTCTGCTTGTTTCGTGGCAGCTATTTGTTTCTGTTTGGCTTGTTCTGCAGCTTGTGTAGCATGGGATACCCTGTCGGTACAATTTTCCGTTAGACTTTGACCTTCTATTGCACCATCAGTACCAGCAGAATCTGCAGGATTGTTCTACTTCCCTTTCCCTGTTGTTCTGTCTTGCTTCCTCTTTCTCCATGCCATGTTAAGTCAAGCCGACAAGAAAAACGAATAACAATTTAGTTCTTCAGAACAAATGTACTTTGATGTAAGAACATGGTGTGATAGACAGATATTGTATGTTCTAGAAACAGGAACACGTGTCTTAGTCACAAGTATAATGTGTAAAGTAAGCAGATTAAATTCAACAAAATTAGAAGCAATACAAGCTAGACATCATACATAACATGCAACCACATATAACAGTGCCAAGTTAGAGGGAGCACCTGCGATGGTGCACTAGGGAAGACATGCTCATCACCAACACAACTACGTTGAGTGTCTATGCATGTGTTGTCTTGGAAATCATCTTGGGGGGATGGAGGAGTAGAATCTGTAGAGGCCCTCCATTTGGAAGGAGCACCTTCATCCGCTACCTTGCTAACTTCCTTCCGCTTTATTGATTTTGAATTGTCAAGTAAAACCGACAAGAAAAAGCAATAAAATTCACTCTTCAGAACTCATTCGTGCATGATACTGACAATCACTACTTTGATGTAAGGCAAACACATGATTCCAGGATGGAATAATACGAAAAACAGGACGACATGGCATATTCACAACTATTTGTGTAAACTAAGCAGAAACCATTTCACCAAATAAGAAGCAATGCAAGCTAGACACCACGTGAAAGATGCAACCAATATGACTCTGCCAAGTTAAAAGTGTCCCATCATAAATGGCATTTCAACAAACTAGAAGCAGCACATGCTATACTTCATATCAAAGATGCAACTAATATCACACTGCATATACTGAAGGTGTCTCGTCATATTGATTTATGCGGGATACAAAAAAACAGTAGTTTTATGTGAGGACATGCTTAATAGACAGATGTACTATGTACTAAATATAAGAAGGCATGTCACATTAACAATTATAATGTATAAGCTAAGCAGAATAGCACATGCAGTTTAACCAGATTGGAACAATTACAATCTAGACACCATATGCAACATGCAACCACATATCACGCTGCCAAGTTAGAGAATTCACCTGCGATGCTAGTGTATGGGAAATGCGGTATCAACTACAGAGCTACATTCACTATCTTCATCTAGCCTTGCTGTTTCTTGAGAATCATGTCGGGAGGCTGACGCTGCATTCTTTAAATGAGTAATCCACTTGCCTCACTACCTCATCATAAGTGACTGATGAGGGATACACAAGAACATTAGTTTGATGTGAGAACATGGTTAATACACAGATGTACTAGTATGTACCAAAAACAGAAAGGCATGTCGTATTCAAAGGTATAATGTGTAAGCTAAGCAGATGCAATTTAACCAAATTGGAAGCAATACAAGCTAGACATCCGACTGGAGTGGTGAGCATGATCATCTAGGACCTGAGAGCCTGGTGGGAGGCGGGCTGCTTCGCCACCATTGCGGCTTTTTAGTTGGCTTCCAGGTGATGCCTCTCTTTGCAGGGCTTGTCACTAGCTCGGCCAGTGCCCTGACTAGCTATTTGTCTTCTGGTGCTCACAGGATGGTGGTTCATGTAAAAAATATCTTTCCTTATCTTAATAAAGACCGACTTCGGCCTTTCGAATACAAGCTAGACACCATATGGAACATGCAACCACATATGACACCCCAAAGTTAAAGCAAGCACCTGGGATGGTGGTTCATTGCGAGCGAGGTCATCAACTCTAGAGCTACATTTACCGTCTCCATCTGCTGACACTACACCTATTATAAGGCTGAAACGTGTCTGGCCTATCCGTGTATGATGCTGGAGCGACTTTTCTCTTTTCTTTTTTGCTTCTCTCATAGCAGCCGAGTCTGAAATACCCTTGCATAAAAACACAATAGTGAGAGTATGGGTGAAGTGTGTGCAGAATTAGTGCACTGTAAAAGTAGTAGATACCAGGTGGCTGAAAAATAAATGACAGGAGACATATGATAGCTCTAAGACATTGCGTGGCAAACAAAATTAGATTCTACTCCATATGATTTTGTAATATATGAGCACAGGAAATGCAGGTACTCCTCTAGCACAACACCACATGTGGTCATATCAAGATAACAATCGACTGAAAATAAATAGGTCAATCGATTTTTTAATGAACCGTCCGATCTATAAGGAACGGGAAGATGGCCTTCGTCTACCTCCCTCCAGTCACTGTTGACGATCTTTCTCGAACCGCCAGCGACCACCGGCCCAGACCCCTGCCTCCGCCGCCCCGCCCTCCCCTCGACCTCACACCACCGCCGTGCTTGGCAGCACCCCCAGGCCATCCCTTTAATCTCGGCCGACCTCCAGATCGGGCGCCAGTAGCTCTAGGCCCACACGCCCCTAAGATAAACACTGATGCGCTGCTTCCCCGGCGTAATAGGCGGACTAGCGGCTGTTACGCCGGGGAATGCTTCTGTTAATTGGGAATCAACTAACCAGGAATCAGGGCCGGTCCTGAGATTTAGGGGGCCCGGGGCGGAAGTAACATTTGGGGCCCCTTAATACAAAATCATAACAATAATAATTAACTTAAGTGTATACAAAATTTTACCAATAAATACCTAACTACATCCAAAATCCATATTCGTATTCATAATGTATTCGTATAATTACGTATGCATATTATTTTAGATTTTTTTGTAATATTCTTTGATGCAAAGTCACTTATGATTGTGCCGATGTCAATATCATCCTTCTTCTCCATGCATAATGTCTCCTAACAAATTAAGCTATGTTGGGTCACTCTTTATGCCAAATTGTTCTTCAATAATTTCAAGTTTGAAAAGCTTCTTTTAGCTGATGCAACAATTGTATGCACAGTAATTCTGCATAAATCTTTAAACACCCTGACTTATTTAAAACCCTTTAATTCTTCACTGAATTGATTCATATCAACCAAAACAAACAAATATTTAACATGAAAATCTTTCTCAGCTGGTTCTAGAACTTCTTCTTGGGCAACTATATTTATCAAATTGCTTCTTCCTCATAGTATAAAGTTTTACTTGAAATTCCAGGGAATAGTAAAATGATATACCTCAGATTGATAGATCAGCGACGCACAGCGATGATGTGGATAATATGGTAGCAGGTGCTCGGTGATGTACGTGTGCGCCCACTCTGACAATGTCAAATTTTAGGGACTAGGCGACGATCATGCTGCGTCGCCGCTGCGTAGGACACCAGGAGAGCAACCAGCCCTCTGCAACCTGGGATTTGTAGTTTGGAACCAGGGAACAGATCTGCGATTTGGAGCCTGGAGTTTGAAAGCAGGGAACAGATAATAGGAAATTAGGGATGAACTCATGACGCATGATCGTTTTTTAATCACAAGACTGTCTCACGATCATATAAGGAATAAAGAGAAGGGGACGACGTGATTTAGGTGCATAATGCTGATCCACTTTTTACCTCACGATCGTTTGCTGATTGACGTGATTTACGTCCGTACGTTGATTACCTACCGTCCTTTCCTTCCTGGACATGGGCTACTTCCTTTTTCACGAGAAGCTATGGCCTATGGGCTAGTTCACCTTATACGTAACATCACAACTAGGAGGCCCCCCCTAGATCTTGGGGGCCCGGGGCGGCTGCCCCCCTGCCCCCCTCAGGGCCGGCCCTGCCAGGAATTGAAATTCAGGGGGCGACGGACCTCTAGCTAAGGTGAAATAGTATATGAGGATAAACCTTGCGCATCACGAGTTACTAGGAACATCTAGTATCAAGAAGAAGTGTCAACTAGTGTCTTCTGTGGGATGAATATCGTGCAAGCACACACGTAAGATTTGCACGAATAAGGGAAGAGGAGTACCATTTTTGGTTTCCGGTGTGGTCGCCTCCACATGTCACGCCGATCTTCTTTTTGCCGGGGAAACCGATGTTCTGGAGGGTGCAGGCTTGGACGAACCCATGGCCAAATTGTTGACTGTGTTGCCATGGCCGTATGTCAGCAGAGGGGAAGCAGATCCGAGGCGGCGAAGGATGGTATAGCAGGAACAACTCCTGTGCGGTGGAGGGTGGCGAAGTTGGAGCGGCAGCGGTGAGGCGCAGGACGACATGGTTGAACTGGCTCGGGTACAAACGACTCGGCCTCGGCTTGAACTACTAGCTGTGGATGGCGTTGCGGTTGAGGTTGCGGTGGACGACAACGTCGGGGTATCGGCTCCGGCGTGATGGAGGAGGGCGGCGGTTGATGGGTGGAATGGGGTGGCGGACGGAGGACGCCGAGGTTTCGCGGCTGGTGGAGAGGTAGTTTTTGCTCCCATGGAGTACGAATGGGGAATCGGATGGGTGGGCGGGGGGGGGGGGGGGGGGGGAGAACCATGTTTCGGTCTGGGACACACTTGTTTTTGGCTTTTTTGAACAGAAGATGGGACGCGCTTGTTTGAAATTTGGGGAAAGTACAAACTTTGCCCCCCTCTTAAATTTGAGACCTACTGCGGGTCGGGGGTAGGATGGTAATCCCAGGTGTCCCAAATAGTGGGCGGGAGCGATTTCGGCCGCGCGCATGTGTGCTTAGGCGGCCATTGTGTATGGATGTTTTTCGGAGGCGGTTGCGTGGCGTCTAGATGAAGCTACAAACCTACCCCGGTTTAGACCTTTGGACGTCGGGCCGGTAGGTTTCACGGGTTGGAGTTATTAGAAAAGTAATTTCCTTGTACTACCAAACATTGGTCTCACGCGGTTTCGGGCGAGTAGAGGCTCTTTTGGCGCTTCGTTCGAAATTTTGAAACACAAGCATTCACATTTAGAGTACTCTTGAACTTTGAGGATTGACCTAAATAGACAACGTTAAATTTGACCTTGTATGTTTGAAAACGTCATTAAATTATCCGCTTCTTTTTGAAATTTTGTCACTTGAAAATCCTATAACTATGATTATTTTGGAATGGAGGAGCTAAATTAGAATCTATTTTGTACACGACTACATATGCTATTATGTACAAAATCAGAGCAAATATTGGTGCCCCCATAATTTAGGTATGATTTACAAATGCCATGATATCAAATTCAAATAATTGAATGGACTTCATGTTGAATTCGATTTTTTAAAACCACCTTAAGTTGAGTTCAAATGTATGCTAGTTCATAGGTAGCTATTTATAATGTTCATTGTGTAACTTTCGTATGTATAATGTGCTTTACACACACAACATGAACTATACTCACGTTTATATTCGATTGCTAAAGTGATGCATCGTCTGGAGTTCAAAAAACTAACTATGTGGATCAATTGTGTCGAATAATAACATAGACGTGCTCAAATTTGATAGAATCTAGATGTCTGATGGATCAATGACCGTTCCTTATGCGAATTGCAAATATCATGATCCTATCCTAATATTTGGATACAATTTATATCTTTAATCAATGTGTACAGCAGTCTTGTACGTGTAGTTTCACTCTCCATCGGTGGTCTCTCACAGATGATCACACACTCTCCTGAGGTGTCTTTCTCGCACACATGCTCTCGATATAACCCTCCCTCCCTCTCGTAACCATTTATGACTGTTTTCACTAACCTTTATCACAAGCACTCTTCCTCTCGCAAGCATACACACGCACACCCATCGACCCTTTCTATATACATAGACCTGCCTACGTGTCTCCTGTACGCATATTATCTTTAGGCCTGTCTCTCACGCATTGTCTCACACCTCTCTTCCTAATCGACGAGTATGATTCTATTTTTTTTGCGAAAAGACGAGTATGATTCTAGCAGAGCATTCTGTAGGATGCCCCTTAAAGTTAGGTTAGATGAATAGTAATATCAGAGATAAAGGGGTTACCTTAGTCCGAGAACCTAGGGTTACAAATCCTAGCCGGCTTTGTCATTGGACATAGAGTCCTTCACAATTATGCTATCTTTGTCTTGTACGACTAGTCATCCATGGGTCTCCCTAAATGCGTCACGGGTTGACCAATGTGGCGCAGGACGGAATCGAACGAAGGGCCTCACCTCAACCCACCGGACCTCACGCGGTGACACACCCTCTGCCCCCACGTCTCGTTATCTTCTCACACCCACACATACCAACACAGACACCACACAAAAAATATATATTCTCCTGGTGCCTCTATCCACTTCCCCTTGCATATACACACTCAAGGGAATCTCTCACCATTATGTCATATTCGTCTCTCTCTAGACCACTCTCATTTCTCGTGCTATCTCTCCCATGCCCCCCTATCAGCCCCTCTATCCATGCCTCTCTCGAATACATAATACACACACATACCTCTCTAGGCCCTGCCAAATGCATCAACTACACATTCACACATGTTACATCATGTACCCCATTGATCTAAAAAGCCCTCTCTTCACGTTTATTTCGCATACAACATTCCTTTTGAATAATGTGTGGCCAAAAAATGTTTTAGAATTTCTACATATATACAACATTACAAAGTTATATGGAGGAGTATGAACGCTTGCATTGCATGGTGCCCACAATGATATTTATTCAGCACTGTGAATTTGTATATTTTTATACTATATATAAAGTTAGTCATAATAAAGAGAAATGAAGAGCATCTCTCTCTCCATCGCATACAAACTATCTCCAGGTCCTCTAAAAGTAAGCCCCCAGCACATTCACACATGTTTCATCCTTCTCTCGCGATATATACAGTGACGATCATTGTATTTGAAGTGAAAGCACGATACATACATTGGACTTCAGAATCCACTCATTACGGTCACCATTTACGTTTGTGGTTATTATACAGTCATGGGCTCACCGCACAACTCTGTATTTGCTCAAGACATGACTAGTTGACCAGTTAAACGCTCCACGTGGCACCTCTAGTGTTGCATCACATTATCTCACTACCATCGGGCCCACATGTCGGCTTGTATCTACTCTACATCTACACTCCTATAAAATACTAGCAAGATGCCCATGCATTGCACGGAACATCAAGATGCATTTTTATGAGTAGTTTATCTTGTGGGAGAAAAGGATGAACTAGGGAAGGCCTTATTTGCAAGTGTGGAGAGGAGTGTGGGTATCTTTTTGCAAAATTGCCATAGTTTCCTTCCTATTCGTCAGATATAGATCGGACGACCTATATTGCAGGATGGCAGGCACACGATCATCACCGACTATGCTTTTTATAAGAATAGGGATAAAATACACTCTTATAAAAAGTAGAGTTGGTGATGATGGTGTGCCTGCCATCCTGCAATATAGCCCGTCCGATTTATATCTGACGGATAGGAACGAAACTATGACAATTTTGCAAAAAGGTACCCACACACCTATCCACATTTGCAAATAAGGCCTTCCCTCGTTCATCCTTTCTCTCACAAGATAAACTAGTCATACAAATGCATCTTGATGTTACGTGCAACTCACGGGCATCTTGCTAGTAAGAATGAAAACAAACGACAAAAAAATATTGGACGGTGGTTCGAAGTCATGACCGCGGGCACAACGGACAAGGTGGCCTTGTATTGGTATGCTGAGCCATCTGTTTTAACACACAGGAGCTGGTGTGGTGATTATACACACACACACATGCATGCACACGAACTGCATGCACGCAACACTCACACGAACATATGTACCCACGCACGCATGCAACACTCACACGTACACACCAGCCACGCACGCCCGCAACACTCACACGCACGCACACACACATGGATGGACACACCAGTACACCACACGACCAACACACACTCTCACGCTCAAGTGCTCAACCTACATGTGCATGCGCACACATCAGGCCCTGACAGACACATACACAACCAGGTGATTCCCGCGCACAGGGTGGAGTCTTGTCGCGCCTACGTAAATTTGTGTTTATCTGACCTTTTCCCCATGCGAACTGACAGGTGGGTGATACGTCTCCAACGTATCTAAATTTTTTGATTGTTCCATGCTATTATATTATCAACCTTGGATGTTTTATATGCATTTATATGCTATTTTATATGATTTTTGGACACCTATTAACCCAGAGCCCAGTGCCAGTTTCTGTTTTTTTTCCTTGTTCTAGAATATCACAGAAAAGGAAAATCAAACGGAGTCCAATTGACCTGAAACTTCACGAAACTTATTTTTGGATCAGAAGAAGCGCAGAAGACTTGGAGTGCATGTCAGGGGATCAACAAGGAAGCCACGAGGCAGGGGGCGCGCCCACCCCCCTGGGCGTGCCCTCCATCCTCGTGGCTCCCCTGACGTACTTCTTCCGCCTATATATCTCCATATACCCAAAAAACATCCGGGAGCACAATAGATCGGGAGTTCCGCCGCCAGAAGCCTCTGTAGCCACCGAAAGCCAATCTAGACCCATTCCGGCACCCTGCCGGAGGGGGCAATCCCTCTCCAGTGGCCATCTTCATCATCCCGGTGCTCTCTATGACGAGGAGGGAGTAGTTCTCCCTCGGGGCCGAGGGTATGTACCAGTAGCTATGTGTTTGATCTCTCTCTCTCTCTCTCGTGTTCTTGAGATGGTACGATCTTGATGTATCACGAGCTTTGCTATTATAGTTGGATCTTATGATTTTTTCTCCCCCTCTACTCTCTTGTAATGGATTGAGTTTCCCCTTTGAAGTTATCTTATAGGATTGAGTCTTTAAAGATTTGAGAACACTTGATGTATGTGTTGCCGTGCATATCTGTGGTGACAATGGGATATCACGTGATTGACTTGATGTATGTTTTGGTGATCAACTTGCGGGTTCCGCCCATGAACCTATGCATAGGGGTTGGCACACGTTTTCGTCGTGATTCTCCGGTAGAAACTTTGGGGCACTCTTTGAGGTTCTATGTGTTGGTTGAATAGATGAATCTGAGATTGTGTGATGCATATCGTATAATCATACCCACGGATACTTGATGTGACATTAGGGTTTTGGTTGATTTGTGTCTTAAGGTGTTATTCTAGTACGAACTCTAGGGCTGTTTGTGACACTTATAGGAATAGCTCAACTAATTGATTGGAAAGAATAGCTTTGAGGTGGTTTCGTACCCTACCATAATATCTTCGTTCGTTCTCCGCTATTAGTGACTTTAGAGTGACTCTTTGTTGCATGTTGAGGGATAGTTATGTGATCCAATTATGTTATTATTGTTGAGAGGACTTGCACTAGTGAAAGTATGAACCCTAGGCCTTGTTTCCTAGCATTGCAATACCGTTTACGCTCACTTTTATCCTTAGTTACCTTGCTGTTTTTATATTTTCAGATTACAAAACCTTTATCTACCATCCATATACCACTTGTATCACCATCTCTTCATTGAACTAGTGCACCTATACAATTTACCATTGTATTGGGTGTGTTGGGGACACAAGAGACTCTTTGTTATTTGGTTGCAGGGTTGCTTGAGAGAGACCATCTTCATCCTACGCCTCCTATGGATTGATAAACCTTAGGTCATCCACTTGAGGGAAATTTTCTACTGTCCTACAAACCTCTGCACTTGAAGGCCCAACAACGTCTACAAGAAGAAGGTTGTGTAGTAGACATCAAGCTCTTTTCTGGCACCGTTGCCGGGGAGGTGAGTGCTTGAAGGTATATCTTTAGATCTTTCAATCGAGTCTTTTAGTTTCTTATTTTATCACTAATTTAGTTTATAAAGGAAAACTACAAAAAAATATGGAATTGAGTTTGCCTCATACGCTTCATCTTTTTAATATCTTTCGTGAGTATGATGGAAAGGAAAATTGTGCCAAAGTGTTAGAAGAAGAATGCATTAAAATGTTTGGCACTAAATCTTTGAATGATGAGCATGATTGCAATGTTGTTAGTATGAACTCCTTAAATATCCATGGTACTAATGATGCTTGCACTAGTCATGATGATAATGTCTCCTATAAACATGTCAATTTTTGTGGAGTACATTGGGTTTGCAAGTACACACCAAATAGGGAAGATAGATATTGCAAGAGGCATAAGCATTTAGAAACTAAATGGTTGCAATAAAGGCTAGATGTGTGTGCTGAAAATTTAAACTTTCTTAGCCATACTTGTGAACTCTGCAATGAACATGATCATTTCAGTACCCAATGCAAATTGTTTCATGATCGTATCGTGTCCAAAAATTGTGATGACTTGATTTCCCTTGCACATCATAATGAACTTAGTTTGCTCTTGGGTTATGAAGAAATGAAACGTATAACTAAGGATATTCCAAAATCTGCCCTTGATAGAGTTCTTCATTTTGATCTAGAGGAAATTTATATGTATTGTGCGGTGAATTGTATTGAAAATCCTTATATTGCCAAATACATAAAGAAAATAAAACAAATAGAAGATGAAGAGAATGCTAATGAAAGGGAATAGACCTCCCAATACCCTCCTATTATTTCTTATGATGAATCAGGTAACGAGGAGGAGCCTCCTATTCAACCAATCTCATTAATAAGGAGCTCCAAAAAGAGGATTGAACCCACACATGATGTGGTGAAGAAGAAGAGAAGAAAAAGGAAGAGAGGTAAAAAGATATCCCCCCCCCAAATAATGCTGCTCCTATTACTATTGTGCCTCATGAAAATATAATTGTGGAAGATAATGATACTTCTTATGATCTTGAAAATCTTTTTGGCACTTGCTTGGAAGAATATGATAATTGCTATACTATTGGTGCTATCCATACTATTAATGATGAGAGTGATTATGCTTATGATATGAAAAGGCCCAAGCTTGGGGATGCTATGTTTGATGAAGATTTTGTTTTTGAGAATATATTTGCTGCAATTAATGTTTGTCCCAAGATTTGGGAAGCTATGATTAATTAAGATGATATTTTTAGTCTCCCAAGTTTTGATATGCAAATTTATAATGATGATAGCAAGCCTCCTACTTATGATGATTATTGTGATGATACATATGCTATAAAAAGTAGTGATGATTATATTTATAAAACTTGTCATGATTATGATTCCCCTTTTTCTGAACATTACTCTTTTAATATGGAAACAATTTATAGTATTCGAGTTTCTTATGATACTCCCACTATTATTCATGAGAAGAATTTTGCTTGTGTGGAGAGTAATAAAATTTCTATGCTTGTAGATCAAGAAATGAATGCTTTAGGTGCTGGTTATATTGTTGAATTCATTCATGATGCTACTGAAAATTATTATGAGGGAGGAATATATGCTTGTAGGAATCACAATAATATCAAGTTTCCTCTCTATGTGCTTAAAATTTTGAAGTTATGCTTGTTTTGCCCTCCCATGCTAGTTGATTATTGTTCCCATAAGTTGTTTGCTCACAAAATCCCTATGCATAGGAAGTGGGTTAGACTTAAATGTGATATTCATATTCTTCATGATGCTCTCTTTATGTTACAATTATTATCTTTTATGTGAGCATCATTGAAATCATCATGCCTAGCTAGGGGCGTTAAACGATAGCGCTTGTTGGGTGGCAACCCAATTTTTTTTGTCCCTTGATTTTTGCTCCTGTTTAGTAATAAATAATTTATCTAGACTCTTTTATGATTGAGGTTTATGCTTTTAATTAGTGTTTGTGCCAAGTAGAACCATTGGGAAGACTTTGGGAAAGTCTTGTTGATCATGCTGTAAAAAACAGAAACTTTAGTGCTCACGAGAATTGCTGCCATTTTTATTTGGAAAGTGATATTTAGTTAATTATTTTTGAAGATGATTAATAGATAAATTCCTCAGGTCCAGCAATTTATTTTAGAATTTTATTTGTTCCAGAAGTATACGTTTGATCCAGATTACTACAGACTGTTCTGTTTTTGACAGATTCTGTTTTCAATGTGTTGTTTGCTTATTTTGATGAATCTATGAGTAGTATCGGAGGGTATGAACCATAGATAAGTTGGAATACAGTATATATTACACCAATATGAATTTAGAATGAGTTCACAACAGTACCTAAATGGTGATTTATTTTCTTATACTAACGGAGCTTACGAGTTTTCTGTTAAGTTTTCTGTTGTGAAGTTTTCAAGTTTTGGGTAAGGATTCGATGGACTATGGAATAAGGAGTGGCAAGAGCCTAAGCTTGGGGATGCCCAAGGTACCCCAAGGTAATATTCAAGGACAACCAAGAGCCTAATCTTGGGGATGCCTCGGAAGGCATCCCCTCTTTTGTCTTCGTTCATCGGTAACTTTACTTGGAGCTATATTTTTATTCGCCACATGATATGTGTTTTGCTTGGAGCGTCATTTTATTTTATTTAGTTTTGCTTGCTGATTGAATAAAATACCAAGATCTGAAATTATTAAATGTTAGAGAGTCTTCACATAGTTTCATAATTATTCGACTACTCATTGATCTTCACTTATATCATTCGGAGTAGTTTGTTGTTGCTCTAGTGCTTCACTTATATCCTTTTAGAGCACGGCGGTGGTTTTATTTTGAAGAAATAGATGAACTCTCATGCTTCACTTATATTATTTTGAGAGTCTTAAACATCATGGTAATTTGCTTTGGTTATGAATTTAGTCCTAATATGATGGGCATCCAAGAGGGATATAATAAAAACTTTCATATAGAGTGCATTGAATACTATGAGAAGTTTGATACTTGATGATTGTTTTGAGATATGAAGATGGTGATATTAGAGTCATGCTAGTTGAGTAGTTGTGAATTTAAGAAATACTTGTGTTGAAGTTTGTGATTCCCGTAGCATGCACATATGGTGAACCGTTATGTGATGAAGTCGGAGCATGATTTATTTATTGATTGTCTTCCTTATGAGTGGCGGTCGGGGACAAGCGATGGTCCTTTCCTACCAATATATCCCCCTAGGAGCATGCGCGTAGTACTTTGTTTCGATAACTAATAGATTTTTGCAATAAGTATGTGAGTTCTTTATGACTAATGTTGAGTCCATGGATTATACACACTCTCACCCTTCCAGCATTGCTAGCCTCTCTAATACCGCGCACCTTTCGCCGGTATCATAAAGCCACCATATACCTTCCTCAAAACAGCCACCGTACCTACCTATTATGGCATTTCCATAGCCATTCCGAGATATATTGCCATGCAACTTTCCACCGTTCTATTATTATGGCACGCTCCATCATTGTCATATTGCTATGCATGATCATGTAGTTGACATTGTATTTGTGGCAAATCCACCGTTCATAATTCTTCCATACATGTCGCTCATGAGTCATTGCACATCCCGGTACACCGCCGGAGGCATTCATATAGAGCCATATTTTGTTCTAACAATCGAGTTGTAATTCTTGAGTTGTAAGTAAATAAAAGTGTGATGATCATCATTATTAGAGCATTGTCCCAGTGAGGAAAGGATGATGGAGACCATGATTCCCCCACAAGTCGGGATGAGACTCCGGACGAAAATAAATAAATAAAAGAGGCCAAAGAAGCCCAAATAAAAAAAGAGAAAAGAGGCCATAAAAAAAGAGAAGGCCCAAATAAAAAAATAATATAAAAAAAATAAAAAAATGAGAGAAAAAGAGAGAAGGGGCAATGCTACTATCCTTTTACCACACTTGTGCTTCAACATAGCACCATGACCTTCATGATAGAAAGTCTCCTATGTTGTCACTTTCATATACTAGTGGGAATATTTCGTTATAGAACTTGGCTTGTATATTCCAATGATGGGCTTCCTCAAAAGGCCCTAGGTCTTCGTGAGCAAGCGAGTTGGATGCACACCCACTAGTTTATTTTGTTGAGCTTTCATACATTTATAGCTCTAGTGCATCCATTGCATGGCAATCCCTACTCACTCACATTGATATCTATTGATGGGCATCTCCATAGCCCATTGATACGCCTAGTTGATGTGAGACTATCTTCTCCTTTTTATCTTCTCCACAACCACCATTCTATTCCACCTATAGTGCTATGTCCATGGCTCATGCTCATGTATTGCGTGAAGATTGAAAAAGTTTGAGAACATCAAAAGTGTGAAACAATTGCTTGGCTTGTCATCGGGGTTGTGCATGATTTAAATATTTTGTGTGGTGAAGATGGAGCATAGCCAGACTATGTGATTTTGTAGGGATAGCTTTCTTTGGCCATGTTATTTTGAGAAGACATGATTGCTTGGTTAGTATACTTGAAGTATTATTATTTTTATGTCAATATTAAACTTTTGTCTTGAATCTTATGGATCTTAATATTCTTGTCACAATAAAGAGAACTACATGGATAAATATGTTAGGTAGCATTCCACATCAAAAATTCTGTTTTTATCATTTACCTACTCGAGGACGAGCAGGAATTAAGCTTGGGGATGCTGATACATCTCCAACGTATCTGTGGGACCCACAAGGAATGTGGTCAATTTAACTAGTCAACATGGTGCCACGCAGACTATTTGGCCGGTCAACAGAGTGCAATCCGATGCTGAACCGTGAGCAAGTGACCGTATAATCACCACAAAACGTATATAGTGACCGTAATCAGCTTATTCTGAAGTTCGGTGAACGTATTATGCTTTTCTCTATATAGGCCCTCCAAAACTACATCTCTACACATTCTCGCATGTTACATCTAACAACTATGCAATACAACACTACTACTACTACACTCTAACACAATAAATCATATGTGTTTTTAGTTTTACTAGATATCATATTGTTACTTAATTATTCAGTTTGCATACATTAAAATAGCCTTTGAAATGTATGGCCAGTATCATATACCGCGCGGGAAAAATCTCGCCCTTTCCTGTTTAATCGGGTTTGTATCGATGGATCGTGCGAAACAGCAAAACTATAGTACTATATACAGTACAAGTGACAGTTCACTGAGCCGTCGTGTTGTGTACTCCTCCATCGTAAGAGTGGAGCGCTCACTTTCATAAATCTTCTAGCCCCTTTCGCCGACATGTGGGGCATTAAGCTATTGGTTCCACGTGCCATACCGGAATACAGTGCAGAGCAGCCGAGGTGAAGCACCCAGTCATGGCGCCGGCGTAGTAATGAGCAATGAGGCATCAAATCACAAAGCTACACCTTTCTCGCAGTTAAGTTGGAGGGACGAAGTAATAATGCTAAAAGAAGAAGTTGGAGGGATGAAGCAACCATCATTTCACTCGTTGCTGAATCCGCTTCTCCCTCATCTTCTTCAAGTTAACCACGTGTTGCTTCTGCCGTTGTTCTGCCTCATGTGGGAAGCAGATCGGCTTGGTAAAGCACTGACACGTGGGAACGCATGTTAGCAATCCACCAGGACAATGTCCCCTAAAAATAAGAAACCTCCCCCGCCATCCGTGCGGCAAAATCACCTCCTTTTTACTAATCTTGATTCTATAACTTTTTGGATCAATATAATTGAGATTTGTATAGATAGCACAGAGGAGCAAAACCAAGTGGTACTGTTAAGGGCATCCACAATGTGTAGCCAAATGTGAAAATAGCTTTTGGCATCGTGGGAACCATTGTGGACGGCGTTGCCAAAGCCAAAAGGATGGAACTGAAGCTCTCTGATTGATTGATTGAAGGAATAGAAAAATGCAACGTCTCTCCTCTTTCTCCCGTGCTTGAACGCATGTACAGTATAGAGGACAGAGTCTACTCCCCTGTCCCTTCTATCACAAATCAGAAAGCAGTGAGGCGTCAAATCACAAAGCACGGACGAAGCAACCATCATTTCACTCTTCGCTGACTCCACTTCTCCATCGTCTTCTTCGAGAAACCATCTCACCGCACTAAGCTGGACGGACGACGCTATTGTGTACGAGTAGTACTAGTACATTTACGCATCCTTTGGTTCAATAGACTTCCTGGATGCAAATAAGGCGGTTGCCTCGGCTAGCAGGCGGCACTTGCGAACGACTTACCGTGGTCTCTCTCAATGGTGTTCTCCGTCGAACGCACTTCGCCAAACCACAATGTTTGAGATATCATCGACGTCACCGCAATGGGGAAGGAAGTCAAATATAGTTACTACCTCCATTTTTTTGTACACAAGGCAAGTATATCAAAATTACAATTTGCAAAAGGCCACTAACACTAATCGAGGCAAAATTGATGGGGTTTGCCTCGTACTAGCAACCAAGGACATTAATATCCCCTCCATGCATGCGGAAGTGAGAAGGTTGGTTTGCATGGCGCTGCATTAATCAAGCGATGAGGAATGAGATGGTTAGCTCTTTGGGATTTGGAGAAAAAATATGCATTAATTGACACGTGAAACGAGGATCTGTATTGATTAATCCCGTGAAGGAAAACCCCGCCTTTCTTTTTAACACTAGTACTCCTAGTACGTAGTACTACGTACTTATCCTGTTTGGGTCTAGGCCTTGCATTGCCATACTTCGCCACACATTTTTTCCAAGCTTGCCTAAACTTTTCAAAATGAAAAGGAGGTACACTTGCGCACGGCTGTCGCGGTCGCACCGCACCCTCACACGGTCGCTCCTGCACGCCGCGGTCGCACCGCACCCTCACATGCGCAGTCGCTCCTGCACGCCGCAAACCCAACCAAGGGAACACACCCTCACTGACACGTGCTGTCGCATGTGAACAAACCAAACTCAGCCATCCTACCGCTGACACATAATTTTCGTTCATAGAGTATGTTTATCGAACCGCATGTTGGGGAGTATCCGTACGGCCCGTGCGGTGGTCTGTTGGGGAAGAAGAAGAGGTGAGGAAGAAGGGTTAGGAGACGTAGGATATTCATCCAACCGCCTGAAATGGTAGACTGACCCAAGTCAGGCGACTTCCATAACAATATATGTTTTTACTACACAGCAAAAGATCCATAAAAACAACAACATAAATAAAAACTATCACTGCTCGCAGAATGAGACGGCCTCGTCGTCTTTGGCTGCCAGCGCGAACTAGCCGTAGCTGCCGACGTGTGTCTCCGCACCATGG
Organism: Triticum urartu; assembly: GCF_056163025.1. Lineage (NCBI taxonomy): Eukaryota > Viridiplantae > Streptophyta > Magnoliopsida > Poales > Poaceae > Triticum > Triticum urartu. Next base: position 209,573,583 of record NC_141879.1, on the reverse strand, counting down.
TTGTCCTCGGCCTCCAGCTACTCGTTCACGCGGAGAGTGCGGGCGCTCTGCACGGACGAGAGCACCGCCCGGTTCAATTCGAGGATGTCTGGTTCCGCCTGCAAGAGGGCCTCGATGGCAGCAACATCCGCGCGCTCCGCGTCGAGTCGAGTCTCCGCCACCCGGTTCAAGTCTAGGACGTCCGGTTCCGCCTGCAGGAAGGACTCGATGAGAGCGGCATCCTCGCGCTCCACGTTTGAGCCTCTGCCGCCCGTTCAAGTCCAGGACGTCCAGTTTCGCCTACAGGAGGGCCTCGATGGCAGCGGCATCCGCGTGCTCCGCCTCAAGTAGAGCCTCCGCCCCCCGGTTCACATCCATGACATTCGGTTCCGCCTGCAGGAGAGCCTCGATGGCAGTGGCATGCGCGCGCTCTACGTCGAGTTGAGCCTTTGCCTCCCGGTCCTCCTTTAGTATCGCTAGGTTGAACCGCTGGTCTGCCTGCACCATGGGGGACTCGGACGCCGGCACGAAGTCGACGTCCATCGTCTCATACCCATCGGGGGCCTTCTGCGTCGCGACCTCCACCATGAACATTGGATCGGCTTCCTCCTCCTCGTAGCTTGGCTCCAGAGAACTCGGGGATTGGCCCGCCGCAAAGCGAGCTTGGGAACGGAGGTCTCTGGTGCCGACCACCACCGCAATTTCTGCGTGGCGCTCCGACATCAGCATCTTGTAGTACGTGATATTGCGGCGCACCATGGATTTCCGGCGAACTAGGGGACGCTTGATGTGGGCTAGGGTATCGAAAGGTGGGGGAAGGGGCTCGAGATTAGGTGTGGTTTTAGGGCAGTGGCTGGCGTAGGCCGAGCAGCGAAGGTTCTAGTGTGAATAGTGGTTCCGGTGACGACCGATCAATCGGTTTTGACTGTACATCGCTCTTGTCGCGTTCGCGTTGCAGCCCGGCACGCTGGACCCTCCACGTTGCTCACCGAATGGAACGCGCTTCGTCTTGCATTTTCGCTCGCTTGTGGGACCGCAGTTGAGAGCAAACCGACGTCCCTCCCCCTCCCCCGCCCGTGTCATTTTATGCGGAGTAAATAAAAATAGAGGGTGTATACTACATATGAGGATCCCCTGACGTGGTTGAACCCATTGAGTAACTGACATGCGGGGCCTAGCAAGCATGTGGTCCACCAGTAAGTGACTGAAAGGGAGGGTAAGGCAGGGATACGTATGTGAAAGGAGCTTCCAATGATATAATTTTCACATTATACATCTCATGTACTATTAATCTTGTCAATAGTCAAATGCGGTTTTGAAAAACGCATTCGAGCATGGTTAATAATATAGCCAGTCGATGGCTATAAGGAACTGCCATGTCATCTATAGCCATCATCTATTATATGCACTCATACAACCGCAAAAAATTATAAGGTTGGCTATTGTATTAGTACTTTTTTCCATCTCCTCTCCATGTCTTTCTTCATATTTATTGTACGTATTTAACTAGGAATGCGTATATGGCTAGGCTCTTGCATGAGAGCTCACTCCCCTTACTTTTTCACATCTCTCTCCTCCACATAGGCCCTACATAAATGGAAGGAGGGAGTACAACTATGAGCACTGCATACTCTAGTACAGATGTTGTCAGTACTCCACTAGTACTATTGGACAGGGAGCTTAAAAAAAGTTACTATTGGACTGGCTATACGTGGCGAAATCCTAGTAGGAAGAGCATCCGCGAGAACAAGCACATTCACGTGGTTGAAAACAAATTGGAAACCATCTCGAGTACAAATCTAGGAGTACGTACAAATCTAACAATATTGATTGGGCGTTGTTGAATGTTGATACTTTTTTTATCAAAGTATAGATACTTTGACTTCATATAAAACTTATATGTAAACTAGAAAGGATAGGAGGGAGTATATTGTACGTTCAAAAACGAAACGAACATTGAATACCCTTTATATATGATTTGCGGATGCTATGATCACCGGTTCAAAATTTTGAATCCGCCTTAGGTATCACACATGCCCCCACTCGTTCTCTCTCGATTTCATCTCGGGGTCCGGAGATCGATTGAAAGAAGACTAGGGTGGGTACAATATGTTCGTTTCACTTATGAACGTACAATATACTCCCTCTGATCCCCACAGACCCCCCCGTGGGTCATTTCTATCATAGAAACAGACCAAACCTTTATCTCCTTGCACGACATGCAATTGATCTCTGAACATCAATTGATCTCGTCAACATGTGTCGGTGCATGAACCGAGTGGGATGTCAAAACTAAGACGCGAAGCGACACGTAGTGGAGGCAAAGTGAAACTTCAAACGAACCGTTTGTTTCTATGCATGTCGGAAAAATTACAAATAAACATTGGAAATTCAAGCATGGTCTAGGCCCACATGCGAATGATACTCGGCGGAATGTTCAAATGAGGCATGCGGGAGGATGGACTCGACCGGAGGGCGACATGATCGATGGAGAAGAGGGTTGGAGAGGAATGAGAAATAAGCAAACGCCACATGATTATACTTGAACGACTCAAATAAACAATAAGTTGTCTCGCTTGGCCTACATAGTGAAAGGCCTAATGCGCAATGTGTAGCACTGACGCTCGAATATGGCCGGGAAAACACGGAAACCGACATGTGGGGCACACCTGTTAGGACGACGTAGCGCAAACTAGTCCAATGGAGGAGCTGGCCCACGACCTCATCACCATCGGCAACCGTTCATGTGGGTCGTGGGGTCCAACAATGTGGCGCAGCTCCAGCACCTCCTCTGGACACGGCGACCGTGGTGAGCGACACACTCATCATCGCTAGACACGGTCGGTTTCAATGTGCCGAGGGTAGCGTTAGTGCCGTGGCACGACCAACAGTATGTTTGGTTTGTGCCCAAGGTCGCCCCATCAAATCATTGGGTTGCCAAAATTTTGGTTGAGGTTTTGGTTGCCCATGATTTGGCCAACATCAGCAAGAAAAATGAACTAGAGTTGGCTAGAGTTCATTGGCATGCCAAAAAATGGCAACCATCCATTTTTGGGTCATGACCAAAACCTCAAAAAAAATGGCAACCATCCAAACAAAGACCAATCTTTGGGTCATGACCAAAATTTTGGTAAGGTGTACTTTGGCCACAATCCAAGCACACCCCAACACCCGGCTCGTCGAGGATGCACGAGGCGCCGGGACGCGTCCGCGGAGTGGTGTAGCGCGGCCAACTGCATCCTCAGGACCCGAGACCATGTCGGGTCGTCTTGCTTTTTCAATGACATGCATTGATCGCATGTGAGCAAAGGGCATCTCCAACGTTGCCATGACTGCAGCTAACTACCCTAGCACACGAAAAACCCTCGTCCCTCGCGCCGTCGCGCGGTGCGTTCCCTGCTGGCGCCAGCTGCCTGCATTCATGCTGTCTGTCCGTATGCCGTCGTTAAGAGGCTCGGTGCCCGAGGAACCAACTCCGGCGACTTAATGACGCACTAGGACGCTTGGCCTCGCCGGAATGGGCTACTTAAAGCGGCAACGCCCAGCTAACCTCCACACCATAGCGCATCGTCCTCCTACCTGGCACCACATCTGCCATGATCGCAAGCGCGAACGCTCTGCGAGAGAGCTTGTCTTCAGGGATGGAGCTCGAGGTCGCCGCCCTCGCTCAAGTCGCTTCCCTCGCTCAAGTCGCCGCACAAGCGGTGGCCACGCTGGCGGCCGACAACGGGAGCACCGTCAGCCATGCGTCCTACTTGCCGCCGTCCAACGCCCGGCACCGCCAAGGTCAGGGACTCCTCCGAGGATGAGTAGGGCATGGGAGGCGGCAGGGCATGGTGTGCCAACTGGCCGGTCTGTCTCTCGTGTTCTACTTTTCCTCGCCGAGATCACACCTTAACTTCACGGGTCTTGAACCCCGCCCCCGTACATGGAGATCGCAAATGGAGGACGTCGGCCACCAGCATAGAATAGGTTTAGGGCCAGGTTTCTTTTATTTTTTCTGTCCTATAAAAGTTCGAAATGTAATGAAAATCTGCCGTGTTTGCATTAATCTCAGCCGGTGTATATGAACTTTCACAATAATATAGTATATTGTAGGAGTACTAGCAAGATGCCCGTGCATTGCACGGAAGATCAAGATCTTGTGGGAGAAAAGGATGAACGAGGGAAGGCCTTATCTGCAAATGCACATTCATTCATTTCACATTTTTCTGCATCTACGGGAACCTACGAAAGGGTTAACATAAATTGCCTCTCTCTCTCCTCCCCTGATTTTCATGGTGGTGGGCCCCTCCCCCCAATCTACAATCAAAATCTCACACGTTTCACATTATGTTAATTACGTAACTAGGACTACGTAGGTGTAGCATTACTCGTCCTAAAAAAACCCAACTAAGCCAACCTCCCAGCATATCGCACGGGAAAAGACCCGGCCGCGCCGTTTTAGTCGGGATTATCGGATTACTAGTAGTAGTATCGATGGATCACGCGAAGCAACAAGTTTTTTTAGGGTGCGAATCACCTAGTTTAAAAGGAAAAAAGGCGGTACACTCACAGCACCCCTGTCGCGGTCGCATTGCACCCCACACATGTTCGGTCCTGCACACAGCTCACGCAAACAGAACACGCTTCGGCTTGCCTCTTCACTGACACGTGGGACTGCACTTGGAGAAACCGACCATGCGCCAAACTTCCTCCGCCCACCGCGTGAAAATCCTCCCCCACCCAAAAATTCCCCCCAAATCCTAGATTCAACTGCCCTTCGGCCAACTAGCCAATAATATTCCCCAAACACCCTCCCCCCTGTCCCCCTCCACTCCATTCGCTCCGCCAAAGCCGCCCTCCCCGCCACGCTGATACATCGGCGCCATGGTTCGTCGAGGGGACGCACGGCGATCCTCTCGCTCCCACAGTACGCTCTCGTAGACTGCCGTCCTCTAGCCGCGCCGCCACCGCTGGCGACGTTCTTGTGGAGGCGCACGGTGGTCAGCGCCGCCACCGCTGGCGACGTTCGTGTGGAGACGCACGACGGCCAGCTTCTCCCACGGTACGCGCATTCTAGACTGAGGCCCCATGCATGCCGGTGTAGCGCTGAATGTTAGCTGATAGACGCTGTTAATCTCACTGTTTGCCGAAGTAGTTTACAGTCAATATGCTCTGCTTAAGAAGCTTCCTTGCCCTGTTCTGCACTCAATCTGCTTAGCTGAGATGGCATGCCAAGGCCGATTAGTTGCTAAAATATCTTGCCATATATTTATTGTGACGTAGATTGCCACGGTCTAGTAGCCAATCTATTAGGTGAAATAGCTCTACACCGTTTTATACTCGATCTTTGTTGCTGCGATGGCCTTCGATAGTTCGATGGCTGTGTGCTTGGCCTCATTGACTGCTGAAACAGCCTGCCATAATTTAGCAATCAAATATGTTTGCTGAATTAGCTTTACATATATTTCGTTACTTAGATCTGCTCGTCCAAATATCTTGCCATAGCTTTAGACATCGACCTTGGTATTTTCTTCTGGACTTCATAAAAAAGAATATATGTTTTTCCTATAATATCTAGTAGAAGAACTAATTTGTATGTCTAACAGACGGACAAGACTTGGATAACTTCTGCTCGAAGATTCTCCGCTGCATATGTCGAGGGGGTTGAAAACTTCATGAACTTTATCAGAGCTGAGTACAGTGGTCCGGAATCAGATGTGCTCTGCCCGTGTAACAGTTGTATGAATTCAGTTACAAGACCCCAGTCAACTATGCAAAATCATCTACACTTGTATGGGATGTCGCTCACATATACTAGGTGGGCTCATCATGGTGAAGCTGTGAATGTCAATGTTATTGACTACGTGGAAGCAGCAGATCACCATCTTGATCTGCCTAATGCTCAGGTGGAAGAGTAGGAGGAGGAGGTGGTGGCGGAGCCAGTGAGTTTGACCAACATTGAAACAATGCTACGAAATGCTCGTGCATTCCGTGAACTTTCACCTGCAGAAGAAAAATGGCGGGCCCGCATGTTGGAACAATGCAACGCGGCTGACACCCCAAGAAATAAGGTGTCAGTATTCTCAGGTATGGTCACCTTTCTTCAGGTGAAGACATCTGAGTGGATGACCAACAAATCATTCGATGCGATGTTGGCTGCTTTCCACAAAGCTTTCCCAGATGCGTCTGAGCTGCCACACACCTACAGTAAAATGAAGAATTTCCTTCGTGCAGTTGGAATTGGATATGATATGATCCATGTTTGTAAGAATAATTGTGTTCTGTTCCGGAAGGATTATGCCAACTTAAGTGAATGCCCGAAATGCAAACCATCAAGACAGAAAGATGGCGATGCTGTGAGGAGGATTACTCATAATGTTCTAAGACATTTTCCAATTACACCAAGATTGCAGAGGTTGTTTCATGATGCTGAAACAAGAGAGGATGTACTGTGGCATTCTAGGAACCAGGACTTCAGAGATTAGAATGTAATGAGCCATCCATCACATGGTAGTGAGTGGAAAAGCTTCAATCAGAAGCACGAAAAGTTTGCTGCTGACCCGAGAAACATTAGACTTGGCTTAGCTTCAGATGGATTTAACCCATTTGGCCACCAAAGCGCCACATATAGCATGTGGCCAGTGCTTGTTATCCCTTACAACATGCCTTCAAATGTTTGCACCAAAGAAATCAAACTACATGATGGCCTTGCTCATCCCAGGTCCAAAAAGTCCTGGAAAGGATTTTGATTTGTTCATGGAGCCTCTTGTGGAGGAACTTCAACAACTATGGAGGGGTTTTCTCACTCGAGACCTATATAGCAGCCCACCAACTGATTTCTTTCTGTGTGCTATTATAATTTGGTGCATCCACGATTATCTGGCTTTGGGCACTATGTCAGGGCGAACGACACACGGTTACAATGCATGTGTTCGCTGTGACAGGAATCCGCTGTCATATGAAATACTTAGCAAGATCTGTTACATTGGACACCGCCGTTTCCTTGCCAAGGACAAGCCGCATCCTAGAAAATACCAAAGACATGTGTTCAATGCAAAGCATGAGAACCGTGATGTGCCAAAGAGGCTCACCGCCGATGAGTTGCAAGTGGAATTGGAGAAGGTCAGGCATATTACACCAGGAAACCATCCTGATAATGGTAGCGGGAAAAGGAAGCATGGCAGGGCAGAAGAGAGATTATTGTTTACCCGCAGGTCCACTTTGTGGGACTTGGAGTATTGGAAAGATTTGGATCCGCGGCATAATCTTGATGTGATGCACATCGAGAAAAATATATGTGACAACATTATCGACACATTTCTTAATATTGAAAGAAAGATGAAAGATACCTTAAAATCTAGGATTGATTTGACACACCTGGGTATCAGACATGATTTGCAGGTGCAAGATGAAGGTAAACCACAGGATATGGCACCAGCTGTGTACGTCTTGGACAAGGTAAAAAGAAAAGAATTCTGCAAGGTCCTGTCACGTGTGAGATTCCCACATGGATTTGCTTCCAACCCTGAAAGGAGAGTCAGTGCAGATGGAGACAAGGTACAAGGGTTGAAAACTCATGACTGCCACGTCCTACTTCAAAGGGTTTTACCTATTATCCCTAGAGGATTGGGCTGCCCTGACTTATACAGAGCAGTTGCAGAGTTGGGACAATTCTTCAGGGAACTCTGCAGTAGAAATACCAGGATAGATGCTTTGGAGTGTCTTAGAGACAAGATACCAACTATCCTATGCGAGCTTGAGAAGATATATCCTCCAGCCTTCTTTGATGTGATGGTGCATTTGGCTGTTCATCTACCTGATGATGCACTATTTAGAGGTCCAGTACAGTATGGTTGGATGTACCCTATTGAAAGGCGGCTAGACACTTTCAAGGGCTATGTTAGGAACAGAGCTAGACCCGAGGGTTCCATTGCAGAGGCCTACATTGCTACAGAAGCGTTGACATTCTGCTCAAAATACATTGAAACAGCTGATCAGCTTAGCAAAGACGTGGATGAAGACAATCCCGGGCTGAATGTTTTCGATTATTCTGTTCGAGTTATAGGGAAGAGTCGACAAGAGGACAAACCTAAAGATTTGGACAAAATGGTTTGGTATGTGTTGAATAACTGTCCTGAGATACTACCTTATATCAAGTAAGTGCTAAGTACTAGAGCTTATACATCGTAATCTACTAAACTTGCAGCACATTCTTATATATTTATATGTTTGACGCGATCACTATGTTGTGCAGCATCTACAAAAAGGAGTTACTGCCACAAAATCCAAGAAACATTAACAAACTGGTTATGGCAGGATTTACGAAATGGTTCAAGAGCCACGTAAGCTTTTGAATTGCACTGTCAGTTTTTTAATATATTGAGTACATAAGATGATCAGCTTGTCTATTTTCTAACCATAGGTTAAGAAGACGTGGGTGGATGGGCATGCAGTTGATGATGCCCTTTACTCACTAGCAATGGGTCCTGATACTCGGGTAAGACATTATGAATCTTGCGTTGTTGGAGATGTGCACTACAACACCCTTGCACGAGACGAAGGCAGGAAGACACAAAACAGTGCCATCATGAGCACGGATACGTATGACAAAGACACAACTGAAATGTATGCTAACATAACAGACATTGTTCAGTTGCAGTATATCTCCAGTTTCGAGGATCATCGGTGTGTGGTTCTGTTGTGCTGTCGTTGGTATAACCTGTTTTCCAGGATTGCAAAACCCAGAGCTGATGATTATTTCAAATCCATCAATGTCAAGGCAGCGTACCAGACCAACGAGCCTTTTATTTTGGCAAATCAAGCAACACAGATATTTTTCTTGGAAGACACATTTGCACATAGCAATGACTGAAGAGTAGTGCAAAGGTTTGAGTAGAAGAATTCATTTAATGAAGTTGCACAACAAGACGATGCTTACACTGCCCCTGATGTACAAGGTAACACATATGTTCCTAATATCTTTGAGAACCATCACGTCAATGACACCGGCGAAAAGATTGCCTGTCGTGCTATGGACATACAAGAGTTGATCAAGAAGAAGCCAACGTTCAAGGACGTTGTGGACGAAGAAGAAGATGACACCATGGGGAATTACGATTCAGACTGATACACATGGCGAAGATGTTGGCGCTGCTGCTGCGGATGATGATTACATTACTTTTGTCGTATTTGCCTGTCAGAAGACATTTTTTTAACTACTATGTGAAATTTTGTTTGCTATGACAACTGAAACCTGATGAACATGTTGTTTAGTATTTTCCTATGAGAACATCACTTGTTATGTATGCTGATTTGTGTTTGGTGATTGTATGACGACTAAAATATGATGACATTGTTGTTTAGTTGTACTCATATTTGGCTGTGAAACTTGAATTTGATAACATAGTTTGCTGTTGGACTGCAATTTGCTCGACGTCTTCGAATGAGAACAAAGCTGACCCGACAGGTCCTCTGCTAATTTATTTATTTATTACCAAAAGGGCCTATGCTATTTATTTATTTATGAGAAAAAGGGGATACCCCCTGATTTCCGTTAATAGAAATCATTATATGTTCACAACACTACGCCCAGTCTGCTACACAGGTTTCATTCATTACTAGTTTCAGCAAAGTGCTCATGTCATATATAGCCACTGAATACATCACGAGTGCTACATATACTGCAAATAAAGAGACAATCATCCTACAGAGCACATCGATTTTTCCCATTATCTTCACAAGCTCTTTCATCTCCTCATTGCTGTCAAGGACGTTCAGCAGCTATTGCTTGGCCATTATTAGAGGAACTGCATCTTTAACCTTCTGCTTTGCATCTTCCTCTTCTGTCGTTCCTTCAGTTACTTGTCCAACACCCCAACCTGGTGGTATTGGGATTCCTCGGCTAACCAAATAATCAGCATAGTTTCACTCCCCCACATCAGCAACTTCCCAGAAATACAAATCACACGAATCTTCCCTTTTATGCACGAATCAAATTGGAAGATCAACCAAACTATTAAAGAAAACAGCATCTGAAAGCAGCAGAACAGCACTTAAACATATTATTACCCCATGATTCGGGCATTTGTAGAAGACTCGGCCAGGGTTGAGGATTGTGGTTGAGACGCGATGGATGACTCTGCGTGATTTGCAGCAGTGGCACCACACCAACGGCAGTGGGTTGCGATGAGCAACCGCTTATGGTGCGCGTGCCGGCGGGGGTGTGATGAGACCCACAGGCGATGGTACGGGTGGTGACTTGGCGCATATTTGGTTGTTGCCTGCTGAAGAGCAGGTGGACGAGCAGCCAGCGGACATGGTTGCTGCTCAGAGCTTTTGATGCTAGACAGAGTAAGTAGAGAAGAGGAGAAGCGGACGTTGGATATGTCAGTTTCATTACTTGCAGAGTAGCATAGCACCATATATAGTCATAGTCTAGGTTTGTATTCGAACCAACTACAGGAGCACGTCTCTCTTTTTTCTAAAATACTCCTAGTCTAGTTGCCTTCTCCAACCTACTCAAGCCTAGATTTAGCCAAAAATTGAGAGATGCAACCACTATTGCCCCTAAGACACTAGATCTGAAATCTAGACAAAAGGAGAGGAGGAACAGGGGCAATACCGGCATCCATGGCAAGAGGACGGGGTGGGGATCGACTCCACCGAAAGAAAAGGAAGGGACGGCCCGGAGACGGCGGCCCGCCGGAGCCCTCCCGTGGCGAGGCGATGCTGGAGAGACAAGGAGGAACGAGGGGGCGGTGCGAATGGGTATGGGGGAGACGAAACCTCCCCCTTCCCGGACATAACCCCCTGGTCCCGCCCCTCAATGGTAGTACCGCTCTGGTGGGCGGTAGTACCGTTTGTCAACATCAACGGTAGTACCACGCACCACCAGCGGTAGTACCGCCCAGCAAGACACAAAAACTAGACACTAAACGGCTAGCTCAAAAAGAAGGGAAAAACAAAAGACAAGAAGAGGGAAGCAAAACACAACAACGAGAACACTAGAGAGAGGACTAGAAACACACACCTCTTCAAGAGAGGGCGGTGGCCAAGGCCACCTATGTATGAGTCAAGAGGTATGGTGCCGCGAAGATTTTAACCTTGGTCCCATGACCACAACTTGTCTTTGAAGCACAAGTACCATCAAAAATGGCTAATGTGACAGACTTGATCAATTTATGCATAATGGGGGGAGGGAGAGTTTATTGAGAGAACAACACTCCCCCTATGTCCATGCCTACACCTAAACAAGACAACAAGTTGAGTATGGTGGGGTGTGCAAGGGTTCAAGTCACATTGCTCGAATCAATGATATTTAGCTCATGCCTTAACTTGCGAAATCTTGCTTCATCCAAAGGCTTCGTGAAAATATCTACAAGGTTATCATGAGTGTTGACATAGTTGAGCTCGATCTCCCCTCGCCTAATGTGATCTCGGATGAAGTGATACCGAATCTCAATGTGCTTCGTCTTGAAATGTTGAACCAGGTTGAGAGAGATCTTGATGGCACTTTCATTGTCACACCAAAGAGGCACTTTGTCACAAATGACACCGTAATCCTTTAAAGTTTGCCTCATCCAAAGAAGTTGTGCACAACAACTACCGGCGGCCACGTACTCCACCTCGGTGGATGAGAGAGACACACAACTTTGCTTCTTGGAAGACCAACTCACCAAAGAGCAACCAAGAAATTGGCACCCTTCGAAAGTGGACTTCCTATCCACTTTGTCTCCCACCCAATCGGAGTCCGAATAACCTACAAGCTTGAAGTTTGCTCCTCTTGGGGTACCATAAGCTAAAGTTTGGGGTATGAGCCAAATATCGAAAGATTCGCTTGACCGCCACAAAGTGACTTTCCTTAGGTGCGGCTTCAAACCGTGCACAAATTCCCACACTCAACATGATATCCGGTCTAGATGCACAAAGGTAAAGCAAGGATCCAATCATGGAGCAATATACCTTTTGATCCACCGCTTTACCATTGGGATCTAAGTCAAGTTGGCATTTGACGGGCATTGGAGTGGAAGCCGGCTTGCCATCGTTGAGCTTAAATCTCTTGAGCATGTCTTGAGTGTATTTGGATTGGTTGATGAAGGTTCCTTCTCTCTGTTGCTTGACTTCGAACCCGAGAAAGAACTTCAATTCTCCCATCATAGACATCTTAAACTTGGAGGTCATGAGTGCGGCAAATTCCTCATTGAAAGCTTTGTTAGGAGAACCAAAGATAATATCATCAACATATAGTTGGCACACAAACAACTCCCCTTTGACCTTCTTGGTAAAAAGAGTGGGGTCAATTTTCCCAATTTCAAAACCGCGAGCTTGCAACAACTCGGTAAGGTGGTCATACCACACACGTGGGGCTTGCTTAAGGCCATAGAGTGCCTTATCGAGTTGGTACATCCTCGAACCCGGGGGTTGCTTGACATACACCAACTCATTAATGGGACCATTAAGAAATGCACTCTTCACATCCATTTGTTGCAAATTAAAGTTAAGATGAGAAGCATAAACAATCAACATGCGAATGGATTCAAGGTGAGCAACGGGAGCAAAGGTTTCACCGTAGTCGATACCCTCGACTTTGGAGTAGCCTTGTGCTACCAACCGGGCCTTGTTGCGAATGATAATTCCATGAGCGTCTTGCTTGTTCTTGAATATCCACTTGGTTCCAATGACATTGTGGTTCCCCGTTGGCCTTGGCACCAATCTCCACACCTTGTTGTACTCGAAGTTGTTGACTTCTTCATGCATGGCATTGAGCCAATTCGGATCTTCGAGCGCCTCATATACCTTTTGGGGTTCAACACAAGAGACAAACGCGTGGTGTTCACAATAGTTTGCCAATTGTCTACGAGTGCTTACCCCCTTTCGGATGCTTCCAAGCACATTTGTCATGAGATGGCCCTTGGTTGTACGCTTGGAAGCGATCTTGGCGGCACGACACTCCAATTCCTCCTCAGGGGTGAGTTGAGGAGTGGTGACTTGATCATCTTGAGCGCCGTCTTGAGCTTGTTCTTGATCTTGAGCTTGCTCTTGATCTTGAGCTTGCTCGGAGGAGAGAACTTGACCTTGGGCATAACTTGGTGATTCAACACGGACTTGAGATTGATCTTGCCCTTGGTCTTATTCATGATGTTGAGGGCCTTCACTTTGTTCTTCGGAAGCGTGTGGGCCTTGGGTTGGTGATGGCTCCACTTGAGTGGAGCATTGTCCTTCTCCTTCGGTCACAAGGGGTTCCTCAATGGGTAGGATAAAGCCAACTCCCATTCTTCTTATGGCTTGGGGAGGAATTTCATCACCTACATCACGAGTGCCACTTTGCTCCACTTGGGAGCCGTTATTCTCATCAAACTCCACATTACACGTCTCCTCAATGAGTCCCGTGGACTTATTGAGGACACGGTAAGCATGAGAGTTGGTAGCATAACCAACAAATATGCCCTCATAAGATCTAGCCTCAAATTTAGACAAATGAACACCTTTCTTGAGAATGAAACACTTACACCCGAACACCCGGAAGTACTTGAGGTTGGGCTTGTTACCGGTGAGTATCTCATAAGGAGTCTTGTTCAAGCCCTTGCAGAGGTAGAGCCGATTGGATGCATGACAAGCGGTGTTGATGGCTTTGGCCCAAAAGTTGTATGGAGACTTGAACTCCGCCATCATGGTCCTTGCCGCATCCATCAACGTCCGGTTCTTCCTCTCCGCTACAACCATTTTGTTGAGGGGTGTATGGTGCGGAATATTGATGCTTGATCCCCTCATCATTAAGGAACTCATCCAAGGTGTAGTTCTTGAACTCGGTGCCGTTGTCGCTTCTTATTGTCAAGATCTTTGCATTGTGTTGTCGTTGGGCTTCATTTGCAAAGTCAATGACGGTTTGTTGGGTCTTGCTCTTCCTCTTGAAGAAGTATACCCAAGTGTATCTTGAATAGTCATCCACAATCACCAAGAAATACTTTCTACCCCCAAGACTATCAAAGGATGGTGGCCCAGAGAGATCCAAGTGAAGGAGCTCCAAAGGCCTCTTCGAGTAGATGATAGTCATGGGAGGGTGAGCCTTTTCATGAAGCTTTCCTTTGATACAAGCACTGCAAGCATGCTCTTTAGCAAAACTAACATTTGTTAGTCCACGAACATGGTCCCCCTTGAGAAGACTTTGCAAAGATCTCATATTGACATGGTCCCACGTCAACTTTAGCCATTAGGCATGTCGCAGTCTTAGTGGGTCACTCTGAAAAGTTAATCACATAGAGACCGTTCTCGACATGCCCAACAAAGGCTACTTTAAGAGTCTTGCTCCACAAGAGGGCCACGGTATCAACATCAAATAAAGTGGCAAAGCCCATGAGTGCAAGCTGACGAACGGAAAGTAAATTGTATGCAAGGGACTCAACAAGCATGACCTTCTCGATCGTGAGATCATGAGAAATGACAACCTTGCCAAGCCCCAATACCTTGGAGGATGAGGCATCACCCCACTCCACATTGGTGGGCATAGATGGAATCTTGTGAACATCCACCACCAAGTCCTTGCTCCCGGTCATATGATTAGTGGCTCCACTATCGAGCAACCATGATCCCCCACCGGAAGAAAACACCTACACGAGATCAATGCTTGGTTTTAGGTACCCATTTAGTAATGGGTCCTTTGATGTTAGTAACAAGGGTCTTAGGAACCCAAATAGACCATTCAATGTACTCATAAGAAGAGCCAACAAATTTGGCACAAACATGTCCATCACTAGCACGGCACAACACATAAGAAGGGTTAAAGTCGCCGGCTTGGTTGGGAAGCGAAGTGTTGCCCTTCTTGGCATCACCACCCTTCATGGTGTTCTTATTCTTCTCCTTAGTAGCACCCTCTCCCTCGTTCACAAAGGTTTGCTTGAGAGGGGGAGGTCGTTTGGTCTTGTCATTCTTCTTCTTGTTCTTGGACTCGGGTGCGTACCCAATCCCTTCCTTGGCCACAACTCCCTTTTGATTGCTCAAAAGGTCATTGAGGTTTTTCTCGCCTTGTATGCAAGAAACAAGGCCTTTCTCAAGTCGCTCCTTCAACTTAGCGTTCTCCTCAACAAGATGCACATGCTCACAACATGGGTTAGTAGCATTTGCATTATCAATTAACACCATATGAGGAAATGTGGCTTTCTCCTTGGTTAGCTTTACTTGAAGTTGATCATGAGACTCTTTGAGACTAGCATGAGTACCCTTCAAGACCTTGTGAGCCTTGTCAAGTAGGGCAAACTCCTCTTTGAGTCTAGCAAGATCAACCCCAAGCCTGGCCTTTTTGGAGTTTAGCACATGAGAAACAACAGTAGCATGATCAAGATCTTTCTTTAACTTAGCGTGATCATTGTTGTGTGACTCCTCAAGAGCCAAACAAAGACCACGCTCTTTCTCAAGAGAATTGGAAAGATCTGAAATCTCATCGGCATAGTCACGACTATGCCCCTCCATCTTAGAGATGGTATCTTCATGAGCCTCGATCATGTCATTGGCTTCACCAAGTTGTTCCAAGTGAGCAACGAAGTGCTTCTTGGATTTACCCTTGAGTTTGCCCATAAAGGACTCAAACTCATTCTCCTCCACATTAGGTCCATCATGTTCATCAATGCAATCCATCAAAGAAGGATTATTAATGATGGTAGTTTTGATGTTGGGGGTTACCTTGTTGGTGGCTTTAGCCATGAGGCACTTGGCGATGATGCTCTCATTGGGTGAGCCGAAGAGTGACTCTCGTGGAGTTGTCGCAATGGCAACGGATGCCATGGCAACCAACTCATCCTCCTCCTCATCATCATACTCATTGTACTCTTCTTGTACCACCAACGCTTTGGGAGGAGTCTTCTTGGTGAAGTTTCTCTTGTTTGGGGAAGACTTGGATTTGTCCTTTCGGATGAGCTTGCCACCATTGTCTTCCCTCTTCTCATACGGGCACTTCGCAACAAAATGGCTCACATTGCCACAATTATAGCAAGTCCTCACACGTTGCTTGCCCTTCGCGCCACTTGAGTTGTTCTTGTTGAAGTTGGGCCTTGAGTTTTTCTTGCTCCAAAATTGCCTTGAAGCAAGAGCCATGTGTTCATGATAGGCATACTTTGTATCTTCGGGGTTGCTCTCCTCCTCCTCTTCTTCTTCTTCTTCTTCATCCTCTTCTTCCACACTAACCTTGGCCTTTAATGCAAGGTTGGGCTTCTTTGCTCTTTGATAATGGAGCACCGCATTGTCAATGGTCTTGTCCAAGATGCTCATGGCCACAAACTCATCCAACACTTCACTTGAGGACAAGGTGTGGAAGTCCGGCCTTTGACGAATGACGGAGGACATGGCCTTGTGGTAGGGCATCATTTCCTTGAGGAATTTGAGCTTGATCCAATTGTCATCCGTGTCCTTGCTCCCATGATCTCGGAGTGAGACCGCGAGTTTGGTTACTCTCCGATGAAGCTCATGAGGTTCTTCATCTTCTTTCATTGCAAACTCATCGGCTTCATCTTGCACCACTTCATAGGTGGAGCGTTGAATGCTCGTGCTTCCCTTGTAGAGGGAAGCAACTTGATGCCATGCATCTTTGTCCATGGCGAAGGGCCGGTGATGAGGAAGTTCTTCGGGTGGAATTGCATCTTGGATGATGAAGAGAGCATTCACGTTGAATTAATTATCCGGGGCTTCTCTAGGAGTGAAGTTGCTTCGGTCATGCGGATAGAGACCTTCTTTAATGATTCTCCAAAGATTAGTATTCACATGATTTAAATGACGCTTAAAGCGATAAACCCAAGAATCAAAGTCCTCATTTTTCACAATCTTAGGGGGAGGACCGGCATGATTCAAATGAGTGGAAGGAATCGGTCCACCATAAACAAGTGGTGGTTCCACATGGGCAAAGATGCCGGTGTCATTTTTACCACAAGAAGAAGGAGCCTTTTCACTACTAGCTTCCCCCTTGTCGGAGTTAGTATCCGTCACCTTGTCAGTGGGATCTCCCACTTTCAATGGTGTGGTGGATAGTTTAAGCCCTTCAATAAATTTAGTAAACATGCTTTGAACCTCGGTCGTCATTGAGGTTTTCAATGTCTCCAAGGCTACATTTAATTCCTCATGGGAGACCGAGGTTCGCCCATCACCCGTAGACGAGATCGGATTCACACCGGAGTGCTCCTCCACACCGTCTACGGTGTCAACCATACTCTTCGGACGGTAAAGTCCTAAGTAAAGAGACAAGGCTCTGATACCAATTGAAAGGATCGATATGGTTGACTAGAGGGGGGGTGAATAGGCAACTAACAATTTTTAGCTTTTCTTTACCAAATTAAACTTTGCATCAAAGTAGGTTGTCTAGATGTGCAACTAGGTGAGCAACCTATATGATGCAACAACAACGAGCACACAAGAAAGCAAGAGAAGTAACACTAATAAGTTTGCACAAGTAAAGGTACGAGATAACCAAGAGTGGAGCCGGTGAAGACGAGGATGTGTTACCGAAGTTCCTTCCTTTTGAGGGGAAGTACGTCTCCGTTGGAGCAGTGTGGAGACACAATGCTCCCCAAGAAGCTACTAGGGCCACCGTATTCTCCTCACGCCCTCACACAATGCGAGATGTCGTGATTCCACTATTGGGGCCCTTGGAGGCGGCGACCGGACCTTTACAAACAAGGTTGGGGCAATCTCCACAACTTAATCGGAGGCTCCCAACAACACCACGAAGCTTCACCACAATGGACTATGGCTCCGTGGTGACCTCAACCGTCTAGGGTGCTCAAACACCCAAGAGTAACAAGATCCGCTAGGGATTGGTGGGGGAATCAAATTTCTCTTGGTGGAAGTGTAGATCGGGGCCTTCTCAGCCAATCCCGAGCAAATCAACAAGTTTTATTGGCTAGGGAGAGAGATCGGGCGAAAATGGAGCTTAGAGCATTAAGGGAGCTTTGGGGGGAAGAGGTAAGTCAACGAAGAAGAAGAGGACCCCCTTTTATAGAAGGGGATCCCATCCAACCGTTACCCCCAAAAACAGCCCCGCACAGGGCAGTACTACCGCAGGTGGCAGCGGTACCAGCGCTCCCCCTTGCGGTACTACCGCCCAGCTTGGGAGGGCTCGAAGAGAGAGCAGGAAACGTGCCCAGCGCGGTACTGCCGCGGTGGTAGGGCGGTACTACCGCCCTCGAGCGGTACTGCCGCTTCTACAACTGCTGCAAAGTGCCGCTCAACCCAACACGAGGGGTGACCCCCTCGAGTCGACGCGGTAGTAGCCCGATACAGCAGCGGTACTGCGGCTGAGAACCACAAGCGGTACTACCGCTGGGTACCGCGGTACTACTGCTCGGACACAAATTAGCACAACTGCAAGGGGAACGAGCTCTCTAGTTGAAGCGGAAAAGCTCAGAGGGTGAGAGAAGGATGTGTATGTGTTGATTCCACCCAAGCCTTACCAAAGCGGACCCCCTCTTGATTGAACGGTGACTCCTACGAAACTAGTCCACCAAACAAGAAAGAAGGAGCTACACCGTCTTGAAAAACACTCCGAGGGGAAAGAAATCGTCTTGTTCCAAAGGATGAATCTCTGAAAGGCTCAAAGCACATGGTTAGTCCGCAAACATGTTGTCATCAATCACCAAAACTACATCGAGAGAGATATGCCTTAACATAGTGTCATATGCATGACACTAGTATAAGTTACTCCCCACTATGACAAGGCCGGTATCGTGCATGCCAGGTAGACTTTTTGAATGATATGGCACAAAATTAATATAGCAGGGTTTTTACGCCCAAACTACGGATGTCGTGTTCTCCACAGGGATCTAGAACTTTGAAGCACACACTCGAAACATTCAGAACAACTGGACAGATGAATCAAACAGTAGTGACAACAAGCAGTTACTAGAGCAAGGTAAAACAAAAATAATATGCAGCAAAGGTAAATGGTTCAGACATCACACACAACTCAAGCAACCAATAAAAGAGACAGCAGCTCACAGGAGTATAACAACTAACTTAATATCCAGCAAGTGCAACAACAATTCACCAAGAACAAACACATAAGGGATCTCACACATACAGTAGCAGAATACTAACTAACACATGACAAGTACGAACTGAACATATTATCAGTAGCATAGAGTAGACGATGGAACTATCTCACACATCACAGGCAACAGAACAATATTACAAGTTGAACCACCTAGTTTTCTCATGGACACATCAACAGTTAACTGAGATTCAGGTTACAAGCTGCAGAATATTCAGAGCAAAAATTCAGAAAACTACAGTAAGAGAAAAGAGATTCAGAGTTGTCTCCTGAGCTATAGATGTTGTGGACGAAGGAGAGCAGCAGGGACGAAGACGATCAGCGAAGCCAAGTTGGAGAGGATCAGCAAGGGGTCGTTGGAGACGATCCACATCTCCGTTTCTTGAGGTTGAAAATGAGGAAGTGCAGCAGGTTGGCGTCGTCGTTGGAGAGAAGCGGTGGATCGGGCGTCTCCACCAATCTCCTGGCGCCCTCTTCTCCCTTTCTCTCCTTCGATTTGGTTCTTCTGCTCGTTCCCCTCAATCCCCTGCTTTGATCTGGTGGTGGTTGAGTGGTGGAAGGCAGCGAGGAGTTGGAGAGCAGCAAGTCGGCGATTAGGGGCGGCAGCAAGGTGGAACGGCCTCCGATCTCCTCTTCTTCTTCCTTCCCTCGACCCCCCCTTTTCTTTCCTGATTCGATCTGGTGGTAGGTGAGTCGTGGAAGGCAGCGAGGAGTTGGGGAGAAAAAGGCAGTCGGCCTGATCCTTTTCTTTCCTTCGACGCCCTCAACTCCTCTTCTTTCTCGTGGCCTCACGCGTGGGATCAGATATGCCTCTCGCTGGTCGCGCCAGACCAGCCCCTTCTCACGCGCCCAAGCAGACATCTGCTCTTCTTTGTCTGACTAGGTGCGTAGGTTCTTTTCAGCTCGCCCCTTCTAGTTCTAACTTTTCGCACAAGATGATCCCCAGCTTGAAGGTTATAAACACTTTCGATGAAGTTTAGGTGCCTAAATGCACCAGTCCTGCAAGATATGAATAAGTGTTGTAAAAATATCATAATAAGAATATTTCAATAAGAATGATTAGTTTATAAGTAAAAATTGTGGTCCAAGGTTTGATTTGTTATGCAAAAAGGCTTGAAATACAATATGAATGAATGTGCTATCAATTTCCCCCACACCCAGATCTTTGCTTGTCCTCAAGTAAAGAAAAATGATGATGACACTACCCACACTGCCTAGTAAAGATGCACTTTTGGATAGGTAGTAATTCCGACAATACTAGAACTAGGCAACTGTACTCTACTCATGCTAAATTGTGATAAGCAATAATTTATAACACACTGTAAATGTTCCAAGTCAATGACCTTGAGTGAAAGTGAATCCGAATAATCAAGAGCTGGCTGTGTCTTCAGTCCTAAGATAAGCTGGGACCCCAAAATCAATTTATAAGACAAGTTACTTATTGAATTTAAGGCACAAGTGATGATATTATATCAATCTCACCAAAGGAACATACCACCGATCCTGAGAACATGGTAACACCTGGCTCGACCAATTATTAGAAAAAAAAATTATATTGTCTCCCCAAAGGAACATACCACCGATCTAGAGAACATGGTATACACCTGGTTCGACAATTGTAGCATTTTTTGTTATAAAAGTTTTACAGCCCAATCTACCAGATTTCACAAGATTCCATCTATGCCCACCAATGTCCAGCAAGTTCAACACTAATCCCAAAGGTAAAGGGAGTGTCCGATGGTGATCTTATCAACCTTGGAATCTCTTCCAACACACATCGTCACTTTCCCCTCAACTAGTATCTGTTCATTTTGTAACTCCTTTTTCGAGTTACTAATCATAGCAACTAAATCGGTATCAAATACCTAGGGGTTACTATGAACACTAGGAAACTACACATCAATAACATGTATATCAGATATACTTTTGTTCACTTTGCCATCCTTCTTATCCGCCAAGTATTTAGGGCAGTTCTGCTTCTAGTGACCATTTCCTTTGCAGTAGAAGCACTCAGTTTCATGCTTAGGTCTAGCTTTGGGTCTCTTCATGGGAGTGGCAACTTGCTTTCCATGCTTCTTGAAGTTTCCTTTCTTTCCCTTGACCTTTTAGTTGAAACTAGTGGTCTTGTCAACCATCAACACTTGATGCTTTTCTTGATTTCTACCTCTGCCGATTTTAACATCGCGAAGAGCTTGGGAATTGTTTTCGTTATCCCTTGCATATTATAGTTCATCACAAAGTTCTAGTAACTTGGTGATAGTGACTAGAGAACTTTGTCAATTACTATCTTATCTGGAAGATTAACTCCCACTTGATTCAACAATTGTAGTACCCAAACAATCTGGGCACATGCTCACTGGTTGAGCTATTCTCCTCCATCTTGTAGGCAAAGTATTGTCAGAGGTCTCATACCTCTTGACACGGGCATGAGTATGATATACCAATTTCAACTCTTGGAACATCTTATATGCTCCGTGGTGTTCAAAACATTTTTGAAGTCCCGGTTCTAAGTCGTAAAGCATGGTGCACTAAACTATCAAGTAGTCATCATACCGAGCTTGTCAAACGTTCACAACCTCTGCATCTGCTCCTGCAATAGGTCTGTCACTTAGCGGTGCATCAAGGACATAATTCTTCTGTGCAGCAATGAGGATAATCCTCAGATGACGGACCTAGTACGCATCATTGCTACTATCATCTTTCAACATAGTTTTTCTCTAGGAACATACAAAAATAAACGGGGAGCTACATCGCGAGCTATTGATCTACAACATAGTTATGCAAATACTATCAGGACTAAGTTCATGATAAATTAAAGTTCAATTAATCATATTACTTAAGAACTCCCACTTAGATAGACATCCCTCTAGTCATCTAAATGATCACGTGATCCAAATCAACTAAACCATGTCCGATCATCACGTGAGATGGAGTAGTTTTCAATTGTGAACATCACTATGTTGATCATATCTACTATATGATTCACGCTCGACCATTCGGTCTTCAGTGTTCCGAGGCCATATCTGCATATGCTCGGCTCGTCAACTTTAACCCGAGTATTCCGCGTGTGCAAAACTGGCTTGCACCCGTTGTATGTGAACGTAGAGCTTGCATCTTATGGAGGAAAGTAAAGCAATTATTTGGCGCTTGCATCTTATGCAATAAAGAGACAAGCATAAGGCTTCTGCCAGTTGCCGATAACTTCAACAAAACATGATCATCTCATACAACAACTTATATCTCATCACGTGTTGACCATATCACATAACAACAAGCCCTGCAAAAACAAGTCAGGCGTCCTCTACTATGTTGTTGCAAGTTTTACGTGGCTGCTACGGGCTGAGCAAGAACCATTCTTACCTACACATCAAAAACCACAACGTGGTATAGTGATTGCTTTTTGATCTTCAAAAAGAACCCTGTCCATTGAATCCGATTCAAATAAAGTTGGAGAAACAGACACCCACTAGCCACATGTGTGCGAAGCATGTCGGTAGAACCAGTGTCGCGTAAGCGTACGCGTAATGTTGGTCTGAGCCGCTTCATCCAACAATACCGCTGAATCAAGAATCAACTAGAGACGGCAAGCAATATGTATATACCCACGCCCACAACTCCTTTGTGTTCTACTCATGCATATAACATCTACGCATAAATCTGGCTTGGATGCCACTGTTGGGGAACACAGTAATTTCAAAAAAAATTCCTACGCACACGCAGGATCATGGTGATGCATAGCAACGAGATGGGAGAGTATTGTCTATGTACCCTCGTAGACCGTAAGCGGAAGCGTTATGACAACACGGCTGATGTAGTCGTATGTCTTCACAATCGACCGATCCTAGTACCGAAAGTACGACACCTCCACGATCTACACACGTTCGGCTCGGTGACGTCCCACGAACTCACGATCCAGCAGAGTGTCGAGGGAGAGCTTCATCAGCATGACGGCATGATGACGGTGATGATGATGCTACCGGAAGAGGGCTTCGCCTAAGCACCGCTACAATATGACCGAGGTGGATTATGGTGGAGGGGGCATCGCACACGGCTAAGAGATCAATGATCAACTTGTATGTCTATGGGGTGCCCCCTGGCCACGTATATAAAGGATGGAGGGAGGAGGAGGCCGTCCCTCATAGGGCGCGCCCAAAGTGTGGAGTCCTACTAGGACTCCCTAGTCCTAGTAGGATTCCACCTCCCACATGGAATGGGAAAAAGGGAAGGGAGAAGGAGAAGGAAGGGGGCGCCCCATTACCTAGTCCAATTCGGACCAGTCCATGGGGAGGGGGCGCGGCCACCCTTGAG
The DNA here is from genome assembly GCF_056163025.1 of Triticum urartu. NCBI lineage: Eukaryota > Viridiplantae > Streptophyta > Magnoliopsida > Poales > Poaceae > Triticum > Triticum urartu. The sequence continues at coordinate 209,550,284 of NC_141879.1, read as the reverse complement.
GCCTTTCTCTCCTTTCCCGTATGGCCCATTAAGGCCCAATACGAATTCCCGCAACTATCCGGTACTCCGAAAAAATACCTGAATCACTCGGAACATTTCCTACGTCCGAATATAGCCTTACAATATATCGATCTTTATGTCTCAACCATTTAGAGACTCCTCGTCGTGTCCCCGATCTCATCCGGGACTCCGAACAAACTTCGGTCATCAAATCACATAATTCATAATATAAATCGTCACAGAATGTTAAGCGTGTGGACCCTACGGGTTTGAGAACTATGTAGACATGACCGAGACTCATCTCCGGCCAATAACCAATAGCGGAACCTGGATGCTCATATTGGTTCCTACATATTCTACGAAGATCTTTATCGGTCAAACCGCATAACAACATACGTTGTTCCCTTTGTCATCGGTATGTTACTTTCCTGAGATTCGATCGTCACATCATCATACCTAGTTCAATCTCGTTACCGGCAAGTCTCTTTACTCGTTCTGTAATGCATCATCCCGCAACTAACTCATTAGTCACATTGCTTGCAAGGCTCATAGTGATGTACATTACCAAGAGGGCCCAGAGATACCTCTCCGATAGATGGAGTGACAAATCCTAATCTCGATTTATGCCAACTCAACAAACACCATCGGAGACACCTGTAGAGAATCTTTATAATCACCCAGTTCCATTGTGACGTTTGATAGCACACAAGGTGTTCCTCCGGTATTCAGGAGTTGCATAATCTCATAGTCAGAGGAACATGTATAAGTCATGAAGAAAGCAGTAGAAATAAAATTGAACGATCATTCTCTAATGGGTCTTGTCCATTACATCATTCTCTAAGCTAACAGATGGGTCTTGTCCATCACATAATTCTCTAATGATGTGATCCCATTCATAAAATGACAACACATGTCCATGGCAAGGAAACTTAACCATCTTTGATTAACGAGCTAGTCAAGTAGAGGCATACTAGGGACACTCTGTTTGTCTATGTATTCACACATGTACTAAGTTTCTGGTTAATACAATTCTAGCATGAATACTAAACATTTATCATGATATAAGGAAATATAAATAACAACTTTATTATTACCTCTAGGGTATATTTCCTCCAGCTCTAACTGTTAATACAAATATTTTCAGTCTAAAATTACACTCTCAGACCATCATAAAAGTTTGCTTCAGAAACTAGCTCGACTCTATATTTGGAGGTCGTGGAGGTCTTGTTTGAAGAAATTCATGTAAAGAATTTGGTTAAACTCATGTATGGTGTGTGCACCAAAGTGGGCAGGTGGATTAGGACTGCCAAGCCTACACTGGATGAATGTCGTTGAAGGAAATATGTTCTAGAGGCAATAATAAAGTTGTTATTTCATATTTCCTTATATTATGATAAATGTTTATTATTCATGCTAGATTTGCATTAACCGGAAACTTGATACATGTGTGGATATATAGACAAACATCGTGTCCCTAGTAAGCCTCTACTAGCCTAGCTTGTTAATCAAAGATGGTTAAGTTTCCTAACCATAGACATGTGTTGTCATTTGATGAAGGTTCACATCATTAGGAGAATGATGTGATGGAAAAGACCCATCCGTTAGCTTAGCATATTGATCGTTCAGTTTTATTGCTATTGCTTTCTTCATGTCATATACATATTCCTTTGACTATGAGATTATGCAACTCCCGGACACCGGTGGAATATTTTATGTGCTATCAAATGTCACAGCGTAACTGGGTGATTATAAAAATACTCTACAGGTATCTCCAAAGGTGTCTGTTGGGTTGGCATAGATCGAGATTAGTATTTGTCACTCCGAGTATCAGAGAGGTATCTCTGGGCCCTCTCGGTAATGCACATCATAAGAAGCCTTGCAAGCAAAGTGATTAATGAATTCGTTGCGGGATGATATATTACGGAATGAGTAAAGAGACTTTCCGTTAACAAGATTGAACTAGGTATGAAGATATCGACGACCGAATCTCAGGCAAGTAACATACCGATGGACAACGGGAATAATGTATGTTGTCATAATGGTTCGACCGATAAAGATCTTCGTAGAATATGTAGGAGCCAATATGAGCATCCAGGTTCCGCTATTGGTTATTGACCGGAGAGGTGTCTCGGTCATGTACACATAGTTCTTGAACCCGTAGGGTTCGCACGCTTAACGTTCGATGATGATTTTGCATTATATGTTATGTCATTTGGTGACTGAATGTTGTTCGGAGTCCCGGATGAGATCACAGACATGACGAGGAGTCTCGAAATGGTCTAGAGGTAAAAATTTATATACATGACGATAGTATTCGGACACCAGAAGTGTTCCGGAGGGTACCGGGTACATATCGGGTCACCGGAAGGGGTTCCGGGCACCCCTCAGCAAAGATATGGATTTAATGGGCCAAGTGAGGGAACACACCAGCCCATAAGGGGCTAGTACGTCCCCTATAGGTCCAGCCATATGGGGAGGAAAGAAAAGGAGAGGAGGAAAAGGAAAGTGAGAAGTAGGACTCCTACTTCCTTCCCGTCCCCCTCCTTGCTTTCCCCGTTGTCCAAACATGGCACGGGGGCACGGTCAGGGAAGGAGCCCTAGGGCCGGCCGGCCACCTATGTGGTGCCCCAGGCTGCCTCCCCTCCCCTCCCCTCCCACCTATACATACATACATATATATATATATATTGGGGCTAGCAAAACACAACAACATCTATTAGCCGTGTGCGGTGCCCCCCTCCACAGATTACATGCTCGGTCATATTCTCGCGGTGCTTAGGCGAAGCCCTGCGTGGATAATTTCGCGATCACCATCACCACACCATCGTGCTAACAGAACTCATCTACTTCCTAGAAACTTTGCTGGATCAAGAGTTCAAGGGACGTCATCGAGCTGAACGTGTGCAGAACTCGGAGGTGCCGTACGTTCCGTACTTGATCGGTTTGAACGAGAAGAAGTTCGACTACATCAACCGCGTTGTCAAACGCTTCCGCTTTCGGTCTACGAGGGTACGTAGACACACTCCCCCCTCTCGTTGCTATGCATCTCCTAGATAGATCTTGCGTGAGCGTAGGATTTTTTTGAAATTGCATGCTACATTTCCCAAAAGTGGCATCCGAGCCAGGTCTATGTGTAGATGATATGCATGAGTAGAACACAAAGATTTGTGGGCGGTGATCGTCATACTGTTTACCACCAATGTCCTATTTTGATTTGGCGGTATTGTTGGATGAAGCGGCCCAGACCAACCTTACATGACCACGTTCATAAGACTGGTTCCACCGACAGACATGCAACTAGTTTTGCATAAAGGTGGCTGGCAGGTGTCTGTTTCTCCTACTTTAGTTGAATCAAATTTGACTGCAGCCAGTCCTTGTTGAAGGTTAAAACAGCAAACTTGATAAATCACCGTTGTGGTTTTGATGCGTAGGTAAGAACGGTTCTTGCTAGAAGCCCGTAGCAGCCACGTAAAACTTGCAACAACAAAGTAGAGGACGTCTAACTTGTTTTTGCAGGGCATGTTGTGATGTGATATGGTCAAGACATGATGTATATGTTGTTGTATGATATGTTCATGTTTTGTAATTTATCGGCAACTGGCAGGAGCCTTATGGTTGTCGCTTTATTGTGTGAAATGCAAACACCATGTAATTGCTTTACTTTATCACTATGCGTTAGAGATAGTTATAGAAGCAATAATTGGTGAGATGACCACGATGCTACGATGGAGATCAAGGTGTCAAGCCGGTGACGATGGAGATCATGACGATGCTTTGGAGATCAAGATCAAAAGCACAAGATGATGATGGCCATATCATGTCACATATTTTGATTTCATGTGACGTTTATCTTTTATGCATCTTATTTTGCTTTGTACGGCGGTAGCATTATAAGATGATCCCTTACTAAAATTTCAAGGTATAAGTGTTCTCCCCGAGCATGCACCGTTGCGAAAGTTCTTCGTTTCGAGACACCACATGATGATTGGGTGTGATAGACTCTACGTTCACATACAATGGGTGCAAGACAGTTTTGCACATGTGGAATACTCGGGTTAAACTTGACAAGCCTAGCATGTGCAAACATGGCCTCGGAACACTGGAGACTGAAAGTTCGAACGTGAATCATATAGTAGATATGATCAACATAGAGATGTTCACCATTGAAGACTACTCCATCTCATGTGATGATCGGACATGGTTTAGTTGATTTGGATCATGTACCATATGACTTGAGGGAGGTCAATCTATGTGAGAGTTCTTAAGTAATATGATTAATTGAACTTAATTTATCATGAACTTAGTCCTGATAGTAGTTGCAAATAATGTTGTAGATCAATAGGTCACATTGTAGCTCCCCTATGTTTTGATATGTTCTAAGAGAAAACTAAGTTGTAAGATGATAGTAGCAAGGATGCGGACTGGGTCCGTGATATGAGGATTATACTCATTGCTGCATAGAAGAATTATGTCCTTGATGCACCGCTAGGTGACAGACCTATTGCAGGAGCAAATGCAGATGTTATTAACATTTGACAAACTCAGCATGATGACTACTTGATAGTTTAGTGCTCCATGCTTTACGGCATAGAACCGGGACTTCAAAAATGTTTTGAATGCCATGGAGCATATGAGATGTTCCAAGAGCTGAAACTGATATTTCAGACTCATGCCCGTGTTAAGAGGTATGAGACCTCTGACAAGTACTTTGCCTACAAGATGGAGGAGAGTAGCTCAGCTAATGAGCATGTGCTCAAAATGTCTGGGTACTACAATCGCTTGAATCAAGTGGGAGTTAATCTTCCATATATGATAGTAATTGACAGATTTCTCTAGTCACTATCACCAAGTTACTAGAACTTCGTGATGAACTATAATATGCAAGGGATGACGAAAACGATTCCCAAAGCTCTACACGATGCTAAAATCGGCAAAGGTAGAAATCAAGAAATAGCATCAAGTGTTGATGGTTAACCAGACCACTAGTTTCAAGAAAAAGGGCAAGGGAAAGACAGGGAACTTTAAGAACAATGGCAAGCAAGTTGGCATTCCCATGAAGAAGCCCAAAGCTAGACCCAAGACTGAAACTAAGTGCTTCTACTACAAAGGAAATGGTCACTGGAAGCGGAACTAACCCAAATACTTGGCGGATAAGAAGGATGGAAAAGTGAACAAAGGTATATATGATATACATGTTATTGATGTGTAATTTACTAGTGTTCATAGCAACCCGTGGGCATTTGATACCACTTCAGTTGCTGAGTTTAGTAACTCGAAACAAGAGTTTTAGAATGAACAGAGACTAGTTAAGAGTGAAGTGACGATGTGTGTTGGAACTGATTCCAAGGTTGATATGATCACCATCGCACACTCCCTCTACCTTCGGGATTAGTGTTGAACCTAAAATATATGTTATTTGGTGTTTTCGTTAAGCATGAATATGATTAGATCATGTTTATTGCAATATGATTATTCATTTAAGTCAGAGAATAATTGTCATTCTGTTTACATGAATAAAACCTTCTGTGGTCATACACCCAAGGCAAATTGTTTATTGAATCTCGATCGTTGTGATACACATATTCATAATATTGATGCCAAAAGGTACAAAGTTGATAATGATAGTGCAACATATTTGTGGCACTGCCGTTTAGATCATATTGGTTTAAAATGCATGAAGAAACTCCATGCTGATGAATTTTTGTAACCACTTGATTATGAACATTTGATACTTGCGAACCATGCCTCATTGGCAAGATGACTAAAACTCCGTTCTCCGAAATAATGGAGCGAGCTAATGACTTATTGGAAATAATATATACCGATGTATATGGTCCGATGAGTGTTGAGGCTCGTGGTGGGTATCGTTATTTTCTGACCTTCACAGATGATTTGAGCAGATATGGGTATATCTACTTAATGAAATAGAAGTCCGAAACATTTGAAAAGTTCAAAGAATTTTAGAGTGAAGTGGAGAATCATCATAACAAGAAAATAAAGTTTCTACGATCTGATCACGGAGGCGAATATTTGAGCTATGAGTTTGGCCTTCATTTAAAACAATGTGGAATAGTTTCACAACTCACGACACCTGGAACACCATAGCGTAATGGTGTGTCCGAACATCATAACCGTACTTTATTAGATATGGTGCGATCTATGATGTCTCTTACCGATTTACCACTATCGTTTTGGGGTTATGCATTAGAGATAGCTACATTCACATTAAATAGGGCACCGTCTAAATCCGTTGAGACGACACCATATGAACTATGGTTTGGCAAGAAACCAAAGCTATCATTTCTTAAAGTTTGGGGTTACGATGCTTATGTGAAAAAGCTTCAGCCTAATAAGCTTGAACCCAAATCGGAGAAGTGCGTCTTCATAGGATACCCAAAAGAAATTGTTGGGTACACCTTCTACCACAGATCCGAAGGCAAGATCTTTGTTGCTAAGAGTGGATCCTTTCTAGAGAAGGAGTTTCCCTCGGAAGAAGTGAGTGGGAGGAAAGTAGAACTTGATGAGGTAATTGTACCTTCTCTCGAATTGGAAAATACCACATCAGAAAACTGTTCCCGTGATGCCTACACCAACTAGAGAGGAAGCTAATGATAATCATCATGAAAATTCAGATCAAGTTACTACCGAGCCTCGTAGGTCGAACAGAGCACGTTCCGCACCAGAGTGGTGCGGTAACCCTATGCTGGAAGTCATGTTGCTAGACCATGACGAACCAACGAACTATGAAGAAGCGATGATGAGCCCAGCTTTGGATAAATGGCTTGAGGCCATGAAATCTGAGATAGGATCCATGTATGAGAACAAAGTATGGACTTTGGTTGACTTGCCGGATGATCAGCGAGCCATAGAGAATAAATGGATCTTCAATAAGAAGACTAACACTGATGGTAATGTTATTGTCTACAAAGCTCGACTTGTCGTAGAAGGTTTTCGAAAAGTTCAAGGAGTTGACTACGATGATACTTTCTCACACATAGCGATGCTTAAGTCTGTCCGAATCATGTTAGCAATTGCCGCATTTTATGATTATGAAATCTAGCAAATGGACGTCAAAATTGCATTCCTTAATGGATTTCTTAACGAAGAGTTGTATATGATGCAACCAGAAGGTTTTGTCGATCCTAAAGGTGCTAACAAAGTGTGCAAGCTCCAGCGATCCATCTATGGACTGGTGCAAGCATCTCGGAGTTGGAATATATGCTTTGATGAGGTGATCAAAGCATATGGTTTTATACAAACTTTCGGAGAAGCCTGTATTTATATGGTTTTATACAAACTTTCGGAGAAGCCTATATTTACAAGGAAGTGAGTGGGAGCTCTGTAGCATTTCTAATATTATATGTGGATGACATATTGTTGACTGTAAATGATATAGAATTTCTGGATAGCATAAAAGGATACTTGAATAAAAGTTTTTCAATGAAAGACCTCGGTGAAGCTTTTTATATATTGGGCATCAAGATCTATAGAGATAGATCAAGATGCTTAAGTGGACTTTCACAAAGCACATACCTTGATAAAGTTTTGAAGAAGTTCAAAATGGATCAGTCAAAGAAAGGTTTTTGCCTGTGTTACAAGGTGTGAAGTTGAGTCAGACTAAATGCCCGACCACTTCAGAAGATAGAGAGAGAATGAAAGTCATTCCCTATGCCTCAACCATAGGTTCTATAAAGCATGCCATGCTGTGTACTAGACCTATTGTGTACCTTGCCATGAGTTTGGTAAGGGGGTACAATAGTGATCCAGCAGTAGATCACTGGACAGCGGTGAAAATTATCCTTAGGTACCTAAGAGGACTAAGGAAATATTTCTCGGTTATGGAGGTGATAAAGAGTTCGTCGTAAAGAGTTATGTCGATGCAAGCTTTGACACTGATCTAGATGACTCTAAGTCTCAATCTAGATATGTATTGAACATGGGAGCAATTAGCAAGAGTAGCTCCATGCAGAGCATTGTATACATATAAATTTGCAAAATACATACAGATCTGAATGTGACAGACCCATTTACTAAGCCTCTCTCACAACCAAAACATGATCACACCTTAGTACTCTTTGGGTGTTAATCACATAGCGATGTGAACTAGATTATTGATCCTAGTAAACCCTTTGGGTGTTGGTCACATGGCGATGTGAACTATGGGTGTTAATCACAAACAGATATGAACTATTGGTGTTAAATCACATGGCGGTGTGAACTAGATTATTGACTCTAGTGCAAGTGGGAGACTGAAGGAAATATGCCCTAGAGGCAATAATAAAGTTGTCATTTTATATTTCCTTATATCATGATAAATGTTTATTATTCATGCTAGAATTGTATTAACCGGAAACTTGATACATGTGTGGATACATAGACAAAACACTGTGTCCCTAGTAAGCCTCTACTAGACTAGCTTCTTAATCAAAGATGATTAAGTTTCCTAACCATAGACATGTGTTGTCATTTGATGAACGAGATCACATCACATCATTAGGAGAATGATGTGATGGACAAGACCCATCTGTTAGCTTAGCATATTGATCGTTCTGTTTTATTGGTATTGCTTTCTTAATGTCATATACATATTCCGTTGACTACGAGATTATGCAACTCCCGGACACCGTAGGAATACTTTGTGTGCTATCAAACATCACAAACGTAATTGGGTGATTATAAAGATGCTCTACAAGTATCTCCGAAGGTGTTTGTTGAGTTGGCATAGATCGAGATTAGGATTTGTCACTCCGAGTATCGGAGAGGTATCTCTGGGCCCTCTCGGTATTGCACATCATAAGAAGCCTTGAAAGCAAAGTGAATAATGAATTAGTTGCGGGATGATGTATTAAGAACGAGTAAAGAGACTTTCCAGCAACAAGATTGAACTAGGTATGAAGATACCGACGATCGAATCTCGGGCAAGTAACATACCAATGGACAAAGGGAATAACGTATGTTGTCATAACGGTTTGACCGATAATGATCTTCTAGAATATGTAGGAGCCAATATGAGCATCCAGGTTCCGCTATTGTTATTGACTGGAGAGGTGTCTCGGTGATGTCTGCATAGTTCTCGAACCCGTAGAGTCCGCACGCTTAACGTTCGATGACGATTTTGTATTATATGAGTTATGTGATTTGGTGACCGATTGTTGTTTGGAGTCCCGAATAAGATCATGGACATGACGAGGAGTCTCGAAATGGTCGAGAGGTAAAGATTGATATATAGTATGATAGTATTCGGACACTAGAAGTGTTCCGGAGGGTACTGTGTACATATCGGGTCACCGTAAGGGGTTCCGCCCCCCTTCCCGACAAAGATATGGGCTTAATGGGCCAAGTGAGGGAACACACCAACCCATAAGGGGCTAGTACGCCCCCTATAGGGCTAGCTACATGGGGAGGAAATAAAAGGAGAGTAGGAAAAGGAAAGTGAGAAGTAGGACTCCTACTTCCTTCCCCTCCCCCTCCTTCCTTTCCCACTTGTCCAAACATGGCAGGGGGCGCGGTTAGGGCAGGAGCCCTAGGGCCGGCCGGCCACCTATGTGGTGCACCAAGCTGCCTCCCCTCCCCCTCCCACCTATATATATGTAGGGTGGGGGGTCCCTAGCATAACACAACAACATCTGTTAGCCGTGTGCGGCGCCCCCTCCACATATTACACCCTCGATCATATTCTCACGGTGCTTAGGCGAAGCCCTGTGCGGATCACTTCACCATCACAGTCACCACACTGTCATGCTGACGGAACTCATCTACTTCCTCGACACTTTGCTGGATCAAGAGTTCGAGGGACGTCATCGAACTGAACGTGTGCAGAACTCGGAGGTGCCGTATGTTCGGTACATGATCGGTCGGAATGAGGAGAAGTTCGACTACATCAACCGCATTGTCAAACGCTTCCGCTGTCGGTCTACGAGGGTACATAGACACACTCTCCCCCTCTTGTTGCCATGCATCTCCTAGATAGATCTTTTGTGAGCATAGGAATATTTTTGAAATTGCATTCTAGATTTCCCAACAGTGGCCATGCAGGCTCGATGGCCATGGATCAAAAGGACAGACGCGACTAGACCATGGAATGAGCTCAGAATCAAAGTTCCAGAGGAATCGAAGATGCTCTACCAGGCGTCGACGAGGAGTACAACACATAGTGGCCTCGCGACACTCTTTTGGGAGGACCGATGGATAGATGGGAGGAGAATACAAGAAATTGCACCACTTATATATGGCATGATTCCACCATGCATCAAATCATCTAGGCTTGCCAGTTAGGCTATGGAAAATGGGTCCTGGGAGATGGACATTGGCCCCAACATAGGGCCGGACACACTGCAGGAGTTTCTTTCACTTTGGCAAAGGGTTATCACTTGGGAGCCAACTGAAAATGTGCTGGATGAGATAGCTTGGTCCTAGAGAATAATGGGCAGTTCTCAATGAGGTCAGCATATGCGGCTGGATTTTGGGGTAGGGAGGTGATCCAAACAGCGGATCTAACATGGAAGTCGTGGGCTCCCTTGCAGTTCAGATTTTTTACTGGGCTAGCCTTGAGGGATAGATGCTGGACTTTGGATCGTCTAGCGCGGAGAGGACCACCTCACCAGGACGTGTGTCCATTCTATGACTAGGAGGATGAAACGATTAACCATATACTACTCACGTGTGTGTTTGCCAGGATGGCTTGGGTGGCGATTTGTGATGCATTGGGAAGGCCGGAGTGGACGCCATCTCTGCAAGACTCACTTGCGGCGTGGGCCTGCGACAAGCGAGGACCAAACAACATGAGCTAGAAGGATATACGCACCAATCTTTATGCTAACATGGTGGGAGTTGTGGAAGCATAGGAATGCCATTGTCATTGAGGGAGTGCGGCCTTCGATCGAGTAGTTACCATGTAGAATGAGGCAAGAGGGTTGATACGTCTCCAACTTATCTATAAATTATGAGTATTCATGTTGTCATATTATCATTCTTGGATGTTTTACAATCATTTTATAGCAACTTTATATCATTTTTGGGACTAACCTATTGAGCTAGTTGTTGTTTTTTGCTTGTTTTTTTACATCGCAGGAAATCAATATCAAACAGAGTCCAAACACCACGAAACTTTTTGTGGATTTTTGTGGACCAGAAGACATCCAATGGGCCAGAGTAGCACCTGGGGGGTGCCCCGAGGGGGTACAACCCACCAGGGTGCGCCTGGGCCCCCAAGTGCGCCCTGGTGGGTTGTGCTCTCCTTGGTGGACTCTCGCACCGCCTCTTCGCCCTATAAATCGTCAAATATTCCAAAAAACATTGAGGAGACCCTAGACCAGAAGTTCCGCCGCCACAAGCCTCTGTAGCCAGGGAAAACCAATCTAGACCCCGTTCCATTACTCCATGAAAAACCAATCTAGACCCCGTTCCGGCACACCGCCGGAGGGGGAAACCATCATTGGTGGCCATCTTCACCATCCCGGCGGCCACCATGATGAGGAGGGAGTAGTCCACCCTCAGGGCTGAGGGTTTGTACCAGTAGCTGTGTGTTTAATCTCTCTCTCTCTCTCTCATGTTCTTGAGATGTCACGATCTTGATGTATCATGGGCTTTGTTAATATAGTTGGATCATATGATGTTTTCCCCTCTCTATCTTGTTGTGATGAATTGAGTTTTTCCCTTTGAGATTTTGTTTTATCGGATTGAATACTTTTATGGATTTGGGGGCACTTGATATATTTCTTTCATATGAATACCCATGGTGACAATGGGGTATTATATTGATTCACTTGAGATATGTTTTGGCACTCAACTCGTGGATTCCCGAGGTGACATTGGGGGGTAATCTATGCATAGGGGTTGATGCACGTTCTCGTCTTTTGTTTCTCCAGTAGAAATCTTGGGGCACTCTATGAGGTTCTTTGTGTTGGATTGAGTATTATGAATCTGAATTTGCTTTGGTGTTATTTTAGTACAAACTCTTGATAGATCGATCGGAAAGAATAACTTGGTGTTATTTTAGTACAAACTCTTGGATAGATCGATCAGAAAGAATAGCTACAAACAATTTCTTCTTATGTTCTCCGCTAGATAAGAACTTTGGAGTGATTCTTCATCGCACGTAAGGGATGGTCATATGATCCAATTATATTAGCATTGTTGAGAGATTGCACTAGCGAAAGTACGGACCCTAGGCCTCATTTTCAAGCATTGCAATACCGTTTGTGCTCCGTTTTATCAATTGCTACCTTGCTGTTTTTTATTGTTCTTACTACAAAAATCAATATCTACTATCCATATTACACTTGTATCACCATCTCTTTGACGAACTAGTGCACCTATACAAATTGCCATTGTATTTTGTGTTTTGGGGACACAGGAGACTTTTTATTATTTGGTTGCAGGGTTGTTTGAGAGAGACCATCTTCAGCCTACGCCTCCCATGAATTGATAAACCTTTGGTCATCCACTTGAGGGAAATTTTCTACTGTCCTACAAAACTCTGCGCTTGGAGGCCCAACACGAGTCTACAAGAACAAGTTGTGTAGTAGACATCAAGCTCTTTTTTGGCGCTGTTGCCTGGGAGGTGAGTGCTTGAAGGTACATCTTTAGATCTTGCAATTGAATCTTTTAGTTTCTTGTTTATCACTAGTTTGGTTTTATAATAGAAAACTGCAAAAAATGGAGATTGGGATACCTTAGGTTGTTCTTTATCTTTATAATGTCTATCTTGAGAATAAGGATTCCGATAATTGTGCTCAATTGCTAGAAAAATAATTCAACAAAATTTATGGCATAGAAGAAACGTTGGATGATGGGCATGATTGCAATATTGCTAGTATGAATTCTTTGAATATCCATGATGTTAATGATGATTGCATTAGTCATGATAATGATGTCTCCTATAAGAATGTCAATTTTTACGGAGTGAATTGGGAGTGCAAATGCACACCAAAAAGGGAATATAGATTTTGTAAGAAGCATAAATATTTAGAAACAAAAAAGTTGCAAGAGAGGCTAGATAATTGTGCTGAAAGATTTAATTTTTTCTCGCCATCCTTATGAACTTTGCAATGAACGTGGTCATTTAAATCTCCAATGCAAATTGTTTCATGATCAAATCGTGTCCAAAAAATTGTGATAACTTGATTACCCTTGAGCATCATAAAGAGCTTAGTCTTATTTTGGGCTATGAGGAAATGCAACATATAACTGAGGGTATTCCAAAATTTAATCTCAAGAGATTTCTTGATTTTGATCTAGAGGAGATTTATATGTTTTGTGCGGTAAATTGCATTGAGAATCCTTATATTGCCAACTATCTAAAGACAAGAATACATATAGAATATGAAGAGAGTACTAATGAAAGGGAAAATATTTCCCAATACCCTCCTAGTGTTTATTATGATGAATCGGGTAACGAGGAGGACTTCCTATCCAATCAATCTCTTCAACAAGAAGCTCGAAAAAAATGATTAAACCCACACATGATTCGGTGAAGAAGAAGAAAATAAGAAAGAATAGAGGTAAAAAGATACCTCTCCCAAATAATATTGCTCCTATTATTGTTGTACCTCATGAAAATGAATAAAAAATAATTGTGGAAGATGATGCACATGATGATGATATTGCTTCTATGTCTTATTGCACAATGTCTGAGAGCACTATTGATGATGATTTTGTTATGCCTATTGCTTGTTGTGATGATTATGACTGGGAAGACAATGATATTTCTTATAATCTTGGAAATCTTTTTGGCACCAACTTGGGAAATTATGATGGTAGCAATTGTTATACCGTTGGTGCTATTCATACTATTAATGATCAGAGTGATTATGCTTATGATATGCCAAGCCACAAGCTTGGGGATGCTATGTTTGATGAGAATGACATGTTTGAGAATTTATTTGCTTTAATTAATGTTTGTCCCAAGCTTGGGGATGCTATGTTTAATGAAGATGACCTTTTTAGCCCCCCCTACTTTGAATGATCAAATTTGCTATGATGATTGCATGCCTCCTATCTATGATAAGAAGAAAGTTGCTACTTATGATGATTATTGTGATGATACTTATGTTATAAAAAGTAGTGATGATTATATTAATAAAACTTGTCATAGTTATGATTACCCTTTTCCTGCACATTACTCTTTTAATGTGGAAACAATTTATAGTATTCGAGTTTCATATGATACTCCCACCATTGTGAATGAGAAGAAATTTTCTTATGTGGAGAGTAATAAAATTTGTATGCTTGTGGATCATGAAAAGAATGTTTTATGTGATGGTTATATTGATTAATCCATTCATGATGCTACTGAAAATTATTATGAGAGAGGAACTTATGATTCGCGATGCTCTTGTTATGTTTCAATCCTTATCTTTTATGCAAGCATCATTGAACTCATCATGCCTAGCTAAAAGGCATTAAAGAAAAGTGCTTCTTGGGAGACAACCCAACACTTTTACCTACTGTTTTTTTGTGTTCACATGATTAAGCTACTGTAGTAATCATGTTTTATAGTTTTTGTTTCAATGAAGTGCCAAATAAGACCTTTGGGATGGTCTATGGTGATAGTTGATTTGATCTTGCTGAAAAACAGAAACTTTTATGATCAGGAAAATAATTCTCATTTTTAACATAAGTGTGATAAAATTTTGATTCTTTTGGAAGAAGATAAATAGACAAATTTCTCAGTTTTTCCTAAGTTTTTAGAATTTTTGGAGTAGCAAAAGTATGGTTGGAGTACAGATTACTACAGACTATTCTGTTTTTGACAGATTCTGTTTTCAATGCATAGTTTGCTTGTTTTCTAGTTCCTATGGGTATTAGTCACATGGAGATGTGATCTAATCACATAAAGATGTGAACTATTGGTTTTAAATCACATGACGATGTGAACCAGATTGTTGACTCTAGTGCAAGTGGGAGACTGAAGGAAATATGCCCTAGAGGCAATAATAAAGTTGTTATTTATATTTCCTTATATCATGATAAATGTTTATTATTCATGCTAGAATTGTATTAACCGGAAACTTAGTACATGTGTGAATACATAGACAAATAGAGTGTCACTAGTTTGCCTCTACTTGACTAGCTCGTTGAATCAAAGATGGTTAAGTTTTCTAGCCATATACATGAGTTGTCATTTGATTAACGGGATCACATCATTAGAGAATGATGTGATTGACTTGACCCATTCCGTTAGCTTAGCACGATGATCATTTAGTTTGTTGCTATTGCTTTCTTCATGACTTATACATGTTCCTATGACTATGAGATTATGCAACTCCCGAGTACCGGAGGAACACTTTGTGTGCTATGAAACGTCACAACATAACTGGGTGATTATAAAGGTGCTCTACAGGTGTCTCCGATGGTACTTTTTGAGTTGGCATAGATCGAGATTAAGATTTGTCACTCCGATTGTCGGAGAGGTATCTCTGGGCCCTCTCGGTAATGCACATCACAATAAGCCTTGCAAGCAATGTAGCTAATGAGTTAGTTATGGGATGTAGTATTATGGAACGAGTAAAGAGACTTGCCAGTAACGAGATTGAACTAGGTATTGAGATACCGACGATCGAATCTCGGGCAAGTAACATACCGATGACAAAGGGAACAAAGTATGTTGTTATGCGGTTTGATCGATAAAGATTTTCGTAGAATATGTAGGAACCAATATGAGCATCCAGGTTCCACTATTGGTTATTGACCGGAGACGAGTCTCGGTCATGTCTACATAGTTATCGAACTCGTAGGGTCCGCACGCTTAAAGTTCGGTGACGAACGGTAATATGAGTTTATGTGTTTTGATGTACCGAAGATAGTTCGGAGTCCCAGATATGATCACGGACATGAAAAGGAGTCTCAAAATGGTTGAGACATAAAGATTGATTTATTGGAAGCCTATATTTGGACACCAGAATAGTTTCGGGTGAAATCAGGATTTTACCGAAGTGCCGGGGGGGGGGTTGCCGGACCCCCCTGGGGGTTAATAAGCCTTATTGGGCCCTAGTGGAGAGAGAGAGGGGCCCGCCAAGGCAGGCCACATGCCCCCTCCCCTTGAGTCCGAATAGGGCAAGGAAGGGGGGGGGGCCTTGCCTTTCCCCTCTCCCACTCCTTCCTTCCCCCTCCTAGAGGGACTAGGAAAGGGGAGTCCTACTCCCACTAGGAGGAGGACTCCTCTTGGCGCGCCCTGCTAGGGCCAGCCGGCCTCCCCCCTTGCTCCTTTATATATGGGGGCAGGGGCACCCCAAGACACACAAGTTGATCACTTGATCTTTTAGCCGTGTGCGGTGCCCCCTCCAACATAATCCACCTCGATCATACCATAGCGGTGCTTAGGTGAAGCCCTGCGTCGGTAGCATCATCATCACCGTCATTACGCCGTCGTGCTGACGGAACTCTCCCTCGAAGCTCTGCTGGATCGGAGTTCGTCGGAGGTCATCGAGCTGAGTGTGTGCTGAACTCGGAGGTGCCGTACGTTCGGTACTTGGATCGGTCGGATCGTGAAGACGTATGACTACATCAACCACGTTCTCATAACGCTTCCGCTTACGGTCTACAAGGGTACATGGACGACACTCTCCCCTC